>NW_026020311.1:0-7500 GCF_900185275.1 Solanum verrucosum | reverse complement strand
TTAAAAGAAATAAAAATACCGACCTCATGAGGTCGGTATTTTAATTACATACTACCGACATTCGGAAGTCGGAGTTATAAAATATTTAATTGAGAAAAAATTCCGACGTCCTGAGGTCGAAATTTTTAATGAATTACAATAAAAACCGACCTCTTGATGTCGGTATTATTTTCTCAATTAAATATAAAAAATACCGACCTCATGAGGTCGGTATTTTATATTAATTTATTTTTACTCATTAATTTTACCGACATACAGAAGTCGGTATTATAATTTTTTTTGCTTTTTATTTTACACAAAACCTATTGAGAAAAAATAAAATATTGTTATTTATACATATATATATATATATATATATATATGTAAATTTATTAAATTAAACTTCTGTTGATTTGTAGTTAAATTTTATATATATATATATAAATATTTTAATATAACTCACCTCTTGAGGTTGATTTTATTAATTAAACATATATAATTTAACTACACATCAACATATAATATATGTATATGTATACATACATATATATACATCTATATATATATATATATATATATATATATGTAAATTTATTAAATATTAAAATTCTGTTGATGTGTAGTTAAATTATATATATATATATGTATCATATTAAATTTTAAGAACACAAAAATGGTCCTCCGGGAAAACGATTTAAATAAAATTAAATCAAAATAAAAAATAATACCGACATCAAGAGGTCGGTTTTTATTGTAATTCATTTTCTGGGAAAATTCCGACTTCTTGAGGTCGGAATTTGGTTTACCCGCAAATCGCAAACCGACCTCCGGATGTCGCTTTTAAAAGTAATTACATTAAATAAAAATACCAACCTCCGGATGTCGCTTTAATTAATAGTCGAAATAAAAAATACCGACCTCATGAGGTCGGTATTTTAATTACATACTATTTAATTTTTACCGACATTCGAAAGTCGGTATTATGAAATATTTAACTGAGAAAAAATTCCGACTTCAGGAGGTCGGAATTTTAATGAATTACAATAAAAACCGACCTCTTGATGTCGGTATTATTTTCTCAATTATATATTAAAAATGGTCGGTATTTTATATTAATTTATTATTACTATTTAATTTTACCGACATACGGAAGTCGGTATTATAATTTTTTTTGTTTTTTTATTTTACACAAAACCTATTGAGAAAAAATAAAATATTGTTATTTATTTATTTTTTAATACCGACATCAAGAGGTCGGTTTTTATTGTAATTCATTTTTTTCGAAAAATTTCCGACCTCCAGAGGACGGAATTTGGTTTTTTCCGCTTTCCGCAAACCGACCTCCGGATGTCGCTTTTAAAAGTAATTACATGAAATAAAAATACCCGACCTCCGGATGTCGCTTTAATTAATAGTAATTAGATGAAATAAAAATACCGACCTCATGAGGTCGGTATTTTAATTACATACTACCGACATTCGAAAGTCGGAATTATAAAATATTTAATTGAGAAAAAATTCCGACCTCCTGAGGTCGGAATTTTTAATGAATTACAATAAAAACCGACCTTTTGATGTCGGTATTATTTTCTCAATTAAATATAAAATATACCGACCTCATGAGGTCGTTATTTTTATTGTGATTCATTTTTTCCGGGAAAAAATTCGACCTCCCGGAGGTCGGAATTTGGTTTTCCTCTTTATTTTGCATAAAACCGACTACTTGTAAATACCGACCTCCATTTGAGGTCGGAAATTTTTAGGTCGGTATTCACTGTTTTTTTAGTAGTGTGTAGAGGGAGCTACTTGGGAAGCAGAAGCAGCAATGAAGGTGAGTTATCTTCATATGTTTCCATCCAATTCCATTTAAGCCTGAGGTAATAGTTCCTCTCTAGTCACTCGGTTTACTCTTTCGTAATTTCAATCTCATTATCTTGTTCCTTCAGTTGTTCTTGCATTTTCAACATATTTGCATGTTCTTGGAACTAATTTCAGTTAGATATAGGTTCTTGTAATTAGTGGTAGGGATTGCAACTCCTTCCTCCATACCCAACTAGTTTAGAATTCATTCAAAGACGAATGTTCCCAAGGGGAAGATATTGTAACACCTCAGAAATCAGACATGAACCTTGCAGTAGAAAACAATAGAATTTGGTGAATCATGGCAGGTTTCACAGACTGTGAATCAAACCACGGTCCGTCGACCTACCCGTGGTTCATGCCTGTAACAATCTGGAAACTACTAGGCTAAACTAGAGCGTAACATGAGGGTTAGAGTCATAAAATTACTTCCCCGTACCTAAAAATATAGGGTTCCATGTTAGAACGTCAAGGGTACGACCCCAAAGGACCAACCAGGGGTCCTTGAGGAGGACCTTTAGAAAGTGTCGGGCAGTGACCCATGGATAGGACCCACACCTCGTAGGTCAGCCCATGCCTTGTGGATGAGCGGCCATAGGTCAAGCCCTTAAAATAACCTCTCAGAACCTTGACCCACGGTTCACCTGCACGCCATGTGGGTCCATCCACGGACAGTGGTTATGGGGTCCAATGGGTGAGGCCTGAAACTGCCTTTTGGCATTTACACTTAGGGGCATTTTGGGGATTCCCAATTTTAATTAGTTTTAAGTGGAATCATTTTTCACTAAATTTGACTAACTATATAAGGTTTTTAAGTCACCAAATTAAGTCATCCAAGCCATTATTCTAAAAATCCCAAAAAAACTCATCCTTTCAAAAAACAATTCTCTCTCTAAGACTCCAAGGAAGGAGAAGAAGGAAGTTGGATCTAAGGTTTGAAGGAGCAAGGTTTTCTACTCAAATTATTTGGAGATTCATAGCTAAGGTATGGTAGTACTTCATCCATGGATAGTGTTCATCCATGGAGTCCCTCCAAACTCAATTTCTAAGATAGTAATTCCCTAAAAGCTAGGGTTTTAAACCAAGTTATGGATCCTTTCAAAAACAATTCTAATTCTTTAATTATTTTATATTATGATTGAATTGGTGATTTATTATGGATTTATGTTGAAATCTCCCAAGAATCCATGAAATCTCCATATTCCCAATTAATGACCTTGTGATGTAGGTGAATTGATGAAAGAAGGATATTAAGAGGTTATGCTTATAGTAATTAAGTTAAATGAATTATGATTATATCCATGTTTAATGTATTATTCTGAATGTGTTGTTTGAATTTGAACTGTGGTCCTTGAAGGGAAAGTATGAGAATTATGCATGATTATGAGATTTATGTATATGCTTTAAGAACACTTTGAGAGTTAAGTGTCCATGATTATGATGATGTTGTTGTGTTGATTGAAAGGCTATTCTCATGAACACATAATGAACATAATGTGAAAGGTTTTCTCGCATAATGGAGATTCTAGGTTGTAAGAAAATTCTCACATAATTGAATCTAATGTTATTTGTAGACATGGATGGCGAAAGGTTATTCTCACGCATGATCTAATGAACTATACTAATGAAACAGTTATGACTTAATAAGTATTCTGTGGTATAAATGCTTAGCACCGAGTGATATTGTCTATGAGAGAAAGCTCTACCGTGAGAAAGGTCGGGTTTGTAGAAGCAATCTCTTGAGATGGAAGCTCCCTCGCTAGAAAAGGCGGGTTTCTAGTAACAATCTCCTTATCCAATAAACTACGTGCCCTACTAGGATATTTAGCTAGTCGATCCACCTAAAGCTTAAAAATGATGGTGTTACCTTAGGCAAGTAGGACAACCCTTTTCGGTGAGGTTAACACCTGATTCCGGGTTAAGCTCACATGGTCTATGTCGGTTAAGGCTTATTCCCACTATGAACAAAAGTATGAATTATGAACTATGGTTATTTAAGAAGCTATACTTAGCATAGGTGGAATTATGGGATCTTATTCATGCATTGCACAAGAATGTTTTGAGGGTACTTATGGTATGTTTCTCTTACGATGTGATAACCTATGTAATGAATATGCTTATGACTTATGCTTTTTCCATTATCCTCAAAATGATGATTAACTTAGTAAATTGAATGCATTAAACTAAAATGTCCTTTGTAGCATGTTTTCAATGTTTTTTATGCATGGCTATCATAGTTAGTGCATTTTTTGTACTAACCCATATATTCCTACATTTTTCCCAAGTGTAGGGTCCGGTTCTGAAGGTGGTCATCATTGTGGCTAAACTTGTATTTGATCATTTCTCCAAGCTTGTTGGTGAGTCCTCATGATCCGAGGATGGATATTATCAGTGTAGTTTCATTCTCGTATTTCCTTTCCGAACTATGTTGTATGGGGTTGTGTCCCTTTTTGATTCAAGGATTGTAATAATGGCTCTATTAAGACAAGTCTAGACTTCCGCTATGCTTTTTACGAAAAACTTTTTTAAGACTTTAAATGTGTTTTTAGTCTTTATTGTTCTACGCTTATGTTATGATAGGCTAAGTGGCTTACATGGTGCCTTACGGTGTTCTATGTGCCTTGTTACATCTCAGGGGTACCCCTGGGTCATGACAAACTTTTGTAATCTGAGCACAACGTATAGAATTATTATAGGATGATGTCTCATAAGCCACATCCAGTAGAGTCTTGTTCATAAGTGTGAAGCGCGTCACATTTATGAATAAAAGGCTATAAGATGTTTAGGAAATTTCACTTCTTTCATTACTCTTTAGTCGTGCCTTAGAGTTTAACTCTATAAAGTCCCACTCCTAATCCTTCTCTTGTGTCTTCAGGATATGAATACACGAAGGGCTAATGAAAGAAGAATAGAGGGTGACAATGTTAATGAAGAAGCTCCTCATGTTAATCAAGCTCCGATTAATCCTTCGGCTATGTCAGATGTGGAGGTTAGGTTGGCTTTTAAAATATTCGCCCAAGCTATGACGAATCAAGCTCAATCTATGACTACTCAAGCTCAAGCTGTTACGGCTCAGGCCAATAGAGATATTGTGACTACTGTGAATTCTAATGTGAATTCAGCAGCTTTCAAAGGGTAGGGATTTTCGCAAGAATGAGCCCTCCCAAAATTTTCATGGTCCCCAAAGTGGAAGAGGATCCTCAAAGGTTTATTGACGAGGTTTATGAAGTACTTGGTATTATAGGCGTCGTCTTTGGAGGAGAAGGAAGAGTTAGCCGCCTACCCCAACTAAAGATGTGGCTCAAGTTTGGTATGAGTAGTGGAAGGGTGAAGGACCCATAGGAGCGGGCCTGGTAGAATGAGAACCGTTTAAATTGGTGTTTCTTGATAGATTATTTCCCCTAAAGTTGAGGGAAGCAAATATGCAAGAGTTCATTAACCTTCATCAAGGAGGTATGAGTGTGAAAGAGAATGCTCCTAAAGTTGACCCAATTATCCAAGTATGCACCAACTATGGTGGCGGACTCAAGGGCCAAGATGAATAAATTTGTGACGGGAGTGTCCGACATGGTAGTTAAATAATGTCGTATGGAAATGCTTATCCCGAATTTTGATATTTCACGTCTCATGGTGCATGCCCAACAATAGAGGAAGACAAACTCAAGAACAAGAATAGGGAGGTGAAAAGAGCTAGAATCGGTGAATAGGAATTTCTCCCAATGCTAGATCCAAGGGACAAGGTCAACAAAATTTCTCCAACCAAGGTTCCTCAATTCTTCCCCAAGGGTCAATAAGGATAGGGTGTCTAACCCTAATCCTCAAGGAGTGATAGTGGTGGCTCTTATGTGAGTAGGAATAATTGTGCAAAATGTGGGAAGAATCATGATAGTAAGTGCCTAGCCAGTACTGATATTTATTTTGTTATGGCAAGGGTGGTTCTCAATTGAGGAATTGCCCAATACTTTCGGCTAAGGGAAAAGAGGAAGCAAGCTCCTCTAGCGGTTCAAATACAATGCTCCAAAGCAAAACCGTTTTAATACTCTTTGATCCTGAGGTGAACAAGAGAGCTACCCGGATGTGGTGACCGGTATGTTAAAAATATTTCTTATTGATGTGTATGCTTTATTAGACCTCGGTGCTACTTTGTCCTTTGTCACACCTTATGTGTCTATGAAGTTTGATATGCTCCTCGAAGTGTTATTAGAACCTTCTTCGGTTTCTACCCCAATTGGTGACTCGGTGGTGGCTAAGAGAGTTTATAGAAGTTGTCCCGTTTCCTTATCCCATAGAGTTACTTTGGTGTATTTGGTAGAAATGTTAGACTTCTATGTAAATTTGGGTATGGATTGGTTGCATGCATGTTATGCCTCTATTGATTGTAGGACTCAGGCGGTTAAATTCCCAATTTCCAAATGAGCCTATCTTAGAGTGGAAAGGGGCAAATTCTATGCCTAGACGTCAATTTGTCTCTTGTCTTAAATCTTGGAAGATGATCTTTAAAGGGTGTATTTACCATCTTGTAAGGGTGAAGGATATTGAATCAGAAACCCCTTCTCTAGAGTCGGTTCTGGTAGTGAATGAGTTCCCGTAAGTTCTTCACGAAGATTTACCCGATATTTCTCCCGAGCGTGAAATAGATTTTGGTATTGACTTTCTTTTGAATACGCAACCTATCTCTATTCCTCCTTATAGAATGGCTTCGACCGAGTTTAAAGAGTTGAAAGAGCAACTAAAGGATTTATTACATAAGGGATTCATTCAACTGATTATCTCTCCATGGGGTGCTCCGGTGTTGTTTGTTAGAAAAAAGATGGGTCTCTTAGAATGTGCATCGATTATCGCCAATTGAATAAAGTGACCATCAAGAATAAATATCCCCTTCTGAGAATTGATGATTGTTTGACCAACTTCAAGAGGCTATCTATTTCTCTAAGATTCATCTCGTTCGGGTTATCACCAATTGAGGGTCAGAAGGGATGATATTCCAAATATGGCCTTTAGAGCCCGGTATGGTCACTATGAGTTTGTGGTAATGTCATTTGGGTTGACTAATGCTCTGGCGACGTTTATGGATTTGATGAATAGAGTGTTTAAGAAATACCTAGACATGTTTGTGATTGTGTTTATCGATGATATCTTGATCTACTCAAGGAGTGAGAATGAACATGTTGACCATTTTTTAATTATATTGCAAGTTCTTAAGGACCAACAACATTTTGGAAAGTTTAACATGTGTGACTTTTGGTTAAGGTTCGTAGCTTTCCTTGGTCATATTGTGTCAAGTAAGGGTATTGAGGTAGATCCTGTGAAGACAGATGCGGTCAAGAGTTGGCCTAGACCTCTAACTCCTTCCGACATTAAAAGTTTTTTGGGTTTTGCCGGTTACTATAGGAGGTTTGTTGAGGGCTTTCCCTCCATTCTTCTCTGTTGATGGCTTTGACTCAAAAGAAATCTAAGTTTGTGTGGTTGAAAACTTGTGAGAAAAGTTTGTAAGAGTTGAAAGATAGACTTGCTTGCACTCCGGTGTTGACCTTATGATTTCATGTATCAGGACACTTCATCCAATACAAAGAGCCAATGATCGTGAGTAGTATTATAACCCAATTACTAAGTTGGGGTTGAGTCCCAAGGGAGTGGTTTGTAATTGAGAATCAATAGACA
>NW_026020310.1:0-19859 GCF_900185275.1 Solanum verrucosum | reverse complement strand
AAATGCAAAAAAGGGTCAATAAGTGAAAAGAGCTAGTATATGGGGGGTATGTACACGAGCGTACAGGCAACAAAGACAAGCATCTAACTAACTCCGCCGGGCTCCCATAAAACCCGGGGTACGCTCGTGCACAATAAGAAACCACCTGCACGGACCCCCATAAGCCCGGCAGATGGACCGGCAGTTGAAGTAAAATAATGGAGCTAGAAGGTCTATCACAATATTACCAATTTCCGGACTTTTAACTGAACCATTCCCAATCATATTCCAAGATCTCATTACGTCCCGGACTTTAACCGGAATCTCTCCAACCTCCAAAACCTCAACCTACAGATGAGAGTAATCAAGACTAAACTGAAGCTTTAGTGAGGAATTGGGAATACACCACGTGCAAGCTGGACCACGGACTCGAACCGGGTACTATAGCTAATGAGTCAACCTATATGGGCTGGACCACGGACTCGAACCGGGTGCTGTAGCCAAAGGTCGGGCACGGGTGGGCTGGACCACGGACTCGAACCGGGTACTGTAGCCAAAACCAGGTCGCAGGTAAGCTGGACCACGGACTCTAACCGGGTACTGTAGCTAAGCCTGGACATAAGTAAGCTGGACCACGGACTCTAACCGGGTACTGTAGCTAAAACCAGATCACAGGTAAGCTGGACCACGGGCTCTAACCGGGTACTGTAGGTAAGCCTGGACATAAGTAAGCTGGACCACGGACTTTAACCGGGTACTGTAGCTAATAGAAAAGCAGGGCATTATGGATACAAGGTCATAAGCTGAGTTACCGCCTAGCTAAGGCTCAGACTATCAGACTCAAGTCTGCTATATCAGTCTACAAGGAGCTGATCGTCCGAAACGACGTCGGACAAAGTTCTACTGCCCAACGACATCCGAAACCTCGCAAGTCTATGGCAACACTAGTCTAAGCCTAGACTAAGGCCAAACATACTTCAAATCAATATTATCATATACACCACAAGATATGGATATTCAATAATATCAAGAGACATGCTGTCATAATCCAACACTTTCCCGAAATAAGGTCTAAGGCAGGAATTATAGAAATTTAGCATGCTCGACACCCGAACCCCTCCATACTCAAGCAAATCAATAAACAAATGCCTAAACATGCTCAATCTCACGAGAGAAAACCATAGCCTACCTGAAAGCCGATCACGCGTGCTCCAACTCACGGTACCGGATCTTTTCCTCTCCGAACGGTCTCCAAATGCTTCCCCACTAACAAAAGGTTAATCACCTTGTCATTACGAATATATTGACACTAAAATTATATTTTTCGGAGACGGACCCAAAATCGGGTTTAACACGGGATTGTGGGGCCCACAATTAGAATCTCAAAATCGAATCCGTGGAAACGTCCCAACTACCTTACTAAACTAATACCCCAAAATTTTAGCACAAACAGATGCCTACAACACCGCAAATCAGCCACAATAATTAAAAAGGGCAGCCCCTTGATCACCAATTTTCGAAAAAACGAGACCCTTTCAACCCAAACAGATTATACCACGACGATCCTTGCGAAAAACTCTACAAGTTAGCCCCAAGAATGACTTAAAACGGACTTACGATGATCAAGATCTCACATTTCAAAATTCAATAACAAAACCATCCGGAAATCACACTGGCAGTGGCTAAAATTGATTTCTTACCTCAAACGAAGCCTCCCCTCGCGTTTCCGAGATCACCGCTAGATTCCCCTCGAAATTCTCTTGAAGTTTGCCTTTTGAATCACTTAATTTGGACTCAAAATGAAGGATTAATCTCAAGTTGAAGTTGAACAAAAAAATTGGACGAATTTCGTTCTTAAATTCTGGAAATTTCCAGATTTCACTCCTCTGCCACGTCACCGCCGCGTCAAAATTCTACAACCCTTCAAACTTAAATTTCGATGTTTCGGACTCGTTCGGAGTCGGAAAAATACAAACCTTATATGGAATCTGATTGGAAATGATATTTCGGACTCAACGGTGAAGGCGGAATTTCCATTTGGAGCTCGCTTCGATGAAAAGTGGGTCCCACACCCAGTATCGTTTTGAACCAGATTCCACAATTGCTATCTAAAGTCTCGAGAAGTGAACAAAGGGTCGTTCTAGACCAAAATCGATCTTCCGAAGCTAACCTAGCTGCCAGAATTTTCATCTGAGCACGACTTCCAAGAAGGTTGACCAAAGTCAACTTTTCAAGTCATTACAATATCCACTACTAAACGAACTTTCGTCCGCGAAAGTAAGAGTCAAGAAGTACCTGAATGCTCAAATAAGTCGGGGAACTGTGCCCGCATCTCATGCTCGATCTCCCAGGTAGCCTCCTCAACTGGACGATGTCTCCAATGGACCTTAACCACAGGAATGGCTCTGGAACGCAACCGTCTGACATCTCTGGCCAAAATAGCAAATGGCTCCTCAATATATCTCAAACTGACGGCTGCGAATCCGATCCAGCAGAGATGACTGAGCATCCACATAAGCTAGTACACACCGGGAATCAGAGATATCAAGCCGTATTATCCGGTTAGCTAAGGACTGGATGTCCAAAGCTAATGGTCGCTCCGTAGTAAAAAGAAAAGCTAGACTACCCATACTCACTGCCTTCCGACTCAAGGCGTCCGCTACTACATTCGCCTTGCCCGGATGATAGAGAATAGAGAGGTCATAGTCCTTCAGGAGCTCAATCCAACGACGCTGCCTCGAATTAAGGTCCCTCTGGCTCATGATGTACTGAAGACTCCTGTGATCAGTATAGATCTCGCATCGAACTCCATACAGGTATGCCTCCAAATCTTAAGTGCGAAAACTACCGCCGCCAACTCTAAGTCGTGGGTGGAGTAGTTGCGCTCATGAATCTTAAGCTGCCTCGACGCATAAGCAATAACCCGGCCCTGCTGCATCAATACACAACCCAAACCAACGCCGGATGCGTCACAATATACCGTGAAGCCCTCGCCCTCAACTGGAAGAGTCAATATAGGAGCGGTGGTCAATAACTCCTTGAGCCTCAAAAAGCTCGCCTCACACTCCTCTGACCAAACAAAGGGAACATCCTGGCGAGTCAACCGAGTCAAAGGCGCTGCTATAGTAGAAAATCCCTCAACAAAACGCCTATAGTAGCCTGCCAATCCGACGAAGCTACGAATCTCAGTCACAGAGGTGGGCCTGTGCCAATCACGAATAGCCTCAATCTTCGCCGGATCAACCCTAATACCCTCCTTGGACACCACGTGCCCCAAGAAGGCTACAGACTCAAGTCAAAACTCGCACTTTGAGAACTTGGCATAAAGCCGCTGATCTCTCAAAGTCTGGAGCACTATCCTCAAATGTTGCTCATGCTCACTCCGGCTCCGCGAGTATACCAGTATGTCATCGATGAAGACAATGACAAATAAATCAAGGTATGGCCTGAACACACGTGTCATCAAGTCCATGAAGGCGGCAGGGGCATTAGTCAACCCAAACGACATCACCAAGAACTCATAATGGCCATAACGAGTCCTAAATGCGGTCTTAGGGACGTCCGCTGCCCTAATCCTCAACTGGTGGTAGCCGGATCTTAAATCAATCTTAGAAAATACCACGGCACCCTGAAGCTGATCAAACAAATCATCAATACGAGGCATGGGGTAACGGTTCTTCACCGTCACCTTGTTCAGCTGCCTGTAGTCAATACACAATCGCATAGTACCGTCCTTCTTCTTCACGAAGAGGACTGGGGCACCCCAAGGCGATACACTAGGCCGAATGAATCCCTTACCCAAGAGATCCTGAAGCTGAACACTGAGCTCCTTGAGCTCTGCAGGAGCCATCCGATATGGCGGAATAGAAATAGGGCGAGTACCTGGCTCAAGCTCAATCGGAAAATCAACATCACGCTCTGGGGGTAGGCCAGGTAGATCAGTAGGAAACACATCTATGAAGTCACGAACAACAGGAACTGACTCAACCGGAGAAACCTCCCTACTCACATCACGTACATAGGCCAAATATGATAAGCATCCGCTAGCCACTAGCCTCCTAGCACGAATAAAAGAGATAACCCCAACTGGTGTGCTACTACGAGATCCCTGCCACACCACCGGAGGAATACCGGGAATGGCTAAGGTAACAGTCTTAGAAAAGCAATCTAAAACAGCGCGATAAGGGGATAACCAATCCATGCCCAGAATCACATCAAAATCAACCATGTCAAGCAATATAAGGTCAGCCCGGGTGTCACGCCCCTGGATAGTAACTAAGCAAGATCGAAATACCTGATCCACTACTAAAGACTCACCCACGGGGGTCGACACACGCAACGGCGCTACCAGAGGCTCAGACATCAAACTCAATCGAGAGGCATAGTAGACAGAAACATACGAAAAAGTAGAGCCTGGATCAAATAAAGCCAAGGCGGGCTGCTGGCATAATAACACTGTACCTGTGATCACATCGTCCGAGGTCTCCGCATCTGCTCTAGCTGGAGCTGCATAAAAGTGGGCCTGGACTCCCCTACCCTGTGCATCGGCTCTGCCCCCTAATCTGCCTCCTCGGGGACCACCCCGTATACCCTGGTGACCACCCCTACGGTCCTGTCCCTGGCCTCTGCCTCTAGCTGGAGGTGCTGGCGCATGCCTAACTGCCTGTGGAGCGGGTAAGGCTAACCTGCGATGGGGACACTCGCGGGCCCAATGATCTAAATCCCCACACTCATAACACCCCTGGGACTGTCGACTGAGAGCTGGAGGTCGCCTACCCCGGCCAGAAGAACCCATCTGTGAACTATCTCGGCCCCGACTAGGACCGGCACTAAAACCAATATGGCGGTGCTGATCACCCTCTGATGCCTGGAGAGCAGCCTGGAAGGGGCTACTAGACTGACCCGACTGAAACCTCTGCTGGGATCTATCATAAGACTATCGGGGTCTGAAACGGCGCCTATCATAGCTATCCTCCTGTCTAGGTCTCTTGCCGCTGCCCCCTTGGGCCTCGCGACGGAGCTGCTCGATAGTGCGGGCATGGTCCACTACATCCAGAAATGAGCGGCCCGCTGAGACTAAAGACTGAGTCTCAATCCGCAACTGTAGTCTCAAACCCCGAACAAAACAACGAACCCTCTCCTCCTCAGTAGGTAATATCATGGCGGCATGCCTGGAGAGCTCGTGGAATCGGGCCTCATACTCTGATACTGTCATGGAGCCCTGCTCTAACCGAGCAAACTGATCTATGAGCTGATCTCTGATGCTCCTGGGAATAAATCGGGCCAAGAAGGCCTCTGAAAACTCAGTCCATGTGACCGGTGGAGACCCAGCTGGCCTGGTCTCTAAGTATGTACGCCACCACTGCCTGGCGGGACCGTCTAACTGGTAAGCGGTGAAGTCTGCTCCTCTCGACTCCACTAAACCCAAAGTCTGTAGCCGCTCGCGGCAAGTAACTAGAAACTCGTGGGCATCCTCCCCCACTGCCCCAGAAAACCTCGGCGGTGATAGTCTAAGGAACACCCCGAGCATCTTCTGCTCCCGTAGTGGCATGACGCCCTCCAAATCGTCAGGCTGAACAACCGGTGCTGCTAGCTGCTGAACAACCGGTACCGCTGGTGTAGGCTGACCCTGCGGTACTGGAACGGCTGGAGCTGGGGCCTGCTGCATACCCCCAATGGCAGCTAGTATCTGTACGAGCATCGCCTGTATATCTGGAGCTGCCACAGGCTCAGGCGGTGGCTGGGCTGGTCCCGGGCCCATCGGCTGCTGCTGTGCTGGAGCTGCTGGTGGCTCTATCACCGGCTCCGGAGTTTGCTCTCGGTCCTGGGCTGGTGCTGTAGCTCTGGCACGACCTCGAGGTCGGCCTCTACCCCTAGCTGGGGCCCTACCACGCGTGCGAGCCATCCCTATAAAAGAGTGGTACAAGTAAAATTTCAGAAACCGATAAGACATACAATGCACGACAGTGATACAAAAGCGACACGTTCCTAAAGACATCATGTAGCCTCCCGAAGATAAGTAACGGACGTCTCCGTACCGATCTGCAGGACTCTACTAGACGTTAGCTCTGTACAAGTGAGACCGACGAACCTGGGCTCTGATACCAATTTGTCACGACCCGATTTAACAAGTCATGATGGCACCTACTATAACCCGCCAGCAGGTAAGCCAACCCGTAACCCGGAACAACAAGTAATGGGTCTGAGGGTAGAAATTAAACAAGAGTAGGCAAATAACAATATAAACAGGCGGACACAAACCAAAAACATATATACAAATAAAGATCCCTCCCAGAACCTGGAAGTCACTAGTACAGAGCTACTACAAAATGAGTACAAGTCCTAAAACCGGACAACAGAGACTGGACTGTCTCGAAAGGAAAAAGACAAGTCTATATATACAGATGAAGACTGAAATAGTACAAAACGCCGTGTGCTCACCCCCGTCTCCGGATAAGTCTACTCCAAGCTAGATCAACGCTGGCTACTAGTGCCCGGACCTGCATCACAAAATAGATGCAGAGCGCAGTATGAGTACCAAAACAACAGGTACCCAGTAGGCATCATCGGCCGACTGAGCAAGATAAGCAAAAGTAAACTGAAATGCAAATAAAGGGTCACATCAAGTGCAAAGAGTAGTAAATGGGGGGTATGTACACGAGCGTACAGGCAACAAAGACAAGCATCTAACTAACTCCGCCGGGCTCCCATAAACCCGACGGGTACGCTCGTGCACAATAAAAGAAACCACCTGCACGGACCCCCATAAGCCCGGCAGATGGACCGGCAGTTGAAGTAAAATAATGGAGCTAGAAGGTCTATCACAATATTACCAATTTCCGGACTTTTAACTGAACCATTCCCAATCATATTCCAAGATCTCATTACGTCCCGGACTTTAACCGGAATCTCTCCAACCTCCAAAACCTCAACCTACAGATGAGAGTAATCAAGACTAAACTGAAGCTTTAGTGAGGAATTGGGAATACACCACGTGCAAGCTGGACCACGGACTCGAACCGGGTACTATAGCTAATGAGTCAACCTATATGGGCTGGACCACGGACTCGAACCGGGTGCTGTAGCCAAAGGTCGGGCACGGGTGGGCTGGACCACGGACTCGAACCGGGTACTGTAGCCAAAACCAGGTCGCAGGTAAGCTGGACCACGGACTCTAACCGGGTACTGTAGCTAAGCCTGGACATAAGTAAGCTGGACCACGGACTCTAACCGGGTACTGTAGCTAAAACCAGATCACAGGTAAGCTGGACCACGGGCTCTAACCGGGTACTGTAGGTAAGCCTGGACATAAGTAAGCTGGACCACGGACTTTAACCGGGTACTGTAGCTAATAGAAAAGCAGGGCATTATGGATACAAGGTCATAAGCTGAGTTACCGCCTAGCTAAGGCTCAGACTATCAGACTCAAGTCTGCTATATCAGTCTACAAGGAGCTGATCGTCCGAAACGACGTCGGACAAAGTTCTACTGCCCAACGACATCCGAAACCTCGCAAGTCTATGGCAACACTAGTCTAAGCCTAGACTAAGGCCAAACATACTTCAAATCAATATTATCATATACACCACAAGATATGGATATTCAATAATATCAAGAGACATGCTGTCATAATCCAACACTTTCCCGAAATAAGGTCTAAGGCAGGAATTATAGAAATTTAGCATGCTCGACACCCGAACCCCTCCATACTCAAGCAAATCAATAAACAAATGCCTAAACATGCTCAATCTCACGAGAGAAAACCATAGCCTACCTGAAAGCCGATCACGCGTGCTCCAACTCACGGTACCGGATCTTTTCCTCTCCGAACGGTCTCCAAATGCTTCCCCACTAACAAAAGGTTAATCACCTTGTCATTACGAATATATTGACACTAAAATTATATTTTTCGGAGACGGACCCAAAATCGGGTTTAACACGGGATTGTGGGGCCCACAATTAGAATCTCAAAATCGAATCCGTGGAAACGTCCCAACTACCTTACTAAACTAATACCCCAAAATTTTAGCACAAACAGATGCCTACAACACCGCAAATCAGCCACAATAATTAAAAAGGGCAGCCCCTTGATCACCAATTTTCGGAAAAAACGAGACCCTTTCAACCCAAACAGATTATACCACGACGATCCTTGCGAAAAACTCTACAAGTTAGCCCCAAGAATGACTTAAAACGGACTTACGATGATCAAGATCTCACATTTCAAAATTCAATAACAAAACCATCCGGAAATCACACTGGCAGTGGCTAAAATTGATTTCTTACCTCAAACGAAGCCTCCCCTCGCGTTTCCGAGATCACCGCTAGATTCCCCTCGAAATTCTCTTGAAGTTTGCCTTTTGAATCACTTAATTTGGACTCAAAATGAAGGATTAATCTCAAGTTGAAGTTGAACAAAAAAATTGGACGAATTTCGTTCTTAAATTCTGGAAATTTCCAGATTTCACTCCTCTGCCACGTCACCGCCGCGTCAAAATTCTACAACCCTTCAAACTTAAATTTCGATGTTTCGGACTCGTTCGGAGTCGGAAAAATACAAACCTTATATGGAATCTGATTGGAAATGATATTTCGGACTCAACGGTGAAGGCGGAATTTCCATTTGGAGCTCGCTTCGATGAAAAGTGGGTCCCACACCCAGTATCGTTTTGAACCAGATTCCACAATTGCTATCTAAAGTCTCGAGAAGTGAACAAAGGGTCGTTCTAGACCAAAATCGATCTTCCGAAGCTAACCTAGCTGCCAGAATTTTCATCTGAGCACGACTTCCAAGAAGGTTGACCAAAGTCAACTTTTCAAGTCATTACAATATCCACTACTAAACGAACTTTCGTCCGCGAAAGTAAGAGTCAAGAAGTACCTGAATGCTCAAATAAGTCGGGGAACTGTGCCCGCATCTCATGCTCGATCTCCCAGGTAGCCTCCTCAACTGGACGATGTCTCCAATGGACCTTAACCACAGGAATGGCTCTGGAACGCAACCGTCTGACATCTCTGGCCAAAATAGCAACTGGCTCCTCAATATATCTCAAACTGACGGCTGCGAATCCGATCCAGCAGAGATGACTGAGCATCCACATAAGCTAGTACACACCGGGAATCAGAGATATCAAGCCGTATTATCCGGTTAGCTAAGGACTGGATGTCCAAAGCTAATGGTCGCTCCGTAGTAGAAAGAAAAGCTAGACTACCCATACTCACTGCCTTCCGACTCAAGGCGTCCGCTACTACATTCGCCTTGCCCGGATGATAGAGAATAGAGAGGTCATAGTCCTTCAGGAGCTCAATCCAACGACGCTGCCTCGAATTAAGGTCCCTCTGGCTCATGATGTACTGAAGACTCCTGTGATCAGTATAGATCTCGCATCGAACTCCATACAGGTAGTGCCTCCAAATCTTAAGTGCGAAAACTACCGCCGCCAACTCTAAGTCGTGGGTGGAGTAGTTGCGCTCATGAATCTTAAGCTGCCTCGACGCATAAGCAATAACCCGGCCCTGCTGCATCAATACACAACCCAAACCAACGCCGGATGCGTCACAATATACCGTGAAGCCCTCGCCCTCAACTGGAAGAGTCAATATAGGAGCGGTGGTCAATAACTCCTTGAGCCTCAAAAAGCTCGCCTCACACTCCTCTGACCAAACAAAGGGAACATCCTGGCGAGTCAACCGAGTCAAAGGCGCTGCTATAGTAGAAAATCCCTCAACAAAACGCCTATAGTAGCCTGCCAATCCGACGAAGCTACGAATCTCAGTCACAGAGGTGGGCCTGTGCCAATCACGAATAGCCTCAATCTTCGCCGGATCAACCCTAATACCCTCCTTGGACACCACGTGCCCCAAGAAGGCTACAGACTCAAGCCAAAACTCGCACTTTGAGAACTTGGCATAAAGCCGCTGATCTCTCAAAGTCTGGAGCACTATCCTCAAATGTTGCTCATGCTCACTCCGGCTCCGCGAGTATACCAGTATGTCATCGATGAAGACAATGACAAATAAATCAAGGTATGGCCTGAACACACGTGTCATCAAGTCCATGAAGGCGGCAGGGGCATTAGTCAACCCAAACGACATCACCAAGAACTCATAATGGCCATAACGAGTCCTAAATGCGGTCTTAGGGACGTCCGCTGCCCTAATCCTCAACTGGTGGTAGCCGGATCTTAAATCAATCTTAGAAAATACCACGGCACCCTGAAGCTGATCAAACAAATCATCAATACGAGGCATGGGGTAACGGTTCTTCACCGTCACCTTGTTCAGCTGCCTGTAGTCAATACACAATCGCATAGTACCGTCCTTCTTCTTCACGAAGAGGACTGGGGCACCCCAAGGCGATACACTAGGCCGAATGAATCCCTTACCCAAGAGATCCTGAAGCTGAACACTGAGCTCCTTGAGCTCTGCAGGAGCCATCCGATATGGCGGAATAGAAATAGGGCGAGTACCTGGCTCAAGCTCAATCGGAAAATCAACATCACGCTCTGGGGGTAGGCCAGGTAGATCAGTAGGAAACACATCTATGAAGTCACGAACAACAGGAACTGACTCAACCGGAGAAACCTCCCTACTCACATCACGTACATAGGCCAAATATGATAAGCATCCGCTAGCCACTAGCCTCCTAGCACGAATAAAAGAGATAACCCCAACTGGTGTGCTACTACGAGATCCCTGCCACACCACCGGAGGAATACCGGGAATGGCTAAGGTAACAGTCTTAGAAAAGCAATCTAAAACAGCGCGATAAGGGGATAACCAATCCATGCCCAGAATCACATCAAAATCAACCATGTCAAGCAATATAAGGTCAGCCCGGGTGTCACGCCCCTGGATAGTAACTAAGCAAGATCGAAATACCTGATCCACTACTAAAGACTCACCCACGGGGGTCGACACACGCAACGGCGCTACCAGAGGCTCAGACATCAAACTCAATCGAGAGGCATAGTAGACAGAAACATACGAAAAAGTAGAGCCTGGATCAAATAAAGCCAAGGCGGCTGCTGGCATAATAACACTGTACCTGTGATCACATCGTCCGAGGTCTCCGCATCTGCTCTAGCTGGAGCTGCATAAAAGTGGGCCTGGACTCCCCTACCCTGTGCATCGGCTCTGCCCCCTAATCTGCCTCCTCGGGGACCACCCCGTATACCCTGGTGACCACCCCTACGGTCCTGTCCCTGGCCTCTTCCTCTAGCTGGAGGTGCTGGCGCATGCCTAACTGCCTGTGGAGCGGGTAAGGCTAACCTGCGATGGGGACACTCGCGGGCCCAATGATCTAAATCCCCACACTCATAACACCCCTGGGACTGTCGACTGAGAGCTGGAGGTCGCCTACCCCGGCCAGAAGAACCCATCTGTGAACTATCTCGGCCCCGACTAGGACCGGCACTAAAACCAATATGGCGGTGCTGATCACCCTCTGATGCCTGGAGAGCAGCCTGGAAGGGGCTACTAGACTGACCCGACTGAAACCTCTGCTGGGATCTATCATAAGACTATCGGGGTCTGAAACGGCGCCTATCATAGCTATCCTCCTGTCTAGGTCTCTTGCCGCTGCCCCCTTGGGCCTCGCGACGGAGCTGCTCGATAGTGCGGGCATGGTCCACTACATCCAGAAATGAGCGGCCCGCTGAGACTAAAGACTGAGTCTCAATCCGCAACTGTAGTCTCAAACCCCGAACAAAACAACGAACCCTCTCCTCCTCAGTAGGTAATATCATGGCGGCATGCCTGGAGAGCTCGTGGAATCGGGCCTCATACTCTGATACTGTCATGGAGCCCTGCTCTAACCGAGCAAACTGATCTATGAGCTGATCTCTGATGCTCCTGGGAATAAATCGGGCCAAGAAGGCCTCTGAAAACTCAGTCCATGTGACCGGTGGAGACCCAGCTGGCCTGGTCTCTAAGTATGTACGCCACCACTGCCTGGCGGGACCGTCTAACTGGTAAGCGGTGAAGTCTGCTCCTCTCGACTCCACTAAACCCAAAGTCTGTAGCCGCTCGCGGCAAGTAACTAGAAACTCGTGGGCATCCTCCCCCACTGCCCCAGAAAACCTCGGCGGTGATAGTCTAAGGAACACCCCGAGCATCTTCTGCTCCCGTAGTGGCATGACGCCCTCCAAATCGTCAGGCTGAACAACCGGTGCTGCTAGCTGCTGAACAACCGGTACCGCTGGTGTAGGCTGACCCTGCGGTACTGGAACGGCTGGAGCTGGGGCCTGCTGCATACCCCCAATGGCAGCTAGTATCTGTACGAGCATCGCCTGTATATCTGGAGCTGCCACAGGCTCAGGCGGTGGCTGGGCTGGTCCCGGGCCCATCGGCTGCTGCTGTGCTGGAGCTGCTGGTGGCTCTATCACCGGCTCCGGAGTTTGCTCTCGGTCCTGGGCTGGTGCTGTAGCTCTGGCACGACCTCGAGGTCGGCCTCTACCCCTAGCTGGGGCCCTACCACGCGTGCGAGCCATCCCTATAAAAGAGTGGTACAAGTAAAATTTCAGAAACCGATAAGACATACAATGCACGACAGTGATACAAAAGCGACACGTTCCTAAAGACATCATGTAGCCTCCCGAAGATAAGTAACGGACGTCTCCGTACCGATCTGCAGGACTCTACTAGACGTTAGCTCTGTACAAGTGAGACCGACGAACCTGGGCTCTGATACCAATTTGTCACGACCCGATTTAACAAGTCATGATGGCACCTACTATAACCCGCCAGCAGGTAAGCCAACCCGTAACCCGGAACAACAAGTAATGGGTCTGAGGGTAGAAATTAAACAAGAGTAGGCAAATAACAATATAAACAGGCGGACACAAACCAAAAACATATATACAAATAAAGATCCCTCCCAGAACCTGGAAGTCACTAGTACAGAGCTACTACAAAATGAGTACAAGTCCTAAAACCGGACAACAGAGACTGGACTGTCTCGAAAGGAAAAAGACAAGTCTATATATACAGATGAAGACTGAAATAGTACAAAACGCCGTGTGCTCACCCCCGTCTCCGGATAAGTCTACTCCAAGCTAGATCAACGCTGGCTACTAGTGCCCGGACCTGCATCACAAAATAGATGCAGAGCGCAGTATGAGTACCAAAACAACAGGTACCCAGTAGGCATCATCGGCCGACTGAGCAAGATAAGCAAAAGTAAACTGAAATGCAAATAAAGGGTCACATCAAGTGCAAAGAGTAGTAAATGGGGGGTATGTACACGAGCGTACAGGCAACAAAGACAAGCATCTAACTAACTCCGCCGGGCTCCCATAAACCCGACGGGTACGCTCGTGCACAATAAAAGAAACCACCTGCACGGACCCCCATAAGCCCGGCAGATGGACCGGCAGTTGAAGTAAAATAATGGAGCTAGAAGGTCTATCACAATATTACCAATTTCCGGACTTTTAACTGAACCATTCCCAATCATATTCCAAGATCTCATTACGTCCCGGACTTTAACCGGAATCTCTCCAACCTCCAAAACCTCAACCTACAGATGAGAGTAATCAAGACTAAACTGAAGCTTTAGTGAGGAATTGGGAATACACCACGTGCAAGCTGGACCACGGACTCGAACCGGGTACTATAGCTAATGAGTCAACCTATATGGGCTGGACCACGGACTCGAACCGGGTGCTGTAGCCAAAGGTCGGGCACGGGTGGGCTGGACCACGGACTCGAACCGGGTACTGTAGCCAAAACCAGGTCGCAGGTAAGCTGGACCACGGACTCTAACCGGGTACTGTAGCTAAGCCTGGACATAAGTAAGCTGGACCACGGACTCTAACCGGGTACTGTAGCTAAAACCAGATCACAGGTAAGCTGGACCACGGGCTCTAACCGGGTACTGTAGGTAAGCCTGGACATAAGTAAGCTGGACCACGGACTTTAACCGGGTACTGTAGCTAATAGAAAAGCAGGGCATTATGGATACAAGGTCATAAGCTGAGTTACCGCCTAGCTAAGGCTCAGACTATCAGACTCAAGTCTGCTATATCAGTCTACAAGGAGCTGATCGTCCGAAACGACGTCGGACAAAGTTCTACTGCCCAACGACATCCGAAACCTCGCAAGTCTATGGCAACACTAGTCTAAGCCTAGACTAAGGCCAAACATACTTCAAATCAATATTATCATATACACCACAAGATATGGATATTCAATAATATCAAGAGACATGCTGTCATAATCCAACACTTTCCCGAAATAAGGTCTAAGGCAGGAATTATAGAAATTTAGCATGCTCGACACCCGAACCCCTCCATACTCAAGCAAATCAATAAACAAATGCCTAAACATGCTCAATCTCACGAGAGAAAACCATAGCCTACCTGAAAGCCGATCACGCGTGCTCCAACTCACGGTACCGGATCTTTTCCTCTCCGAACGGTCTCCAAATGCTTCCCCACTAACAAAAGGTTAATCACCTTGTCATTACGAATATATTGACACTAAAATTATATTTTTCGGAGACGGACCCAAAATCGGGTTTAACACGGGATTGTGGGGCCCACAATTAGAATCTCAAAATCGAATCCGTGGAAACGTCCCAACTACCTTACTAAACTAATACCCCAAAATTTTAGCACAAACAGATGCCTACAACACCGCAAATCAGCCACAATAATTAAAAAGGGCAGCCCCTTGATCACCAATTTTCGGAAAAAACGAGACCCTTTCAACCCAAACAGATTATACCACGACGATCCTTGCGAAAAACTCTACAAGTTAGCCCCAAGAATGACTTAAAACGGACTTACGATGATCAAGATCTCACATTTCAAAATTCAATAACAAAACCATCCGGAAATCACACTGGCAGTGGCTAAAATTGATTTCTTACCTCAAACGAAGCCTCCCCTCGCGTTTCCGAGATCACCGCTAGATTCCCCTCGAAATTCTCTTGAAGTTTGCCTTTTGAATCACTTAATTTGGACTCAAAATGAAGGATTAATCTCAAGTTGAAGTTGAACAAAAAAATTGGACGAATTTCGTTCTTAAATTCTGGAAATTTCCAGATTTCACTCCTCTGCCACGTCACCGCCGCGTCAAAATTCTACAACCCTTCAAACTTAAATTTCGATGTTTCGGACTCGTTCGGAGTCGGAAAAATACAAACCTTATATGGAATCTGATTGGAAATGATATTTCGGACTCAACGGTGAAGGCGGAATTTCCATTTGGAGCTCGCTTCGATGAAAAGTGGGTCCCACACCCAGTATCGTTTTGAACCAGATTCCACAATTGCTATCTAAAGTCTCGAGAAGTGAACAAAGGGTCGTTCTAGACCAAAATCGATCTTCCGAAGCTAACCTAGCTGCCAGAATTTTCATCTGAGCACGACTTCCAAGAAGGTTGACCAAAGTCAACTTTTCAAGTCATTACAATATCCACTACTAAACGAACTTTCGTCCGCGAAAGTAAGAGTCAAGAAGTACCTGAATGCTCAAATAAGTCGGGGAACTGTGCCCGCATCTCATGCTCGATCTCCCAGGTAGCCTCCTCAACTGGACGATGTCTCCAATGGACCTTAACCACAGGAATGGCTCTGGAACGCAACCGTCTGACATCTCTGGCCAAAATAGCAACTGGCTCCTCAATATATCTCAAACTGACGGCTGCGAATCCGATCCAGCAGAGATGACTGAGCATCCACATAAGCTAGTACACACCGGGAATCAGAGATATCAAGCCGTATTATCCGGTTAGCTAAGGACTGGATGTCCAAAGCTAATGGTCGCTCCGTAGTAGAAAGAAAAGCTAGACTACCCATACTCACTGCCTTCCGACTCAAGGCGTCCGCTACTACATTCGCCTTGCCCGGATGATAGAGAATAGAGAGGTCATAGTCCTTCAGGAGCTCAATCCAACGACGCTGCCTCGAATTAAGGTCCCTCTGGCTCATGATGTACTGAAGACTCCTGTGATCAGTATAGATCTCGCATCGAACTCCATACAGGTAGTGCCTCCAAATCTTAAGTGCGAAAACTACCGCCGCCAACTCTAAGTCGTGGGTGGAGTAGTTGCGCTCATGAATCTTAAGCTGCCTCGACGCATAAGCAATAACCCGGCCCTGCTGCATCAATACACAACCCAAACCAACGCCGGATGCGTCACAATATACCGTGAAGCCCTCGCCCTCAACTGGAAGAGTCAATATAGGAGCGGTGGTCAATAACTCCTTGAGCCTCAAAAAGCTCGCCTCACACTCCTCTGACCAAACAAAGGGAACATCCTGGCGAGTCAACCGAGTCAAAGGCGCTGCTATAGTAGAAAATCCCTCAACAAAACGCCTATAGTAGCCTGCCAATCCGACGAAGCTACGAATCTCAGTCACAGAGGTGGGCCTGTGCCAATCACGAATAGCCTCAATCTTCGCCGGATCAACCCTAATACCCTCCTTGGACACCACGTGCCCCAAGAAGGCTACAGACTCAAGCCAAAACTCGCACTTTGAGAACTTGGCATAAAGCCGCTGATCTCTCAAAGTCTGGAGCACTATCCTCAAATGTTGCTCATGCTCACTCCGGCTCCGCGAGTATACCAGTATGTCATCGATGAAGACAATGACAAATAAATCAAGGTATGGCCTGAACACACGTGTCATCAAGTCCATGAAGGCGGCAGGGGCATTAGTCAACCCAAACGACATCACCAAGAACTCATAATGGCCATAACGAGTCCTAAATGCGGTCTTAGGGACGTCCGCTGCCCTAATCCTCAACTGGTGGTAGCCGGATCTTAAATCAATCTTAGAAAATACCACGGCACCCTGAAGCTGATCAAACAAATCATCAATACGAGGCATGGGGTAACGGTTCTTCACCGTCACCTTGTTCAGCTGCCTGTAGTCAATACACAATCGCATAGTACCGTCCTTCTTCTTCACGAAGAGGACTGGGGCACCCCAAGGCGATACACTAGGCCGAATGAATCCCTTACCCAAGAGATCCTGAAGCTGAACACTGAGCTCCTTGAGCTCTGCAGGAGCCATCCGATATGGCGGAATAGAAATAGGGCGAGTACCTGGCTCAAGCTCAATCGGAAAATCAACATCACGCTCTGGGGGTAGGCCAGGTAGATCAGTAGGAAACACATCTATGAAGTCACGAACAACAGGAACTGACTCAACCGGAGAAACCTCCCTACTCACATCACGTACATAGGCCAAATATGATAAGCATCCGCTAGCCACTAGCCTCCTAGCACGAATAAAAGAGATAACCCCAACTGGTGTGCTACTACGAGATCCCTGCCACACCACCGGAGGAATACCGGGAATGGCTAAGGTAACAGTCTTAGAAAAGCAATCTAAAACAGCGCGATAAGGGGATAACCAATCCATGCCCAGAATCACATCAAAATCAACCATGTCAAGCAATATAAGGTCAGCCCGGGTGTCACGCCCCTGGATAGTAACTAAGCAAGATCGAAATACCTGATCCACTACTAAAGACTCACCCACGGGGGTCGACACACGCAACGGCGCTACCAGAGGCTCAGACATCAAACTCAATCGAGAGGCATAGTAGACAGAAACATACGAAAAAGTAGAGCCTGGATCAAATAAAGCCAAGGCGGGCTGCTGGCATAATAACACTGTACCTGTGATCACATCGTCCGAGGTCTCCGCATCTGCTCTAGCTGGAGCTGCATAAAAGTGGGCCTGGACTCCCCTACCCTGTGCATCGGCTCTGCCCCCTAATCTGCCTCCTCGGGGACCACCCCGTATACCCTGGTGACCACCCCTACGGTCCTGTCCCTGGCCTCTGCCTCTAGCTGGAGGTGCTGGCGCATGCCTAACTGCCTGTGGAGCGGGTAAGGCTAACCTGCGATGGGGACACTCGCGGGCCCAATGATCTAAATCCCCACACTCATAACACCCCTGGGACTGTCGACTGAGAGCTGGAGGTCGCCTACCCCGGCCAGAAGAACCCATCTGTGAACTATCTCGGCCCCGACTAGGACCGGCACTAAAACCAATATGGCGGTGCTGATCACCCTCTGATGCCTGGAGAGCAGCCTGGAAGGGGCTACTAGACTGACCCGACTGAAACCTCTGCTGGGATCTATCATAAGACTATCGGGGTCTGAAACGGCGCCTATCATAGCTATCCTCCTGTCTAGGTCTCTTGCCGCTGCCCCCTTGGGCCTCGCGACGGAGCTGCTCGATAGTGCGGGCATGGTCCACTACATCCAGAAATGAGCGGCCCGCTGAGACTAAAGACTGAGTCTCAATCCGCAACTGTAGTCTCAAACCCCGAACAAAACAACGAACCCTCTCCTCCTCAGTAGGTAATATCATGGCGGCATGCCTGGAGAGCTCGTGGAATCGGGCCTCATACTCTGATACTGTCATGGAGCCCTGCTCTAACCGAGCAAACTGATCTATGAGCTGATCTCTGATGCTCCTGGGAATAAATCGGGCCAAGAAGGCCTCTGAAAACTCAGTCCATGTGACCGGTGGAGACCCAGCTGGCCTGGTCTCTAAGTATGTACGCCACCACTGCCTGGCGGGACCGTCTAACTGGTAAGCGGTGAAGTCTGCTCCTCTCGACTCCACTAAACCCAAAGTCTGTAGCCGCTCGCGGCAAGTAACTAGAAACTCGTGGGCATCCTCCCCCACTGCCCCAGAAAACCTCGGCGGTGATAGTCTAAGGAACACCCCGAGCATCTTCTGCTCCCGTAGTGGCATGACGCCCTCCAAATCGTCAGGCTGAACAACCGGTGCTGCTAGCTGCTGAACAACCGGTACCGCTGGTGTAGGCTGACCCTGCGGTACTGGAACGGCTGGAGCTGGGGCCTGCTGCATACCCCAATGGCAGCTAGTATCTGTACGAGCATCGCCTGTATATCTGGAGCTGCCACAGGCTCAGGCGGTGGCTGGGCTGGTCCCGGGCCCATCGGCTGCTGCTGTGCTGGAGCTGCTGGTGGCTCTATCACCGGCTCCGGAGTTTGCTCTCGGTCCTGGGCTGGTGCTGTAGCTCTGGCACGACCTCGAGGTCGGCCTCTACCCCTAGCTGGGGCCCTACCACGCGTGCGAGCCATCCCTATAAAAGAGTGGTACAAGTAAAATTTCAGAAACCGATAAGACATACAATGCACGACAGTGATACAAAAGCGACACGTTCCTAAAGACATCATGTAGCCTCCCGAAGATAAGTAACGGACGTCTCCGTACCGATCTGCAGGACTCTACTAGACGTTAGCTCTGTACAAGTGAGACCGACGAACCTGGGCTCTGATACCAATTTGTCACGACCCGATTTAACAAGTCATGATGGCACCTACTATAACCCGCCAGCAGGTAAGCCAACCCGTAACCCGGAACAACAAGTAATGGGTCTGAGGGTAGAAATTAAACAAGAGTAGGCAAATAACAATATAAACAGGCGGACACAAACCAAAAACATATATACAAATAAAGATCCCTCCCAGAACCTGGAAGTCACTAGTACAGAGCTACTACAAAATGAGTACAAGTCCTAAAACCGGACAACAGAGACTGGACTGTCTCGAAAGGAAAAGACAAGTCTATATATACAGATGGAAGAAATAGTACAAAACGCCGTGTGCTCACCCTCCATAAGTACCCTACTAGAAACGCTGGCTCAAACAAAAAAAGAAAAAAAAAAACAAAAAAAAAGAAAAAAAGAACCGCTGAAAATAGTACAAAACGCCGTGTGCTCACCCCCGTCTCCGGATAAGTCTACTCCAAGCTAGATCAACGCTGGCTACTAGTGCCCGGACCTGCATCACAAAATAGATGCAGAGCGCAGTATGAGTACCAAAACAACAGGTACCCAGTAGGCATCATCGGCCGACTGAGCAAGATAAGCAAAAGTAAACTG
>NW_026020309.1:0-2623 GCF_900185275.1 Solanum verrucosum | reverse complement strand
TTTTTAGGGTTTAACATATACGAATTAGGGTTTCATTGGGTTAAGAGCTTAAAGTTTTTTAGGATTATCGGGTTTTGAGTTTTTAAAGGTTAAATGTTTCTTAGGGTTTAGGGTTTAAGGCTTTGTGTTTATTTGTGTATTTTAGTTTTAGGGAATACGAATTTTTAGGATTTTCGATTTACAGATTAGAGTTTTGTATGGGTTTTAAATGGGTTTTAGGGTTTCTTTAGGGTTTATAGGATTTAGGGTTTCTTAAAGTTTAGGATTTAGGGTAATAGGTTTAGGATTTAGGGTTTTAGAGTTTAGGGATTAGTGTTTTTCTAGGTTTAGGGTTTTTGGTTAAGATTTTTATCTAGGTTTTTACGGTTTAGGGCTCTGGGTAGGCTAATGCTTTTTACGATCACTACAAGAAACTACATTTTTAGTGGCGACATATGTCACGACAGAAACCTAGAAAGTCGCTGCTAAAGGTGTTTTGTGGCGACACTTGCGTCGTAGTAATTACATCCATAACTAAGTGTTATTTGTGACGACCATGGAGAGTTGCTACTAAAACAGCACATTTGTGGCGATTTTTGTTGCCAAAATCAATTAATGGATATGGTCATTAAAATGTTTCAGGTCGCCACTGCAAACTATCTTTTAGCGTCGAACTTTCTTGCCACAAAAAACATTATATTTAGCAACAATAGTTGTCGCTGCAATAACCCCTTTGCTTTAGTGACGACTGTAGTTGCCACAAAAAATCATTCCTTCAGTAGCAATATGCATTGCTGCTGTAGCTACTAACTTTTACCCGTAGCAAAAAAAGTCACCACAGAAAGCTAATTTCAACTCCAATATCTTAAATTGTTCAGTCACTAACAAGTCAATTAAATATATACTCCTACACAATATTTTATTTTACATCATATGATATGACCAAACATAAGCAAAACGTATATTGCCTTCAAATACATTTTTGATCGACCTCATTTGCAATTGTTTAACAACATTATCCCTGTTAGGAAAAATCAAATATATAACCATTATTATAATCTAATAAGAAAAGAGGTGACCATTGGAATATTAGAGTAAAGAAAGCAAAACACATTTAAGAAAGTAAAAATGATTGCATTAAGAGATCAAAACAAAGAAGAGAATGTGGTTAAACAATAAAATGGAAAGAGTTCAATTCCTTTTCTTTAAATCTTACACAACTACAAGAACCAAATAATCAGTGCATATTGTCAATGCAAAATAATTGAGCTTTAATTGTACCTACCATAATTTGATTTTCATAAGCAATAACTTCATCTTGATGATAAAGATCTAGAAGAGGAAAAATTACAAAATCATAAGAACGATCAGTGAATACATAAATAATTTACTAGGGATTGCATATAAACAGAAGTAGGCGAAAACTAACTTAATGATCTCATAAATATTTCCTAACACGTATTGCAAATCCATACATGATCCTGATTTTACACACATTGGGAATCATAGGACTTCCTACTACTTATAATTTCACCAGCAAGAGATTCTATTATAATTTTCCTTAATTTTCTACGAAAATTTCACATGGTGTAATTAGCCTTTTCTTCGTCGCCACTATCAAAAAATTCAGATGTATATTACTAAAAAAAAGTTCCCTATATTAGTGACGACTTAAAAATAGACGCCACTAATTATTAGTTTCTGTGGCGACTAATGAGTTTGCCACCAAAACTATCATCTTTTGGAGCAATTCTTTTGGGTTGCCACTAAAAACACTTATTAAGCAGCAACTAAATGAGTCGCCACAAAAGGTTGTCACTATAAATCATATTTCTTGTAGTGGATTTTATAGGTTTAGGGTTTAGGGCTAAGTTTTTTTTTGTGTTTTTTGGGTTTAACATATACAATTTAGGGATTTATAGGGTTTGGAGCTTAGAGTTTTTTAGATTTAGGGGTTCTTGAGTTTTTTAGGGTTATGTGTTCTTAGGGTTTATAAGAGTTTAGGGATTTGGGCTTAGGGTTTTGTTGTGTAGCTATGTTTTACGGTTTATATATTTTTAGAATTTGGAGTTTAGAGCTTTGGGTTTTGTAGGGGTTTTAAATGGTATTTAGGGTTTTTAGGGTCGATTTTATGGTTTATAGGATTTAAGGTTTCCTAAGGTTAAGGGTTTAGGGTTTCTTAGGGCTTTAGGTTTAGGATTTACGATTTTCGGAGGTTTTTTTTTAGGTTATGGGTTTTGGGTTAAGGGTTTTATCTAGGTTTTTAGGGTTTAGGGCTTTGGATTTTTAGTTTAATCCTTTTTAGTGTTTTATAGGTTTTAGAGTTTAGGGCTTAGAATTTTTTTTATGTGTATTTTTAGGGTTTAGCATTAACGATTTAGGGCATTATAGGGTTCATATATTAGTGTTTTTTAGGTTTAGTGGTTTTTTTTAAGGTTTTTAAGGGTTAAGTGTTTCTTAGTGTTTAGGGTTTAGAGCTTACTATTTATTGGTGTATTTTAGTTTTATGGTCTACGGACTTTTAGGACTTAGGGTTTAGAGATTACGGTTTTGTAGGCGTTTTAAATTGTTTTTAGAGTTTCTTTTAGGGTTTATAGGATTTACGGTTTCTTATAGTTTAGGGTTTAGGGATTTAGGGTTTTAG
>NW_026020308.1:1218644-1510512 GCF_900185275.1 Solanum verrucosum | reverse complement strand
ATATATGAATTGGAGAAACATGTTTGTATTCACACTCTTGATCTTTTTTTATTATTTATTTATTCCTTAACTACTTGAAAGGGAGCCTCGGTGCAATGGTAAGAAACTATGTTGTTCAGATCCTTTAGAAATGTACTCGCACTTATGTCAGATCCTCGAAAAATCAATAACTTTTGGAGGATTTAGCACACACTCCATTGACATTTTTTGAAGGATCCCAATTCCCAAAGCCCTATGTATCACAAGCAAACACCACATGTGCTTTACTATTTTAATTGGTGGGGGTAGAGGGTTTTTGTGCATTATAGCACATGCCATGACTACGGGTTCTTTACTTTTTGGTGGTGTATAGGGTTTTTGTCACATAGAGAAAATCGATTCTTGCTACTCTGTTTGCTTAACACAAGTCTTATTTAACTTACATGGACAAACTTCATAGTTCATTTATATGATCTTTTTTTTTTCAATTATGAATAGGAAGTGGATTGGATAACAAAGAGATTGTCATTGAGGACTATTGGACCAACCATACCATCCATGTATGTGGACAAGAGAGTTGAGAATGATAATTCATATGGTCTAAGTATGTACACGCCTAAAACTGATGTTTGCATGAAATGGCTAAGTGATTGTGATGATGGATCAGTTGTGTATGTCTCATTTGGAAGTATGGCTGAATTGAAAGATGAGCAAATGAAGGAGATAGCTTGTGGATTGAAGAAAAGCAATCACAACTTCTTGTGGGTAGTTAGAGAATCAGAAGAGCCTAAAATTCCAAAAGATTTTTTAGAGAACATCACAAAGGAAAAGGGTCTAGTTGTAACTTGGTGTCCACAATTAGATGTGTTAGCACACAAAGCAATTGGTTGTTTTATGACACATTGTGGATGGAATTCTACTTTAGAGGCCTTGAGTTTGGGAGTTCCAATGGTGGCAATTCCAATATGGACTGATCAATGTACAAATGCTAAGTATGTGATGGATATTTGGGAGATGGGAATAAAGGCACAAGCTAATGAAAAGGGTGTTGTTAAACAAGAAGTTGTGGAACATTGCATAAAAGAAGTTATGGAAGGAGAAAGAGGCAAAGAGATTAGAAAGAATGCAACCAAATGGAGAGAAGTGACAAAAAAGGCAATGGATGAAGGTGGAAGTTCAGATAGAAACATTAATGAGTTTATTGCTAAATTAGTTAATGTGTCTTAAAGCTTTAGTGTGTATTCAATAACTATATGTTCTTCAAGCTAGTGTTGTCTTATATGTACCAAGATTTGGTACAAGTGAGTGAGTTATGCAAGATTTTGCATAATCAATATCAATTTATTGTCACAATTTCGATTTGTGAGTTTGAGTTTGAAATCATGATGGCCTTTAAGGCTTTGCCTAATGGCCTAAGTTGATAATTACTTTATATTATTTTCAATGTTCACCTATTGTATTTTTTTGCTCATAGAAATGATGTGAAAAAGAAAAGCATGTGGATTATTTGATGATGTATTTCCATGACTACATATGCTTATCTCATCAATTATCATTTTCTCTTTTTCCTTTTGCTAATGTGCTCCCACATAATAATGCAAAACATGTTTCCCAGTTACTTTTCCTTTTGATAATTAATTTGCCCCACACAATAATTGCAAAACATGTTCCCAATTATAATATTAACCAAGTCAAAGATGATTGATATACAATATGGTTGCAAAAGAGTTATGTTCATGTATTTGTTTGAAAATGTCTTACATATAAGGATGGCAATGCGGATTAGAGCGAAGTAAAGTTTTGACGCGTTAAAATTAACTCGCCCTTTATTTAAGTATTACTCTCTCCGTTCCTAATTACTTATCCACTTTTGAATTAGCACACCTATTAAGAAATCAATTAATGACATAGTGAGTTTACCATTTTACCCCTATTAATTATGAAGTGGATGGAAAATTTTGCATTTTTCAAAGTAATTGGTCATTTAATTGAGGGTATAATAGGTAAAAAAAATTGTCTTTTCTTGATTTATCAAAATGAACAAGTAATTAGGGACAACTATAAATGGAAAAGTGAACAAGTAATTAGGGACAGAGGAAGTAATTTATATTTTCTATTTTTTTATGTTCTATTTAGCTTTTAAAACATGATGATGAGTCTCTGACCTTTCTTAGTTATTATACAAGGTGTGATAAATATTCATTTGAATTTTAAATGTACTTAATTCCACAAAGTGTGATAAATTTATGGGAAATGGTCTCATATATTCCTCAACTTTGTTATTTGGAGCTGATATGTCCTCGTTATGAAAGTGGCTCATATATACCCTTACAATTATACAAACAGCTCACATATACCCTTAGTTTAACGGAAGTGAAAAAAATAGTTTTAAATTTATGTTTTTGACTTTTAAATTTTAAAAAAAATCATGTAGGGGTATATATGATCCTTTTAGCGAATTTCAAGGTATATTTTAATCTTTTTTATACATAAATTATTTTTTGACGTCTTTGATTATCATTTTTTGAGTTTCTTATTCTTATATTATTTTTTTCTTTCGTTCGTTAGTATAAAGAGAAAATTTTAAAACTAATTTTTTTGTGGCTATATTATAATTTAAAAGTACTATTTTTTTTTTACTATATTGTTATTTAGTTTTTGTATTGAAAAAAAATTTGGTCATCTATAATAAAGTTTACAAGAAAATTAGTGAAATATAAATAAATTTGACCATCAAAATAATAACTTTAAATAGTCGTTGAAACAGAAAAAATAAAAAAAAATTATGTGTGAGGAGAATTAAATATACACATATGAGATTATATTTTTTTTAAAATAATAATAATTAAAATTAATTTTTTTCACTTCCATTAGAGAAAAAGGGTATATGTGAGTCATTTGTATAGCAATAGGGGCATATATGAGTCACTTTCATAATGAGGGGTATATCAGCTCTAAATAATAAAATTGAGGGATTTATTAGACCCTTTTCCCTAAATTTATTGCAAATATTTCATTGGAATCAACGTTATCTATGGTAGCAAGCTACAGACTGTTCAAAACACTAAAAGGAACTTCTCATGAACACACCTGTCGTGCCCTGCCAATGGTGGAGCCAAGTGGTGTCGACCGACACTCCTTTATCGAAAAATTACATTGTGTAGTTAGAATAAACATATTTTTGTTATGTATATATATTACACATTGACACTTCTTGACTTCTACACGATTTTATTTCTTTATATTTTGATACCCCTTAACGAAATTCGGGCTCTGCTACTAGCCCTGTTAAAATTTTAAAAATGTTAGCTATGACCCACCTTGCCCACCCCATTTAAGTATTGCCCCACCTTGTCCCATTAGGCCTTTGCCATGCCTCGTCCTTGACCTGTCCCATTGCCATCTTTTTAACTTAAATAGAAAACCTCATTAATGTCGACTCAAAATATAATAACAAAGTGCCAAAATTTTACATGTTTATCACTAATGATACATTAACAATTATTAGCTGAAAAAAGTCTTGAAGCACACAAACTTCAAGTATTACTCTATCTGAAAGAATAACTTGATTTCATTTTAGCCTAGAGGATACATCAACAAAAAACTCCAGCCTTAGCAACGAGAATTCCTCATACAATACATATTCCTACATCCTTAAAAACTCAGACCTGCCTACTATCTCCCTCTTTCAATGTTTAAAGGGAGAAAGGACAAACATACCCCCAAACTATCATAAATGGTATACAGATACCCTCCGTCATAGTTTTGGGACATTGTTGCCTCTACCGTCCAAAAACTAGAGCAGATATAACATTTATACCTGCCGTCCAAAAAGATAAATTATGGGTGCTTTGGACTAATACCTATTATATAAAGGACGAAAGCATATGAAATACTAGCGCTAAGAATGCTTCATGGATGATCCAGCAAATTCTCAAGGCTAAGCGCTACTTTGAAGAAGCTGACCATGAGCTTGAAACTGTGCAATAGATGGAACAGTTCTCCATTAAGGCTTATCTATCAGTCCATAATAGGACCAGTTTATAAGGTGCCTTGGTATAAAAAATTGTATGCAGGAACAAAGGAGCTAAAAAGACGATCTTTACTCTGAAAATGGCAGCACATGATCGACTGCCTCACACGAGATTGCTTGCGTAAATGAGGCATAGACACAAGCTCAGTTTGTCCCATATGTCTCTTGGAAGATGAAACCAACCAACACTTGATTTGTCGATGTAATGTCACTGGTCACCTGTGGAACAAGCTACTAGTAGGGAAAGATGCCTAGACAGTCTTGATTGGCAAGGAGAACTCGCTTGGGCGATTGAACACTGCAAAGGAAGGAGTATTGTATAAAATGACATTGGCTACAACTATTTACCATGTATGGCAAGAGCATAACCATCGTATCTTCCAAAATGTTGCAGAGAAAAGTAAGCATTCGGGAGATATATTATAGAGATACTATGTATCCCAAGATAGCTACGTATATAACATAGTTTGATAACTACCCATCCTAGCTAGCTCAGGAAGAATTATTAGAGAAGAGAACAGGGGATGCTAGGTACTTCTGGGCTAGGAGCAATATGTCCTTCCCAGCTAGAGTTCTGTTTTTGTTCCTTTTCTTGAGCTGTACATTTTCCATTTGGTAAATAACATCTTTTAGTTACCAAAAAAAAAAAGTGCTTATGAAAATAAACAGTTTTTAGCAACAATGCCAAACAAGCTCTTAGTATAATAGATACAATGAGGTTGTTTATCAGCACACTAAAATCTACTTTCAACAGGTGCATTCACCCTCTTGGCATTCTTTAGTTGGTCCAGAAGCTATTCTGCATGGAAAAGAGAAACAGAAACATTATGCAACTATGATGTGCACTGTGCTCCTGGTTGAAAACACCAAAAATAGATGCTAACAACAGAATGCAATGCCAAATAACTCGTGTATTAAAAAAGTCTACTAACTCTTCTATTTTTTCTTTTTTTTAATAGTCTCACCAACCCTTCCATTCAGAAACAGAATATTTACCAACAGACAGTCGGACACAGATAAAATCACAAGCGAAACTAAAAGCCCATAATTAGGAATCTGCTTTTTATCCAACAAATGCAAATGTTCAAAATTCACAAACTGAAATACTTTAAAGTCATATATATGAACCTCATGGGCACCTAATGGCTACAAAACAGGCTGCAAACAGCTTTTGACGTCAATAATTAGTCTTTCTTTTTTTTCCAGAATCAAATAGGATTTAGACCTTGTATAATAGATGGCATGGATGGAAAGACTCATGAAGTTATTCAATGTGTGGGATATAGTAGGATAAGAACTTCTGTACCTTGGATATTTTACAATAAGAAAAGGATCCATCCAAATTCTTAACTGCAGCACAGGAGGACAGTAACTTATAGCAGCACATGTGACATTTCAGCCTGTAACCTTTATTGCCCCAATTTCCTCAATCTTTTAGCTCTTGTGCTGCAACATTTCAGTATGTAAGAATATTACCATTGGTATAAGGTGAAGGTATGGTCTTAATATACTGAAAAAACTGCCCATATAATGAGCTCAGAAACGAACTTAACATTTGCACAGATCATATTGAATGCAATATTATCTTACCTTGTTTCTCTTGTGTTTGTTAACATCATTAAGATCCTCCTTGCCATCATGCTTCTTTCTCTGATATCATCAGAAAGATCATAATCAGTGAGGTCAAACAAAAGCATAAACACATTCAATACATTATAGCTATTTGCTAAAGTCCTAAAAGTGTCAACTCTGTGATGAACTTTTTACAGCAAGAGTAATCCCAACAAGCCAGCTCAATAGTTAAGCTCCTCTAGGCCAAGACATCAAATCAAACAAGAAAAATTACCCATAATTGTTACATAGAGAAAGAAAACAATGTCAACCTCTCATTATAACAGTACATAGCATACAGTACGACGAGAAAAATTACCGAATCAAACATCTCATAAATTTAGTACATAGCATACACAGTAAAAGATGAGAGCAATCAAACAAACTAGAACTTGAAGCTACTGTTAAAAGCAAAAGGCTAGTCATGGAAATGATGATGTATATACCTTATTAAACTAAGTCAATGGCTATCTTTTGACGCAGTAACTGAAAACTGAAAGTCAAGCAACAATTGATTCAACAAACTCTAGAGCTAGATATTTCCCAAAATTAAACCTTTTTATCCTGAACTCTATTCTACTTGAATCCTATAAATGCAACTTATAAGCTACATCACAAATGATGTAGTGGAAGTTCATGGAAGCAAGAGAACAGATAGCAAGATTCTAAGTGGGACTATTAAAAATATTTCTGTCAGTTACTAAGTAATGCCATTTTCAGTAACAACACCATTGGGCCTATTATTAAGTGGCTTTACTGTGAACCAGTCTTATAAACTTCTTAAATATGAAACAACCACATGATATTCACAGTATATGGCATGCCAGGAGAATCACCGGATTTGCATAACTCTTAAATTTGCTAGTTCTTTTTTGATAAGGTAAATAATTTTATTAACATTTGCTAGTAGCAGACCTTTTCATGATGTTTCGTTGAATGGTCAGCACCAGAATCATGATGGCCAGTTTTATCTTTCTTTTTCTCTTTATCCTTATCTTTACTTCGATCTTTATGACGGTGTTTGTGCTTCTTATGCTCTTTGTCCTTCTCCTTGTCTTTATCCTTGTGCTTCTTATGCTTCTTCTCCTTGTCTTTCGACTCACTTTTAGACTTTCCAGCTACAGTGGGGATCCCTTTTTCGGACTATGAAACACCAAATCAGGAATTAGTGGAACAGGCAAACTGGCATTATAGAAAAGCACAGGGTTAGAGAAAAAAATGCAGTTCCGCGCCTCCATCTTCAGAGATCAGAAAAGGAATAAAAGGGTTACTTAAAGAGCTGAATCAGACATACTTATATAACTCAAGCTTCACACAATAGGTTTCTCACCAGAGGCAGAACAATTGGAGCTGCTTCACGTAGTTGAAAAGCTTCGTTAAGAGCATCTAACTCAAATGGTTGGATGCGTGAATTTGTCTCCTTTAAAGACGACGTATCACATATAAGCTGATCCAACTGCATCCCTTCCCCTTTCCTAATCTCTCTGTCTCCTACAACATTGTGAAGGTAGCGTGTATCTGAAATTGACAATGGAAGAGGCTTCTTGCAGAAGAACTCGTGATGAGGCAACAACTTGAAGTGATTAATAAGATCCACAGCACCTGCAAGCTCTCTTGGCCCTAATAATGTATTTGGACCAATCAACCACAGTAAGCCAATGATGTCTTAATTAAAATGAAAAAAATTTCAAGGAGAAGAAGATAAAAGAGTCAAATGATTTGATTTTAAATTCTTCATCAGAATTTTTTTAAAACGGGAAGCGCAATATTCTATCAGCAATCACAACCTTTACAAGACCTAAACTGTGTGCAAACTATGACCACTTTGGCAAGACTTCAAGCATTTTTTAGTAATTTGTGAGATCTTGTTACCAAACTCGTAACCCTATGAACAAAACACTACCAGCCAACATCAATCCAAATGCTGCAAGACGAAGCTGGATAACACATTGCTTAGCACAGACATTTTTTCAAAACCTCATTCAAAAAGCGACAAAACTAGCATCACTAATCTTCGTTTGTTTCCCAAATGTATGATAGTGGTTACATACTTGGAGTGCAAAAGAAATAGGCAAATACAAGTCAGAAGTAAATCAACCACTTCCACTTCCTGAAATTAAAAAAAAAAAATGGCACCACAAAAGAAGAAGAAAAACAGAAAAGAGAAATTCAACACCAAATACATCAAGCAGGAAATTCACATACAAGAACAGATCAAATGCAATGCATTCCATTCCACCTTCAATCAAAACCTAGGCATGCAATATGGACCCAAGTAGAGTCAAATGTTAGCAGTAGTCTTTTTACCCTAACATGCAAAGAAACTGTTCAAAGATCACAGTAAGAAGCTCACCTCTTCCAAACTTCTTGCTGTCTGGATCCATCAATTAGCGCCCAGCATAGAGATAGAGCATTATTTCCTGGTAAGTATTGGTAGGTAAGACAATGTCCACAGCTATCCAGCTAACAATGGTCTACTTATAGGATTTGGAATGCAAACAAAATGGCAATGGCATTATACAAATTCACATGTAAGCTGGCTTAGTAACCATGGTGAACCGATAAGGCGCATCAATTTCAGTATTTATACAAAGTAAAAGATACCAAGACACCTTGGTTTGGCATGGATTAATTTTAATCAAACCAAAATTGTTAAGAGTAAAAGATATGTCAGCTCCAGTAAATCCAGAATGAAACCAAACATTAATATGCCAAACTAGTGAGACAACTTAGAATGTGAATTCACGAACAGATCAGCTCGTCTAAAACCCCACATCCAGAGGGATGTAGAAATTTCTCACTGATCATGTAATGATACTTAAATATAACGTTGAACAGCAATAAAATCCAGCAGTATACATTTTCTTTAACAAGAAGTACAAGGCTCTAAAGTATGAGTGATGGGAGTCCACAGAATAGAGGGGAAAGTAAGAAAAGGAGACAACAAAACATAACTGGTAATACATGTTCAGAGACGATTATCGGGAGATATTATGAAAGTTAAATAGGCAAAAACGGAATAAAAAGGAAGTAAGTTGTTTTCAGTCTAAACCTTTATTCTAGAAGAGGCATGAAAGAACGCAAATGATGAAGACAGCCAGTTTTGGGATGAAATTAATAATGACATGGTTCCCATGTATCAAGTCATCAAAATACATCATAACATGAATAGTGAAATAAGATAATAAATGTCTAGTTGGTCAGGATACTCGGCTTTCACCCGAGAGACCCGAGTTCAAGTCCCGGCAATGGAATATTTAGGGAAAAAAAGATAATAAAAAACTAATGTTGAAAGCCGTCTCAAGAGGAAACATGCAAACGTAAAAGATCCCACTACGCAACTTTAGACAATTGACCAGGAGACGAATACTCCCTCTTACCAGATAAAATGACCTGATTTTACTAACGGGGAGTTCAAAAACAGAATGTATGAATAGATTATTATATTGGGATTGGTAGAGAAGTATTATAAAAATAGTTTATTATTATCTGTGAAAGGTGCGTTTACGCCCTAAAACGAGGCATAAAACATGTTGAGTGTTTCGCCTCGCTTTATAAGCACTTCGGTGTCGTCATCAAGGATGTAAAACATACTTTTCCTTGCCAATGAGTGCAATCTTGAAGAGGTGACACTAAACAATTGATATTTCATTTTATTAGAATTATTTTTCAATTTCTTTGTCAACATATTTATTGTTCATGCTTATGATTATTAGTCTGGGACTACACATACATATTTGTAGTTTTTCTCCATTTGCGTCTTTTTCCAATAAAGCACACGCTTTATTTGCGCTTAAAACCCAAAGGACCTTAGAACTTTTTTGTGCATTTCGCTTTCAATAACACTAATTATTATATGGATTTAGGAAAAGAGGTGGACAATCCAGCAGAAGAGATCTCACATTAAGTTGTAGTCAAGGATTTGACCTAGTAGTCAATAAAATGGATGAAAAACACGATTCAAAATTTAAATCCCAACAGAGACAAGAAGAATAGTAGGTGATTTTGTTTCATCTATCTAAGCATTCATGAGAAAACTTATTTGGTACTTGTTCTTGTGGAAGGTAACATGTATCTGGTGGAATAGCTGAGATGCATACAAGCATGCCCAGAAACCACTGTTATCAACTGATAAAATAAAAGGAGATGTCGCATGAGGAGTGTCATAAAATACATGAAAGGTTCCATGTATCGAGTCAATTTTAATTTCTTTGTTTGATTTCTTATAATTTGTTTCACTGCATAAAAAATCTTTATTATAGCTATACATAACATTACAACCAAAAAAAGTCTTTTTTAAAATGTTTTGAGAAAATTCCACATGGGTCAATTTGGGCTACATAATTATCCCAAATCCGCCCCAACTTTTGATGGGCTGAATTGGCGTGACAAAATGGGCCACCCAAACTTGGGTCGGTCATGTTTTCATTGGCTAATTTTGCCACCCTTATGCCATAGTAAGTTATAAAAAAAAATGGTCAAACACATAAGGGGGCCCTTAAACTTGCCACAATTTTTCATTTTGGCACCTTAACTATAGCGTGTTCCAATTAGACACTTCAACATCATTAAAATTATACCTATTAAACACAAATAAGTGATGTGGCAAAGTGTGTGCATCACATTTTCTCTAAGAGAGTGAAAGCCTAAAAAAATATTCTATTTAATTTCTTTTCCTGTCTTCTTTCTATTGTCATCTGAAACTACCGAATCATGAAATACTATATGAGTCAATTTAATTTAATTGAAACAATAACTATCAGGATCTTTATGATACAGAATAATGATAAAATTAGATAATCACTATTTGGTATTTAGTATAATAACCATTGGCCTGGGTCTCTAGGATACAAGAAAACAAAGAGGCGTAGACTAAAGGCATACATTTTTAGTTTAATTATCTATAGGAAGGAGAAAACAGATAATGAGAACAACTTATAGCACTAATAATGCACAACACAAAACACAATACTGGCAACAATCGGGATTGAAAATTGAGAAGAATATGAGCAAAGCTTTAGGGGAGGGGGTAGGAGACGATGGAAGAGACTAGGGTTGAAGAACACTGGCATAACGATTGGTATTGAGAAGTGGGAAGAAAATACACTATGGGAAGGGGGGATCATGCGAAAATAACATATATATTATTTTAAAATGTTGTTTTAGTAATATATGAGTCCAAATGCCACGTATCTTCATTTTATTTGGAACTTATTCATGTCAATGAGTGTGAATAACACACTTTATATTTTTGGGGAATTATCGGTGAGGTGCTTCAAAGACAAAGTTCAGACTTAAGTGTCTAATTGGAACAAGCCATAGTTAAGCCTAAGGTGCCAAAATGAAAATTTGTGGCAAGTTTAAGGGGCCTTTATGTGTTTGGTCTATAAAAAATATAAAAGGCATCAATTTATCAGTTTGATTCATTTGACGGAAATGTGCCATATGAAGAAAAATGATTGAGCATTTCAAATGAGGCAACAAGGACACTTGGTCACTATTTTGGGAAGGAAAGAGTAACTCACTAGCAGGATATATAACAAAAGAAAACTCACAATCTGCACAAAAAGAAGATAATTGATTGGGAATCCTCTTTTCAGATATGACAAGGGCTGTCATGTTTTCTTTTAATTACTGCTTTGATTTGTTTGATCAGAAGTTCTTCAAGAAACAGCCTCTCTACGTTGGAGATGTAGTGGTGAGGCCTACTACGTACACTCTCCCTCCCAAAACCACACTTTGTGGGATTTCACTGGATTTTTTGTTGTTATTGTCTATCCTATATCTTTTTCTAAAACCATACATTTACAACATATCGAAAAAGGACCAAAACTCAATTGACAATAAAGGAAAAAGATCAATCCCAATAAGCAATAACTAGACTTTCAATTTCCAAAATCTTAGACCACCTTTAACGCCAAAATTCCAAAAATTCACATACTAAAATATGCCAGTATATTTCAAATTCACTCGAAAACCAAAGTTAAGTCATTGTTCCCCATTCTCATCATTTAATACATTCCAGTATCAACCAAACATCTTCATCGCCAGAGTTCAATTATAAGCAAAAACACAGCAAAGAGGAATCCAAAACATACAATCATACAACATATATGAATTCAAATTTCGACGTAGAAAGAAAGCATACTCGATCTGACAGAGTGATCGGAGAAGCAAATTAGGGTTCCGGCGAAGCACGAATCTATTTTGCTCTCCAATTGAGATGCTATTAAAACCCTAATTCCTCTTTCGCCAAGTTGAGATGCTATTGGGGGAAAATGGACCTGGATTTTTTAATTAATAGTATATATTATCAACCTGTCATTTATTTGTTAAGTAATAACCCTATAACTAATTTTCTTTATAAACATGGTGTTCGGGTGGCTCTTTTCTTAATCAGAGATTTTGGTTCGAGACTTAGATACAGGGGAAAAAAAAGTTTCTCCTTAATGAGGTTTAAAGCGCGTGATGTTGAATTAGTCAGATTTCAATGCAGATATAGTATATTAGATGGATTTTTTTAAAGAAAACATGGTGTTCAATTTCGTTTACGCACAATTTGACTAATTTTATGAGATATTTATCATTTTACACTAGAATTAGGTATCAAATAACAATACCGAAAGCTACAAAAGATGGAAGAAATCAGTAATATTTTTATTTGTGTTGGAATTTGGAGATGAGAACTTGTGATTTTCAATCGACATTACTAATATTTTAATGAAATAATTATTTGAAAGTAGAATTGACCTAACTATATAGTCAAAATGAGACATGGTTTTTAAATTTTACCAAATTTAACTAGTTAACTATTGTTATCTCTCTTCCTTACACACCCAAAAGTCAAAACTCTCTCTCTCTCCATATTCCACTCTCGGATCATTTTTGAAATTTTCAGATATGATTTTATTAGTTGATTTGCTAATTGGAGGAAGTTTCTTCGATGAAGGTGGTGATAACGGCAATTAAATGATTTGATTGTTTTACTTGTTCAAGTGAAATGAATGGTCTCATATTTATATTAAGTTGAATTATTGGTAATGGTCACTACTTTTGAAGAAATTTACATCTTTAAGTCATTAGTTTCTATTCGTTATTGGAGTTACTATGAAATACTATTGATGTTGTTGAAGTCATAAGCAACAATTATTAAAGTTTGAAGTTTCCAAATTTTGAAAATTTGTTTTTTTTTCACAAATAAGTTTTATTTCAAGTGGATATTATTGAGACTACATATTGAGGAGCCTAAATATGAATTTTTGGGTGATTTGATCTAGTTTTGGAGGTGTTTTTGGATGAACATGTACGTCAACTTTTATATATTTTTGTAAAAACTAAAACTTGCATATCATTTACCAGAGTACAGGAGATAATCATAAAGTGTTACGATTAAAAACAAATGGTAATATCTACAATGTTACTGATTCTTAGCGATGTCATCAGAATTTTAACCAACGCTTAGATATTTATATAATCGATTATCAACCAATATGATCTCTAAAACAAAATTAATTTCCTAAAAGTTTAGTCATTATTCAGAAAAAGATCACTATGAATAATTAGCCGTAGTTATCTTTTAAATGAACATGATAGACAAATATATAAGTTAAAACTCAATGGAATAGAAGGCTGAAGTAAAAATATAATCCCATACATTGTCAAAATTGACAAGTCTCATTCTACTAAGCATGCAAAACTGAGGTTTCTACCTAGTAGCAAAAGAAAAACAATATAAATAGAAAACCTTAAGGCAACAAGGATTCAAAGTTCTTCTACAAATTCACTAATCATCGTCTTCCTCGTCGTCGTCATCATTTCCACCAGCTGCGTTCAAAGCATTGAGTCTCTCGATCAACTTAGCTTTCCTCTCTTCATAAGTCAGCTTCTTAAGGTTGTACCTGCAGAACAGCCCCAAGAAGTATAGTTTAAAAAACGATGGACTTTCTGTCAGGACACATCTAAGCACTATGTAGTTCAGACAGTAACGTAGCACGATAATCAGTAGAGATGAAGATCCTCCAGAAATGCATCAAAACAAGTTACACCTCAAGCAAATGAAGAACGGGCCTAAGTGGACACAGGATACAACACTAGTGCACCTATGAATTTCAACTTGTCCTGGTGATTTTAACTTCTATCATTGATCATTTTCTATAAAGCTGATAAGACTAAGGAAAAAAAATTCAGACCTCTTGTGTGTCTTGGGAGGTTGCTTTCCAGACTTCTTTGGACTTAGGTCTGCACGTATGGCAGCATGAACCTTCTTGTACATCTCCTCAAGATTGTCTGCCTCAAGACCCGACTTGATGTATAAGCTGAAGTGTGTCTGATATTTCTCAGGTTCATCTTCCATCAAAGTCTGCAAACAATGGTTGAGCATATTAGAGACGGGGAGTAAATAGAAGCCAGAACAAACACTGAAAATAAACAATCTTCTATGCCCTACCCATGGATTCTACATAAATTACAAAAGAATCAATCTAAGGTACTTCTATATCTCACATTCATATAAGCAGCAACGTGGCCACCATAGATATACTTGCGGTGAACTTCTGCATCGAGTTGCTTAGAGTCCTTGCTGTATCCAGCAAACCTCTTCTCGCTATGAGGGATGTCGATCCCACCATCCAATGCACCCTGAGTCAAAGAATCAATATTCCACAACACAGATAAGACACAGTTTAAATGTCACATGACATGATTTATACATAATTAATATCTCACCATCCAATGCACCCTGAAACCAAGAAAAATGTTGCAGATAGACATTTTATTGTTTAATGCACCTTAAATAATAAAAATGAAGGAAAACATGGTCCCTCGTAGAGAAAAATTACTACATGATCTACCCAACAGCCCCTACCATATTTAGGAGAGTTAAACAAAGTTTTAGTTTCTCAGAGAGTAGAAATAATCTTGATAATGTTCTTTACTTTGAAGTTATAGCTGATTGGAGAACCATTCAATCAACAACTCACAGAAAGTATAAGATGTTGTTTCACAAATTAAAATTTTCAATTAAAGCAAATATTAGCAGTCTGGCGCATCGTATAGACTTAAACTCAGAGAGAAGAAACCAACAGCAAAAGCAGGTTAATACCTTGAGAGCACCAAAAACACGGTTCCCTGTGGTAGTTCTCAAGAGGCCGACGTCCAAGAGAGCACGGAAAGGCCTCCTGCTTTCAGCAGGTTCAACGGAGTAGTCCTCTCCGTTGACCTGTAACAACATGCAATTGAAGTTAGACATACAAGAAACTGCAAACAGGACAAAAGATGCACCCAGAAACCTTGCTTGCAGCTACCACTTACATCAAGATTTCCTTGATATTCTTCATCCATTTCAAGCTTCTTGAGAACTCGCCTTGCCAAAAGAAGTCCGGTACAGTATGCTAAAATGAGGCATTAAACCACTTATTAATTAGATATACAGAAGAATTTCATCTGGGATAACCAATAAATGAATAGCTTGTGTAAGTACCAGCAGCATAGTTCGTCAATCCAACTTTAAGTCCAAAATGAGGCAACTCGCTTGCATAAGCAGAAGCAAGAATCATGTCACCAGCAATACTAGCAGACACAATTTGTGCAATTATGTCCTTGTTAGTCTAGAGAATATGTTAAGATAAAACTCGGGAAAAATCACCACCCAACATCACAGATAAGTTACTATCAGAATTTCCATCACTAATCAAGTGAAAACATTCCAAGTGACATTCTATGAATGCACAGTAATAAGGAATTGTTCTGTGGACCAAACAAAAAGTAGATCATTCTCCAAAAGAAATAGCAACATAACCAAGTAGCTGCTTTGCAAGTTAAAAGGGCAGAAAATGCATTAGAAAGGATACAAATCGAACAACGAAACGGTATTTTGGAGTGTTGTACTTGTTTTTGTCCTGATTGATCAGACGATTCCTGGCTCTATAGTCAGTCTTTCCCTCTACACAGTAACAAAACATTGAAATTAGTGATATTTTAATTGAGAACAGACCAGAAAAGATGAAGGAAGATAGTGTTTTACCTCTCCTTCTCTTGAATTTAACCTGGAAACGCTTGAAGTAAGCCCTAGTCTTCTGGACTTTGATGAAGGCCTGCAACATAATTTAGCAACAATGTCAAAACTCAAAGAAAATGAAGCATTCAAAATCATTGTTAACGCAACTTGTACCAATCATTCATTTGCAGGTCATATACAATTTTTTCCCAAACAAAATGCTATTGGAAGGTCAAGTAAGTAACATAAGCTTTATTTTAGATCTAGAAGAGAATCGATAAGTGGTTCAATCCCATCACGGGATATGCAGTGGAGGATGGAGTTCATAAGTTTCAAACAGTATTTTTTGACACAACATAAATACATGAAGAAAATCCTTCTAGATATTAAAAAGTCCAATTAGTTCAACGATAAGAACCTTAAAGCTTGAACCTTTCAAGTTTAAAACCTAAGTTAAACTGCAGTGATATACTGTCATTAAAATCAAGCTCAAATCAGATATAGATTGCAAAATCCAAGTCCACAAAAGAGAATAAGACAGCTTCCATCACTAGCTCTACAAGTTGACAATCTGAGCTACGAAAATCAAACTCCTTGCCCCTATTATATTATCTACTGCCTAATATTTATACAAAATAAATTGTTATACCAACATTCTGATCCATAGAGAAATATTTTCAACTTCCCAAGAGATAATCCATTTTTTGTTAATATTTTCATACATACACCAAAAAAAAAAGTGGAAACAAAAGCAAATCAAACTAAGCACATCTCAATAACATAAAAACAGGTCCATAAACAACAAAAATAACACCAAAACCACAATTTACTGCTCTTATATACACCAAATAACCATATACAGTACAAATTATGCATGAAAAACTCTATAGCTATAATTTTTTTGGACAACAAAATGTATATCATGAATTGAAAAGTACAATAGAAAATCTGAAACATACATTTCATTGAGATTATAAAAAGTTAATTAATTCTTACCATTGTTGTTCGTCAATTAAGCCTCCGCCGGCGCTTGGGGCTGTGGGGAATGAAGTGAAGAAGAAGCTTGTGTGAGAAAAACACTACTAATATGAAGCTAAAATACCTAACGAAACCCTAATGGGCCAATCATGAAATGTTGACCTGAAGGCCCATGTGGGTTCAGCCCATTGATATATGAAGCCCATAATTATTAATATTAAGATTAGAATTTATTTTTTAGAAAATACATAAATTATACTTTAATGTTTTCCAAAAAAAAAAAGTTATATACCTATTTTATTCGAAATCTCATCACCTCCTAATCTAGTAAGATTTTGAAGTATTTTATATATGAACGATATGTTACGAAATTAGCAAATTGAATAAAAATTAAGATTAATTATCGAAAAACTTCGAGTTTTTAGTCATGAAAAAAGATAATACTTAATAGATTAATGAAATAGATGAGAAAAGCTAATATGCTAAACTTATTTTTGTAGTAACTCAAATAACAATAGTGAGAAAATATACATGTGAATTTTTTTTAACAATGAGAGTGAACTAAAGGCGTAAGAAATGGTATAGTTATCCAATTTTGAATGATACAATATAATCATAGAAATAAATTTGATTAACTAATACATGATAAGTCAATAAAAATACGTAATGTCTTGTACGAATAACAAGTAGTCTTGATATTTAATTTGTGGTTTTGTTTAAGCAATTAAGAAAAAATCAATATATTTAATTCATAAAATAAAGAGATATAATTTAGTTCACATAGCCTATAAAGGTATTGAAATGTGATTTTATTTCATGATTTAAAATTATAAGATGAAATTAGTACTTGAATATGTAATTTTACTTTATGATTTTAAATTATGAGATGAAATTTCAAATTCTCGAAAAAAACTTGATTTGAAAATTTTATATCATGATTTTATATTTTTCAATATAAACCCATGAGTTTATATTTTATAAAGAAAATCATTATTTTATATCAACCAAACATTTATTTCATATCAAAAAAAAAATTGACATTATTACTCTTACCAGCCTTTAAACAATTTATATGAGATATAATTATTGCTCTTACCAATTAAATTTATTATTATTTCCTACTTTATTTAATTTTCATAAAATATTGACACACAAGTGAAATAAGGCATGACCATCATGATATTGACACACAAGTGATGATTGTCATAGCTTATACAATGAGACATAATTTGTTGTGAGAATACCAAGGGAGTCATGAAAATTCACGAAATATGACACATGATAACACAATTGCTAATGATATTGACCAACAAACGTCTCAAAGTAACATATTGGTTCATCTTTTCAATCATTTGATCTAGAAATGTGTGCTTAAAATGATAAGATTGTTTGTACTATGTGAGGAGATTATATTAAAACGTAGTATACTACAACTCATGTTCAATTTTATTTTTTATCGAACTAAAGTTCAATCATAAATGTTGTATATTTATTTAGAATAACTTTGTAACAGTGTATTATACTTTTGTTATGAACTTTTCTAATTTAAGATAGTATAAGACCTAGGGAGACAAGTTGTGAGGTTTTCATATTAATGAGTAAAAATATATTGCATGTCTAAACAAAACTTCAGATTTAAATCAGTTTGATTTCAAAACACACCCAAACAAACTTATGAAGACAATATTGTAATGTAACATCCAAACAATAAAAACATCCCTAGTGAAATTTTACAAGTGAAATGTGAGTCGGATAAAATGTACACACATTACCCTTACCTAGTAAAGGTCCAATAACTATTTTCGAAAAATCGTGACTTAAGTACTACATTTCAAACTAGGTATGAAAAAAGAAAAACAACAATGAGGAAAACAAAGGAACTAGCAAGAAAACTATAACAACAATAGAATAATACGATAACCTAAACACAATAAACAATAAATGACTCATGATAGCAATCAAAAGCAAGACATTGTAATAATAAAGCTAAACCCTACGAAAAGCAAGATAACACTCCAAACTACTAACATCCAACCTAGTATACATGTGATGTCCACATCCTCCTATCTAGGGTTATATTTTCGATAATATAAAGTTGTGTCACATCATGTCTAATCACTTCCCCCTAATATTTTATCGGTCTATCTCTCTCCCTAATACAAATAAGAGAACAATAACAAAAATAGAATAGTGTGATAACCTAAACATAGTAAATAATAGATGACTAATGATAGTAATCAAAAGTAAGACACTATAATAACAAGGTTAAATTTACCCTACGAAAAGTTAGACAACACTTCAAAACTACTAGTCATCTACCCTAGTATGTGATGTCCACACCCTCATATCTAAAGTTAATCTTCGATAATATAAAGATATATCATATCATGTTTAATCACTTCTCCTTAATACTTTCAGTTTACATCTCTCCCTGTACCTATTATATTTAACCTCCTACACATACTCACTAAGACATGTGTACATCTCCTACTAATATGCACAAATCATTTTAGCCTCACTTCCTCATCTTGACCACCACATACGTCACCACATCTTATTATGGATATACTCATTTTGAATCTTATCGCTTCTAAGATACATATACATTTATGTGTCCCAATATCCTATTTTTGACAATGTTTTCTTCTATAAGCATAAGAGTTATGACTAACCAACACATGCTTTATACAACAAAATAATCTATACTCTTATAAAACTTATTTAAATTTAGGTGATGGTTTTTATCACACAAAAACTCCGAAGACAAACCTCCCCATCATCAAACCGCACCAATAAGATGTGTGACATATCACTAAATTTGCATCACATCCAAACAAGGTGTTATAAATTCCGATGCTGATGTGAGTGATTAACAATAGTTCCAATTTCTTATCTTCGCCTCTCTCCGGTACGGCCTTCGGATTTTGATTTTTTTTTTTTTTTAAGTCTGGAAACGCCTTTATCATCCCGAATTTGATAAATTTTGTGGATTTTTTTGGTGAGATTTTGATGAAATTGTAGTTTTATAGAACCCAGATTTGTTAGCTGTAGCATGTCTACAATGAGTTCAATTGAATCCTGTGTTTTTCGGCAGATAAATAGGTAAAAAAATCACTAGAAGCTCAAAAAATATTGTTTTTGAATCTATTATTTGTTTTTTCTCTCAGAGTTTTCATGTGTAAGTTGAGGATTGAAGAATTCCAGAACAATTTTTTGTAGAGGGAAATGCTCTATATTTTCACTTTGTTCAGCTAATCATTATACTGAGTTTTATGTAGTCTATTTGAAATTGTCAATGTGAAGAACAATTGCAAACTTTAGGTGTACTGTATTATCTATTTGATTCAAATTATCTAAAATCTGCGATGTGTATTTTTAAGTGCTCACCCACGACTCAGGCCAGGGGCGGGGTCGTGGAGCTAGGTGGATTCAAGAAGTTCAGTTGAATCTCATTTGTCAGATGATTATGATAGGTAAATAGGGGGGAAACAAATGTTTTTGTGTATACGTCAAATGTTTATCTATCTCTATGAGGTAGAGATAAGGTCTGCATACACTTTAACCTCCCGAGATCCCACTTGTTGGACTACACTGGGTATTATGTTGTTGTTGTTGTTCATCATATCCATTGACATAGGTCTGCATGCATTCTTGCATTTTTTTTGAATACCCTTGTTAGAATCCCTTGCTCTGCCTCTGGTCATTCAAGCGTTGTTAAATCTTTCTCTTAGAATATCTAAACCCAAAATGCTGACTTATTGGAGCAAGGGGGACCTTAGAGCTATCTGTAGTTTACAAAATATTTCAAGTTAGAATGGGAATAAAGGAACTCTTTTGGGTTGTTATTTGCTGCTCCTTAGTTGATTTCCTTTTTCGACCCCTAATCCAACCTCTTAGTGCCATTTGGTTCAACGAATTAGGTGGGCTATCCCGGAACAAATTTTGTGATTAAATTTATCCCGTGTTTGGTTGGAGGTATTAGCTAAAATTAGTATTATTGTTTACCAAAATCTTAGTATAACTTATCCCATATAGAAGGTGGATTAATTATAATCTTGAGATATCATGGTTTGAACCAAATGACCCACCCCTTAGGAGAGGTTTTTGTCCAAGCTATTATCAAGCGTGTCTGCAGAATAGCTAGTGCTTTTGAAGCTCATCTTCCAAGATGAATTGCACATCTATTCCTTGTGATACCATATACATATGTTTATGCCCGTGGATTATAATGTGGATCATTTGGAAAGACAGAAATAGGAGGCTTTTGAAGGGGTGGAGATGAACTTTGCTCGATTGAGGAGTTGTCTTCAATCCCTTGTAGTTTTTTTGGTGCACCTGTGTAGTTCTTGTTTGTATAGAGGATTGGGTGGCTTTTGGAGAGAACCATATATTGTAGGTTTCTCCTTTTAGGTATATTTCTTGTATATTGCCAAGTTGGCCTTGATATTACAATGAAATACTTTAACTGAGAAAAAAAATTACAAAAAATTCCAAGTAACACTACTATCACAGTTGGGATATTTTCAAGACTTCACCAAATGTAGGATACTTTTCTATATCCAGATAGTCCGGGCTTGAGATGAAGCTAAGCATACACATCAGTCTTGTAAATATTTTGTATCCTCGCTAAGATGTGCATGGCATATTTCTGAGAAAATAGCTCCCGATGGTTTTATTGTCTAGCTACACCTTGGCATGCATAAAGTACAATTAAGTAGCTTTCATTAAGGGTTTTTTTTATTTCCTTTTGTTTTTTCTTGCATCCTTTGACTTAGGTCGCTATAAATCTATCTTATAAGTGTACCTAGTATGCATTAGTAGTACTGCAGAAATTTGAGGTTATGTATTCATATTGAAGTGGACATATGCATGCACAAAGCATCTTATAATATATTGATGAGGTTGCAATTTACCTTTATTAATTTTGTAATGCTTGAAAACATTAAAATAGCCTCTCTACCTTCATAAGATATGGGTAAGGGCCGTGTATCCACCCTCCCCAGATCCCACTTGTGGAATTACACTGGGTATGTTGTTGTAGAGAAAATTTAATTATAAACAAAAGACAAGATATTCATGTATGGTATGCTCAATGCTGTATAATGTCAACTAATATGCGGTTTTTCTTATTCTTTGCAGTGTTGGTTTGTGTGGCTAACCTCTCAAGTTAACATCCTCCAATCATTTCTCTTTTGGTATTGGTACCAAAGACGGTAAGTATAGTTAAAACTGACCATTGGGAACATTGACATTTTACTCTGGTTGATAAGTAAACTATCTTCCTAGTTCCTACTTCTTAGGGGACTTCATAGTTCAAAAACCAGATTTCTTTGCCATAAGTCAGTGATCTCATAGGTCATGCGTTTGAAGACTTGCTCATTCTTTTTTCGAGTCGTCTACCTCTTCTAAGACTCTAGCATGTCTTTTAATAAAATTATTGGGAAGTCCTAATAAAAAAAAAAGTTTATTGTGAACTATAGAGCTTCACACCCTTGCTGGAGTGTTAACTTGGTAGAAATGGATAATCCATCAGATGACTTCTCTGGATATATCATGCAGCTTCCTGACGATTGTTTACTCTTTATTTTCCAACACCTTGACCGTGGATCTGACCATGAATCATTTGGTTTAACCTGTCGTCGCTGGCTTCATATTCAAAATCTAAATAGAAGATTTTTACAGTTTCAATGCTCTTTCACTATGCTTAATGTTTCATCGTTATCTCAAACTAACACCCGAATCAGTACATTACACTTATATAGGCTTCTGAACCGTTTCCAGAACCTAGAATCATTGTCCCTGTCCGGATGCACCGAGCTTCCAGATTCGGGTTTGTCTTTGTTACCACGTCATGGATCAAAACTGCAAAGTCTTCATCTAGACTGCTGTTTTGGGATAACTGATAGTGGTCTTTCCTGCGTGGCATCTGGCTGTTCTTTGTTGGTAATACTAAGTCTTTACCGGTGTAATGTTACAGATTATGGGTTAGAGGCCTTATCTAATTCTTGCCTAGCTTTAGAAGATCTGAATCTCTCGTATTGCTCTCGAATCTCTGATTATGGCGTAAGAGCTATTTCACAAAACTGCCGTCGTCTTAGAGCAATCAGAATATCCTACTGTAGAAATCTAACTGGTGCTGGCTTTCAAGGATGTTCTCAAACTCTGACTCATTTGGAAGCCAATTACTGTAGGCTTGAACCTAATGGAATACGGAGTATCCTAAGTGGAGGTGGTATTGAATACTTGAGTGTGTCTAACTTGACCTGGTGCACTCGTGTGAATGATCTGGTAGCTATTAGCGTCGGATTTGCTGCAAAGTTAAGAGTGTTGAATTTCCGTTCCAGCAGAACGATTGGCGATGATTGTATCATGACAATAGCAAAGGGTTGTCCGTCACTTCAGGAATGGAACTTAGCAATATGTCATGAGGTCAAGATAGCAGGTTGGGAATCTATCGCATCACATTGTCATAACTTGAAAACACTACATGTGAATCGGTGTAGAAATCTTTGTGACCGTGGACTGCAGGCATTGAGAACCGGATGCAAACGTCTCTCAATTCTTTACGTCACCAGAAGTTCTCAGATCAGTGGTGTAGCGTTGGAGATTTTTAAACTTGCAAGAGGTAATGTAGAGATCAAAGAAGAAGAAATAATGTGTATTTGCCCTCATGGAGCCTTCAGGTTTTAATAGGTGGCGATAATCTTCAGTTCTTAAGCTGTCAGGTCTCAGCAGACATTCTGATTTTACAGACTCGTGAGGAAAAACTATCATCCCAGTCAATCCAATTCGGATTCCCTGGAACTGACGTGTTACTCACCCGTCCACCACTAGAAACATTGTTTCCTGTCCAACTTGATGGAAATGCACGACAGTTGTGCCCACTGCACACTAGTATCAAGCTGCGTATAATTTCTTGTAATGTTTTCTTCCCATAAGAAAAAAAGTGATTCTAATAAATGCATGTACATACAAATGAAACAGTTGCTTGGTGTAAATTGCAGAACCCACACTCAGAGGTGTAGCTCTTCATGTGGCATGTTGCCACAATGCAGAACAATTGTTTGATGCATGATAAATGGAAGGATTGGTATAGAAGAATAGTAGGGAACGTTATAATTAGTATAATTATCTTCTTATTTATGATTTCTTAAGTAATGTGCAAAATGAAAGTGATCAACTAATACGGAACAAAGAGAGTACTAATACTAAATACATAAATGAAAGAAAAGGTCAAATTTGCCTGTTAGGTAAAGCTCAATGCTGTCCTCCATTTTACTACCGGGTCAAAAAAACTCCTCATATTACTTGAAGGTCCAAAATAACACTTCTCTACTGACTAATGTACAAGGTGGAAAAAAGGTGAACTACTTTTTCATGTGAAATTTTTCCTCTTCCCATATTTGAGTCCATTGTTACCCCTCTATTATTCAATTTAGATCCGTTTTATCTTTCTACTACTCTAACATGAAAGAATTCTACTCTGCGTTTGAGTATTGTGCATCCCATGTAAAAAAAAATTGTCAGAGCTGCTGCATGAAGGTCTACGTATAACAAATAAGATATTCGTCAAATAAATTGAGAACTTCGCATTTGGTGAATTTACACAAATGATGTAACAATGAAACATCTTATCGCCAATCAATGGAAATCATACCACATCATTTCTAGAACGATTTTGTTCAGTCTCCAAAACTGACGTGCACATTGATCTATAACAACCTACAATCCCACACAAATATGGCAGGGGAAGGGGGTGGGGTGGGGTGGGGGGGGGAGTCGAGATTATTATTCATTTAAATGCAGCAAATCAATCCAGCACGGTAAGCTGATTGGCTTTACATACGAGTACACCAGCATAGCTCTTATATATACTGTAGCTTTCAACAAACTGCAACTTGTTGTCAACGGCTTCCGATGGTAGGTGACATTTGTAAGTCACTACTCTATATCACTGTGCATTATCACCCCACACATCGTTCCATGCAGCACCTGGAGCAGCCTTAGGCCCCTCGATAAAGTTCTGATTACCACGAGGTTGGTGAGGACCAGGAAGTGCATTAGGGCCATGAGGTGCATTAGCGCCTGGGGGATGAATTTTATTGGCCTTTGTTTTGACCCCCAGCAATCTCAGCACAAATCTTGCCAGCTCTCCATATAATAACCCTGAGCGATCAAACAGCTGTAAAAAATATGTTAATGAATTATCATGTCACCATCCTATATACTTTTCCACAGAGTATTTGGGTAGCAAATACAGAACTCCATAAGGTAGTTAAGGAGGTATTGGTTGTTCAAGAACTATTTGGATGCAAGGGATAAATAAGTGAACATATACCTGAAGGAGTGCCGACATGAACATGTGAAATGCCTGGGTATTCTGGTCTATCAACATTGCAACGCGGCCAAAGAAAGTTACAACGCCTTGCATCTGCCACCATTAAGTAACATAATATAAAACAATTAATTATCAATGGACAGAAGGCATTAATGATGTCTATAGAGTATAGACTAAAATACCATATGTAACTAGCAGTTTCAAAAGCATCAGGTGGTACTCGAAGGACAGCCCTCTCTCTCCTCACACCAGAACCTAAAATACGAAACGTAAATAATTATTAATTTCATTTGCATCTCCTTGAACTTTTTGTTGATTCAAAGAGGCCTGCAAGTTCTTAGATACGTATCGACAAACCTACTAATTGCAGGCTAGAAAACCATTAGCGTCAAAAAAGAGAGATATCACAATTTATAAAAGCTTTGGGAGGATCTATTTTTCATATCAAGTAAAACTTAGGGAGGATGTTATTATCAAAAACATTGGGATCTACCTATAATTCTTTTTTTCATAAACTAAAAGTATCTCATCACAGAAACCAGTGAGCTGCAAGAAGCTTTTGAGATTTCACAATAAATCTCCTTACATTTCTCCCCTTTCCCATGTGATTCTCTCTCTCCGTATTTTGGAGGCCTTGCTCTATTACCAATTCACTTGGAGCTAATTTTAGACTGTTGACCAATCCAAAAACAAAAATTCAAAAAGAAGGCCAGCACAGTTTGTACTGGAAGTGCAGGGCAAATGAGGGACTTGTACACATCAAATTCACTTTAGGGTCCCCGAATATAAGTATAGAACAGAAATAAATTTATTTGGAACTGTTAGAGCTTACCACATGCATGAAGGAGACCCAAAAGCCTGGTGGAGAAGGTGGAGCACCATATGGATTATTTGGATCTTGGTCCCCATAGGGTCCCATGCCCATGCCGCCCATACCACCCATACCGCCCATGCCATAACCTCCCATTGAGCCACCATACCCACTATTGTACATTCCTCCACCATACATGCCACCGCCTGCAAGTCCACCATAACCTCCTCTGTACATACTGTTTCCATACAAACCACTTCCGTATGTGCTTCCGCTTCCATAGCCACCACCATAAGAACCATATGTTCCAGTTCCATATCCAGAATTATAATTCATACCTGTATTAATACCTGCATAATGACCCAATCAAGCAAATAATGAGATTGGGTACTCTATAAAAAAGGACTTCAATTGCAATAACTAACTTCAATTACTGGATCAAAACTTTCAATGATTGAGAAAGTTTCTTCACCATAAGAGGAAATGAAAAGAGTATGTCCATAACAACATTTTGATTTGGCTCGGTAAACACACAGATGCCATTCATACTTACAGAGGACAAAGTATAAATAAAGTAGGAATTGGGTTGCAAATGAATTAAAATCAAGTAGCGCTTGATTCCTACGAATGGACACATAAGAAGAGAAGGTATACTGACTAGCAGATCGCATAACAGTTCAATGAAACATTCAATCGGAGGTTAAGTCGATTTAATAGGTGCATTAACTAAGATGAGTTCCAAAAGAGGAATGTATAGCTGGAGTACAAACTTAGACAACCTAGTAATTCTTTTTTTTAAAAGAATTTTAAAAAAGGGCACTGGGCATACTTATAATGTATGAAAGAGAATCAAACAGTATGATAAAATCGGAATATATTTAGGAAGAACTTGCCTAGTTAATGATGGCGTGCATGATTACATATCATGTATTGCATTATAATCCTGAAAAATCATATGCATGCACTCCAAAAAGCAGATATCATAATACACATCACTCAATAATCAACCTTTTGATGCTAGGGGACAAACATTCAGAACAAACAAGTGGACCTTAAGGATAAATTAGTTGTTATACTAACCAAAAGAGGCTTTTAATGCAAGGTTGCTAGTATTTATAATATCAAGAGTGAACCTTAAGGATGTAAAAGAATACAAATAGTTATTTACAAACCACAAAACAGCTGTGCTAGTGAAAAAGGCATCAACAGACATGTTTGTAATAATGGATTTCAGACAGCCAACCCTCTTGCTGGAAAAACAGAACAGGCACAAAAAAGAGCAAGAGGGAAAATTAACTAAACATCTCATACCTCCGTATGAGCTACCGTAAGTTTGCTGCTGCTCCCAAGGTCGAGTAGGTACAGGCCTTGCAAGTGTGCTATTATTAACAGCTGTATTCCTATTAGCAGTTGAAACAATCTCACCAGGCCTGGCTGTTCCAGATGCCTCTACTACGTCACTCGTGCTACCAGCAGAGGGGGGCTTAAAAGGTGCAGGGCTTGAAGAAGAACCAGCTCGTTCCCAGGGTTTTGGAGGTGGGCTACTACCTGCCGTGGAAATAAATGTCAAGTCAATAATACTCGAAAGAAAGTAAAAAGTAGAAAAAATGAGTTGGTCGAGAGTAAATTGTTTCTGTGAATACAACAATTTATCATTTCAAATCAATTAACACAAATAGTTTAGAAGTAGTAAGTTTTTTGAATCCTAGAAAATCGACAAGTCACACTGCTAATTTTTGGAATACGAAATATCTATCCTAGTCACTATGGTCTATGAATATATTTGCCCAAATAAGGACATCTCCAACCCTAAACTCTATTTTTACTCTCCAACCTTAGAGTTCTTTATTTTTTACAGACAATCAACTCCAATCCGGTTCTCTATTTTACTCTCTAAAAAAGAATATTTTTTTTCTCTCCTCAATATTGTATTATTATTTATATTTCTATTTCATTTTCTTATTTCATAATATAAATCCGCTCTTTTTTCTTTTTCAAAATAATCACTCTATATAATTTTCATGTAATATAAAATTATTACTTTTCAAAGAATTATTTAATATAAAATTATTTTTTTTGACAAAATTTAATATAAAATCTTAAAGAACAACTACAAATAATTGAAAAAAAGAAATCAACAAGTACAACCGCAATCACAAGCACAATAATTCTCTAGATTGTACACTATTTTTTCGAATATTGTTAAATCTGAAAACGACCTACCGAATTACTAAATTATTGTCGTAATTTTTAAAATTATTATGTTATGTATTGTATTGTTATCTTGTATTTAAATTATTATGTCATGTATTGTATTTTTAAATTGAAATTTTCATCTTATCATTTAAATTTTGTGCATTATTCATAGTGAAAATCAATAATACTATCAAATTATCTCTTAAAGTGACGAAAATTGAAAAACAAAGTAATTGAAATATTGCTAATTCGGAATGAAAGTAGTATATATTAAATAATATATTTTTTAAAAATATTGTATTACATTTAAAAAGAATTATGAATATTAGAAATTTAATTAATAGTCTTATATGAAAAATAATATGCTAGTTAGAAATAATAGAAAAAATATTATATTAATGAAAAAGTGAAATAGAGAGGATGAATTTGGAGAACTACTATTCACTTTTCTATAAATGGAGAATAAAGAGCTTTTTAGAAGGTGACCGAAGACTCAATTTTCTATTTTACTACTCCCTCCGTCTCATTTTATGTGAGGTAGTTTGACTCGATACGAAGTTTAAGAAAGAAAATAAGACTTTTAAACCTTGTGGTCCAAAATGAATGATAGAAATTTGTGTGATGGTAAATCATTTCATTAAAGATAAAATAGGTATATTATAGTTAAATTGTTACTTAATATAGAAATGTGTCATTCTTTTTAGAACTAACTAAAAAGTAAGTCACATAAATTGAGAGTAAAGAAATATCAAAATATAGAGAATGAAGAATAAAATAAAGTGGGGTCGGAGATATACGAAGGAATCACAATTTTTTTTAGAAACAAAACACACATTCCGGTTAAGAGATCAGCCCCCCGCACCGACTAATCCACATACAGCACCGAGTCATTATTGGTTAGAAGGGTTGTATGGTCAATTACTACGTCAACTGAATTTTCTTGGTACTTTCTAAGAAAAGATAAAATCGCTTTTTAATAAATTTCTAGGCTTAATTTTTTCCCCTTATCAAATTTCTCTTTTCTTTCTCTCTCTACTTTCTCTCTCCATCGTAGCGGTCATCGACGGCGGCTCTTCTTCTTCCTCCTCTATCCATTTGATGGAAAACGGACCGCCACAGCCGTCAGGTTTGCATAATCTCTCTGTATTTCGATCTTTTCGTTAGCGGGTTTGGTTTTATTTTTGTCAATTGCCCTTTTTTAGATAGTGTTTGGCCTACTTGTCGTGTACCGCGACTAATTTAATGAATAGATTGAAGGAGATCACCTAAAGTTTTTGTTGTTTTGGGATTTGGATTTGGATTTTGATCTCTCGTGGTCAATTTTGAGTTTCATTGTTGTTAGGGCATATGTTTGGGGGTTGTCAAGTGCCAATTATCTGATTAAATTACGTTTATATCCGTGCAAATTTCGATAGTAAACTCATCGAGGGGGGCAGAGTTATCTGGTAATTGGGTTGGTGGGAGATATCAGGTATGAGGTGGAATAGCTGAGGTGTGTAAGCTGGCATGGGCGCCACTGTCATTGAAAAAAAGAAGAGAAAAAAGCAGCCAAGGGTGTGTTCTAGTGGTTGAAGTGAGGTCTCGGGTTAAGTTCCTAACAGATACAAAAACACTAGGTGATTTCTTCCCATTCATTGCTGGCTGGTAGGAGGTAGCGGAGGTGCGTGCAAGCTGGTCAGGACACCACATGTATTAAAAATAAAATATTGAGAAGAAATCTAATTTGTCTTAAAAAAGATCAGTTATTTAATACTGGAATGATTTTCACCTGAATTGAGGCAGAGTAGATACAGGATTAATAAACTAATTTGTCATTGAAGTGTAAAAAATTGGTATTGGATTTAATGGGATCAATCAAACATGTTTAATTTACTCTGTGATGCCAACATTTGTATTTTCTGGTGGGTAGAATTTAGTTGTTAATCTTGTCTCCCATACTTGTATCTAATGTGGTTCTGATAAAGCCTCTAGTTTTTTCACGGGAAATTTCGTTTTCCTTGGAGTTGTCCAAGAAGTCAAATTACTAAGTATTGGAATGAAATGGCGAGAATAGAGCAGAATAAATATAAAGGATTTATATAGCTGAGTACAGCTAGTTTAGGATTAAGTGATGGAGCTGCATGAAAAAAAATTAGAGTTGTGTGTTCAAAGAGAGAAAGTAGTATGCAATACTACTAGAGCCATCCATTAGTCACTTAAAATGTCTTTTCCGGTTGATATTTGATAAGATGATTGGCTACCCTACAATTTGATAATTACAAGAAGTAGTAAAATTAAATCAAAGCAACTTCGTTAAACATACGGTGTAGCTATTATTTCTAGCAGCTGATACCGAGCAATTTCTTACACCCTTTTTTTTTATAGATTAATAATTAGGTAGAAAGAATTTCATATTTTTGCTAAAGTTATTGTTTACAATAATAGTTGCTATGTATTTATTTGGTCAGTTTAATTAGATATATTTAAACGCTATCTAACATGTTATTGTTTTCTCACAGTAGATATGTATTTGAATAATTAGAGAAAGGCAAGAAACAGTGAGGAAAAGAGGGCAAATTTTCTATCTTACTACCAATTTATCATTTCTAGGACCAGAGATCAATAATTGGCCTAAAAAGATACATCTGTAGCAACATCATAAAACTGAAGGGCAAAAATTCCATCTTTAAGCAACCAATTATATCACACGTAGAACTAGAGATAAAGTGATTGGTATCAAAAGACACGAATTGTAGAAACGACATGCAACTCCCACATATTTTATAATCTTGAATAAACTACCGAATTTTATCACTTGTAGGACTAGAGAGTCGAGCGATTGGTCTCAAAAGACAGGAACTCATGTAGCAACATTATAAAACTCCATTACTTATATACTCAAATACTTCAACTAGGTACTCTTAATATCTTTAATCTCTATATGAATACTAGTATTGGGGAATCTTATTAATTCAGCTAGTCTTAATATCTTTAATCTCTATATGAATACTAGTATTGGGGAATCTTATTAATTCAGCTAGTTGACTAGCTGAACCTTCAACTACTGAATTAATCTCTATATGAATACTAATATTGGGGAATCTTAGTAATTCAGCTAGTTGACTACCTACCTGAACTTTCAACAACTTAATTGGTCAGAGTTCGACTCCGCACGTTGTGATACTCTCCCACAACCTTTTTTTAAAAAAAAAATCCTAATATCCATTCTCCTCCATTTGCAGCCTTTGGAATCGCTCAGCAATAACTAGTCTTAACAATAAACAGAGTTCTCTACATCTACTTACGTACCGAATCACACAAGGCAAAAGGCCACAAATCAGATGTATCATTTCAGCAAAAATTGGTAAAACAACACAGAAGCCATGAACAAACAGCTAGATCTTAACAAGTTTTTTTAGAAAAATTAAGAACAGTAATAAGCTAAAACCGAAAAGATATGAGTAATTAACGTAAAATTGGGAGAAAATAAACTTACTTCGCCCCATCGCTAATTCTGTGTGTGGAATTGTTCGGCGGCAGCCTGAGAAAGACGAAATTATAAGAAAACCCTAATTTAACGTTCTTTAATAGGTGAATGAATTGATTGGGGCCGCCTTATATGGGCTTACGTCTTGGCATGCGTCAGTAGAAGGTCGGTGGGCCGATTGCATTCAAACCTAAACTTGACCCGTTAACCACATACTTTTTTGAGAAAATTTTACATATAGCAAATAAAAAATTGCTAATTGTATGCTATAGCAAACTTTGTAAAATTACAGTCCGTAGCAAAATTATAGTTTGCTATGGACTTGTCTTTCTGTATATTCGCTTGTCATTTTTTTTTTTTTATACATTTTGATAGTTTAAGAAAGAAAAGGGCGTTAATTTCGGTTAGAAAAAAAAGGAAAAGAATCACTGAAGTCACGCATGTTCTGTTCCATTTGAATTCCCTTCCTTCTTCATCGTCTTCAACAGTAAGAACTCCATTGTAACTCAATTCAAAAAATTGATCAAGCAATTGATGGTACTACACAAACAATCGAGATCATTAGACTGTAGAGATAGCAATAGGAGGTAATTTCATGACGAAAACATACTCTGATTTTGCTTTTTTAGGTCGAAGATGGTGTTCAACATGTATTCAAAATCAGATTTCCTTTTTAACTATCATCAATTTAAGTTGAATGTATATTGAGAGGTGTATATTTTGTTCGAAATAGAGTTTAACACTTATCATTTGTATAGTTAATTTGTAATCTAGAAAAGTAATCGAGTGGAACATATAGAAATACTGCCTTCAGGTCGTGACACAAAATTGTACAAAGAATGTTAAAAAATTGCACATATAGTAAAATTTAGTAGCTCAGAATCAACTCACTAAATCATGGAATTAGCTATCAAAAACTGTTTAAAAAATTGAACAAAAAAAAAATAAAGAAGCAAGATCTGCCTAATTCAAGTGGATAGATATATATACAATACTTCCTTCAGCTCATAACACAATTTTGTATATGTAAATATTAATATTATAAAATTGCACAAACAATTAACTTTACTAGCTCTTAATCCACTGACTCTACATCCCGAATTAGCCACTAAGACGTATCCAAAAACTAATCAATTGTTAATAGCAAAAAACAACATAGATTTGCTTCAATTTCTTAAATAAAATCATACATGCTAGTGGAAATCCATATACAAATTCTGCCTTCAGCTCATGACACAAAATTGTACATGTAAAACTAATGTTAAAAAAATTGCACATATAGTAAAACTTAGTAGCTCAGAATCAACTCACTCTAAATCCTGGAATTAGATATCCAAAACTGTTTAAAAAATTCAAAAAAACAAAAGAAAAGAAGAAGCTAGATCTGCCTAATTCAAGTGGATAGATATATACAAATACTTCCTTCAGCTCATCAAACAATTTTGTATATGTAAAAATTAGTTTTAAAAAATTGCACATACAATTAGCTTAACTAGCTCTTAATCCACCGACTGTAAATCCCGAATTTGCAGCTAAAACTAATTAATTGCTAATAGCCAAAAAACCTAGATCTGCTTCATTCCATAAATAAAACCATACATTCAAGTGGACATCCATATACAAATTCTGCCTTCAGCTCATAACACAATACTGTATATGTAAAACTACTACTAAAAATTGCACATATAGTAAAATTTAGTAGCTCAGAATCAACTCACTCTAAATCCTGGAATTAGCTATCCAGACCTATTCAAAAAAATTCAAAGAAGCTAGATCCGCCTAATTCGAGTGGATAAACATATACTACTTCCTTCAGCTCATCACACAATTTTGTATATGTAAACATTAATACAAAAAAACTGCACATACAATTAACTTAACTAGCTCCTAATCCACCGACTCTAAATCCCGAATTAGCAACTAAGACGTTATCCAAAAACTAAATAATTGCTAATAACCAAATAAAAACCTAGATCTGCTTCATTCCTCAAATAAACCATACATTCGAGTTGATATCCATATACAAATTCTTCCTACAGCTCATCACATAATACTGTACATATAAAACTAATAGTTAAAAAATTGCACATACAGTAATAAATTTAGTAGCTCAGAATCAACTCACTCAAAATCATGGAATTAGCTATCCAAAACTGTCTAAAAAAAAACTAGATCTGTGAATTTTGAAGTACCTGAAAGTGATGAAACTGGTTAGAGAGGTGGATTTGCTCGAGTTGAAATTGAAGGAGACGGAGATTGCAGAGGTGGAAAAGGATATTTTTGAGCCAATAGCGGAGTAGTTTGGAAGAAATGGAAGAAGAGTGGAAAATTGTGTATAAGGTTATAATGTGTGTATATAATTGTTTATATATAAATGTATATGTAGAATGTGTATATAAACGTTTCTATGAGTATGTAATTGGAATATGTATATATGTGAAGAACTAAAGTTGCTAGAATTTGTATAAATATACGTTATGTTTGTTGTTGAAATTCTTAATAGTATAAATGTATATGTATGTATAACTTTTTTTTTTATACAAAAATTTTGAAAATGACTTCATTAGCTATTTTGGTTATTCGAGTGTCACTAATTATCAGCCACAGAAACAATTATAATCTTTATATCCATTAGAAAAACATCATTTAAATCTTAAGTTAATATTGCACCAAATATAATCCCAATTTATTATACTTTTACAGAATAAGATCTAATAAAACCTAAAGTAAACCAATCATCACATACTTTTACGAACGACACGCTTTGCCTGCTTCCTCCCCGTGTCCACTAGCGCTCTTGTCCAGAGTGAAGAGAGGGCGGAAAAAGCACCGCCGAAGCAGCATAAGCAGGCTTCTATTGCTACGTAACAATAAAGTAGGATAGCATTTTCCGCCCACATGTTTGAATTTTGTGTAAAATAGCAAAATATTAATTCAAATTAAATGTTATAACCACAATTTGATTTAATTGTAACCCGTAGCAAACTGTTGCCATTCGCCTCTCTCCCTGAAATTGTCGCTCGCCACTCTCGTTTTCTCGCTGGCAGTCTCTCCCTCGTCTCTCTCACTTTTATACAAACACAAATGTATAAAATGTGTTTGTATTTGTATAAAGTGAGAGAAAACTGTATATATACATATCTTTTTCGTTTGCCTCTCTCCCCAGAGAATCTCGCTCGCCACTCTCACTCGCCTCTCTCACTTTATACAAACACAAATGTATAATTTGCGTTTGTGTTTGCATAAAGCGAGAGAAAATTGTATATACAAATATAAATACATATATTTTCGTCCTATACACTTATAGTTATATAAATACAAATTTTTCACTGCCCAATTTTCTTTTGTCTTTCTCTTTTTCTCGCTTTATACAAATACAAATTATACAATTGATTCTTTTGTATATATATACCGAAACAGATTATACAACTGATTCTTTTGTATATGTATACCGAAATATACATATTAATAGTTATAGCAAACATAAAGTTTGATATGGAGCGCAATTATACAACTATAACTATAACATACAAATATGATTTTTATGTTTGCTAAACCTAAAATTTACTCTATTATATTTGAATACGATCGCTTACACTAATTATAAGTTAGAATGTAAGATAATGATTGTTTAATTGTAAGGGACTAAAAAGGAAAAAAAGAAAAGATCATAACCCATAGACATCATTACGGGTTAAGATCCAAGCCCAATAAGTAAAACCCGCTTTAATTCCCCTCATCTGGCACCCCTTTATTTCCCCGTCGGAGAATCATCGGCAGGAACTTCACCACCGTAAATCGCCGTCACCAATCGGAGGTCGGAACTGAATTAATGGAGCGAGAAGTGTTAGAAGCAGAACTAGTACTTCCAACTCACATGAAATTTAAGAAGATTCAGATGTACGACAAGTACCCTAAAGGACAAGCTAGAGGACGGCACTGGAAGCATCTCAAGCAGATTATACAAGCAGAAAATTACGAAAATTATCCTCCTCAACTACCTACTTGTGAGTTTCGATCTTCCAATTAAGCTTTTTACAACAATTTTTCTGAATTTATACCTCATTGTTGAATTAGTTGATTTTATTGATTTATATTGCCAGTTTCTTAATTCATCCTGCTGTTGTATTGGAGTCTTTTTTTTCAAAAAAATGATGGAAATGGTCCTTGTTTGCATTAAATGTATGATTCTTAACTGAAATAGTCCATAATCTACTCATGAGCTCCACTCTCAGCTTCCCAATGACAACGCCCGTCGAGTGAGTTCGCTAGCTAGTCGATTAAGGACTCTGTCATTAGGTTTAGCTTATGCTGAATGAATAATAGAGTCAAAACCATGAGTAAATGTAATGGGGATGTGTTTCAAGTGTACCTCTGGTGGCTGCCATAAACACAAAAGCTCAGAACAACCCAACAACAACAACAACATAGCTGTGGTAATCCCACAAGTGGGGTCTAGGGAGGGTAGTATATATGCAGACCTTAACCCTGCTTTTGGAGGTAGAGAGTTTGTTTCTGATAGACTCCTAGCTCAAATAAAAGCATTATGAAGCAGTTTGAAAAAAAAAAACAACGAGAATGAAGCAATCAAGACAATATACTAAAGAAAGCATGATAGAGCATATGGAAAAGTACCTACAATAAAATAATACGATAATCGAAGTACAAAAAACATTAAATAGTAACAGAAATGAAATAATAAGAAACTACAAGAGTAATATACGGCTACTGTCTGCTAGTATGAAGGGTGATTAAGACAACACTCAACTTTATAACTCACCCTCTATCCCTAATTTGTATCCTCCATCGCCTCCTATATATGGTCCTGCCCTCGATAAGCTGAAGTTGCATCATGTCTTGTTTAATTACCTCTCCCAATACTTCTTCAGCCTACAACTACCTATCCGAAACCATCCATAACCAACCTCTCACACCTCATACTGGGGTGTCCATGCATCTCCTCTTCACATGCATGAACCATGTTAGTCTCACTTTTCGCATCTTGTCCTCCATATAAATCTTGCTCGACACATGGCTAGGCAAGAGAATAAGATTTACTTGATTGCATTTCCTGCAAGCTCTAACCTATAAATGCTGTTCTTTTGGGATACTATGAACACAGAACATCACACCCACATTTGGGCAAATGGGGATCTCTACCAGGAGAAGCAGAAAAAAGAAAATAGGAAAGGAAAGTTCAACAACATATTATATCTCCATTGGTTGTTTCCCGGCTGAGGCTCTAGAATTCTTTTTTCCTTTCCTCTTTCAACTGTTATTCTTCCTTTTTTGGCTTTAAAGCCATGATAGGCTGCACAACTTGTATGTATAAGTGAAATGGAAAGGTAGGTAGAATGAGGTTTATAGGTGACTGTCGGTGCAGAGATATGAGAGTTCTCTGGTCTGTGAGAAGAAATAAAAATGAATCCTCGATGCTGGTGGTGAATAGTGTTGTCTTGCGGCAGTGATGGTGATCGCATGAGATCGCTGGTGTAGGCTGTTTTTTAGGTGAACAGTTTTTAATGACAATGAGGCTGGGAGATGCAAAAATACGTGGTGACCAAACTAGTCCAACCCTATACATTAAGGACGATTTGATCATTTTCTCGTTTTTTTTTCAGTGGTAGGCGAAATGGGAGCTGCCTAAACCGTGAAACAGGTTGTGGTAGAGCAATACAAGCTTTGTGACTTACTCTTGCTGCCATCGGCATAAATCTGACCCCCTTTTCGCTCTTCCGTAACCGGTACAGAAATAGGTGTTTTTTCTATGGCTCCAGGCCTCTCTAGGCTAGTAGAGTTCTTTTGCTACTCTCTCAATAGAATTAGTTTCCTTCTTTCCTGGAGGAGGGCCTCCTTCCTCTCTTATGGACCGCAACTGCTGTTCCTCTTTCTTGCTATCGAAATCTGAAAAAAGATATATATGGAAATAGATTGTGTCCAATACGATTTGAACCTATACAGTTACCAAAGGTTTAGAAGACCTCTATCCTATCCATTAGATAGGTTCTCGCTCCGAATACAAAAGAAATGAGTGATTGTCCAACTCACTACAAACGTATACACCACAAGATTGAACTGCACTCATGCCCATTTTCTCTCAATATTAAGAAATATAACCTAAACTTTCTCCATTGATGATTGATTGTGGTCGATGGAGAAGGAAATGTCAGATGAACTCATGCAAACATGTTATGTTTAGCATAACTATAGCATTGCTACATAATTTCAAAAAAAATATTTAATTTCGAAAAAAACTATAGCATTGCTACATTTTCATTTCCCGTTATCAACCTTTATTGTTTTTAATTTTCTGTGGGCATTATGAGATCAGTGGCATAAGCAGACTAAGATACATAGTACTTTGATCTTGAATCATGTGTCTAGCACTTCAATTTGTTTGCCTGTAATGAAGAATGGAGCTGCATTCTGGGTTTCGGCAATATAAGTTTATTTTTTTATATGAGAATATAAAATGTAGGTATATTTATTCAGTTTAGTTCAGTTGCTGAATATTGATTCTGTTTGTATGCAAATATTTCTCTTTGCCTTAAGAGAAAATTGATGGGTAGCCAAACCTCTGTCGAGTGGTTTTGGTTTGCTACTGAGTTTGATCTGCTGACTTGGTTGAAAATTGTGGTTTAACATACCCAATGAGCATATTGACAAAAAATAGATGTAGGTAAAACTGCTTTTGATTATAACATCTAATATCCATTCTGAAATGCCCAAACAATTTATTGAATTCTTGTTGCGTAACTTGATAAAGATTGAGTTCAATTTTGTACTTTTTAGATCATGACAATCAAATTACTAAACCCATCATTGATACTACTTTTAAAAAAAATAAATTGATTGTGTCATTTCCTTGACTCAATACACTTCAACTTTTGTGAGACCTAGGAGTTGAAGAACTTTCAGTTCAATGCGGAGCGTTGGTTTATTTTCTTTCTTAGGACACATTGAGCTGCAAATCATGTCATCAGTTTTTATTTCCCATTGCAACCACGTTCCCCTGACCATGTAGTAATAGCTCTTACCCAATTTGCTTGAAGAACTCTTTCAGGCAGATCAGATATTGCTATTACTTTTAGTGCTCTGGCAATTTTGTGGTTGCTAATGGTTGGGATAGCATTATGTGTTTGCTAAGATCTATTAGTAATTAGGTTGTGTAATCTAGATGCATTTTCGGCATTGCACTATTGTTGTCAAGCCTGATGAAAATCGCCTTGAAAATTGCTGCATTTTCCAGCAACATCACAGAACATTTGCTAACAGTCTCCGAACCCCCAGACATTTGACTATTAGCTAGAAGGTGATTGCAGACCATTATATTTTGAATTGAATTGTAGACGGGGAAATGATATCCTTCTTGTTTATATGCTGCACGGTTATCATCAATCACTGGACAACTTGTTCGTTCAAATTATGTTTTCAGGACCAACAGAGTATTTGTTTCCCAGTTTAGAGGCATTATTTTGCATATATTCCTTTCTATAATTCGTAGCTTGAGGAATATTTCAAGGTTTTGACTTTGTTTGCTCTTTCTCCGCAGATGTTAACATTGAAACGCCACCTTCTATGCATCCAGGCAAAAAGATATGCGACATAACAGGATTCGAGGTACCTTTTCAACTGAGTGCCTTCTACGATTATATGGTCTAAGTGTCTGCTTGCTTTCTGATTCTTTATTGTGCATTCCCACCAATGTCTTTTATGTTTGACATGCAGGCACCATATTTTGACCCAAGAACTAAACTCCGTTATGCTAATACTGAGGTTTTCAAGGCAATAAGGTCTCTCCCTAATGACTATGTTCAGAGGTACTTGGCTCTCAGAAATGCAGCTGTTGTTTTGAGATAGGTGCAGAACGCAGAATAGATAGTTGTAAATTAATGTGGGAAGTAATGGACGTTTGAAGTTGCCGTTTCTGAATGCTCAGGTGCATAACTGTACTTTGACTTGTACTAAGAGAATAAATCGTAGCCTAGTTTTGTTAGATCTCGTAAAATTGCTATGGGGATTTAGTACTGAATTGGCTCTTTGATCTCTGGAAACTCATCTGCTTAGCTAATCATGGATTCCGATGAGTTTTCCGCTCTCATCTCTCCAGAGCTGGTAATCTCTCCGTAATTCTCGTTCTTACTGAACTAGGGAGGACTGATAATGCTGAGAAAGATTGTTCTTCCTCAATTGGTTTGTTAACCATGGCCATGGAAGTTTCATTCTTTTACCAGTCCTCCTAGCCAACAACTTGCACGCTCAAAAGGACGTGATGGGCCTTCCCTTTTCGTCATTCACCACCTTGTCTTATCTCTGCTCTCCCAAATTTTTAAACACCAGTATGGGTTTGATTTGTCTGCTGCTCTTGAAGAGAAGAGAGCTCTCTGACTTCTGATTCGGGCATAACCCTTTCCCGTAGCAAAATGAATAGATTGGGTTATTTTCTCTTCCGAGCTTTCCTCTTACGCTAGGAAAGCCATGAATAACTAGAGGAACTTATTTCTTCCGCAAGCAGCTCTCCAATAATCTCACAGTGATGGGGAAATGAGGGGAGAAGATTACAAGGTGAGAAACGAACCCTCACCAATACAGTGAAAGTTTAGGTAGTCATATCCACAACTCATTTACATACCATTTTGGACTTTCCATTAGTTGTAGCCCAAAATTGGAGAACAACTCGTTTACATACAGATCATTACAACCTTCAAAAGAATCTAAAAACACAACATACCCAGTGCAATTCCATTCCACGAGAGGTGATGTATACACAACCTTACCTCTATCTTGTTAACGTAGAAACTAGAGAGACTAGCTATTTCCGATAGACTACTAGGACTAAACCATAAATCTATTTGTCCTAACAATAAACTTCAGATCAGCTATTATCCACTTTGAATCAAATGACTAATATCCATAGGATAACTATCTGAAGGTAGAAAACTATTGTATGCTCTCATAATAGCAATTACATTCCCATTCTCTGTAGGATGAAAATTATCCCAAAACACATGTGCTGCCCTAAGGTGGCATGGAGCTTGTCCAGAAACACATTGTCCTTCAGCCGTTGTTGTCGAAACATTGCAGCATGGATAATTCAAGAAACTAAGAGTACCTGCAAAACAAATATATAGAATTTATAGATTAAAGAGTCGTTCTCTATATAGTCAAACGTCTCTATAACAACATTGTTGGTTCCGAGATTTTCTATACACTTATAACATCATTTTAAATGGAGAAAAATAAAACTTTAGATTGATGTACGTACTCATAATTGATGAAATGCTATACATGTTTATATAGGTGAATTTTGCTTGTGGGAAGTTGGTATTCAGATCAGTTACAAGAGACTTGAGCTTCTCATTGAATAGTTGGATTGCCTCATTTGTTGAATCCACACACTTTCTTGTATTGTGTTTTTGTAACTCTTGTGGAATGCAACCTATTTGGGGCAATCCAAATAGGGCTATTTTCCTTGCTCCATCTTCATATAAAGTCTAGCATCAAACCAAATATATAGTCGTATTACAACAACAATAACATACGTAGTGTAATTTCACAAGTTGGATCTGAATAGGATAAAATGTACATAAACTTTATCCCTACTTGTAGAGATAGTATATATATAGCCATATAGGCGATGCTAATTAATCATTCAGTATATAGGAAATCATGATTGTGCTATAATTCAAAAGCAAAAGTTCAAAGACATCTAGAAGTAGTTTGTTTAGTATTTGTCTCTAAACTATGCAAAATGAAGTAGGTAAAAGTGTCCAAATTTGCCCTTGAACTAGGTAAAAGGTCTCAACTTTTTCTTCCATTTTAAAAAAAAAATCATCCTTAACTGTGTGATACATGACATCACCTAGTGCTAAGCTTTCACCTTTAAAACAAGGGCAAACTTGATTCATTTCGCATAGTTCGGGGGCAAGTTTGACCTCCACTAAGAACAACAAAGACATAATTGACCCCAGCTATTATCAAAGGACAAATTTGTTCTATTTTGCATAGTTTAGGGGTAAACTTGACAACAACTATTAATGGTAGATAAGTCTATTCCATTTTGCATTGTTCAGGGGCAAATTTGGCTACAACTATTAATGGTAGATAAGTCTATTCCATTTTGCATAGTTCAGGGGCAAATTCGACCCCAACTAGTAACTACAAGAACATATTTAACCCCAAGAAGGACAAATATATTCCATTTCACATAGTTCAGAAAAAAAGGTAACAATTTACTCTTTTAGCAATGTAATGTTCTTAAAACAACAACAACAACATACCCTTTTAACACTATAATAATCTTTGAAAACTTTCTAAATTAATTTGCAAGTTAAGAATGAAAAATTGAAGTAGTGAAAGAAGTTAATGTTGAACCTTTAGTTGTTGAGCATATTGTTGTACCAATAATGTTGCATATTGACTTGGTGTGTACAAACTATTTGTTGAGTAACGTTTGGGCACAAGGTAGTTGTTGATGTAGTCATTGCTGCCTATTCCAACAATATACAAGCATGTGTTCAAGTGTGCATTGGTTGCAACTCTATTTCCCACTAAATCAACCATGCGTAAAATTGTGTTGTGATGGTTTTGAAGTTGCAAATCCAAAAATATCCGATTGCCCTGTAAAATAATTTATTGAACTCTATCTGTTAGACTTGTCTACATTGTTTTTTATCTGACTAAAGTTTATATAAATATAAAAAGATAAAATGTTGGTTGTATAATCATTTTTACCTGAACTTTAGTCTTATCACATGTAAACGAACATCATTCATTAGATAGTAGGTTAAATGTAATTGATTAACTAGAAAAAAGTTTGATCATATAGGGGACATATTAAAGATTGAAAAGCTATTGAAATCATTAGTTAGATAGTAACCGAAAAAAATTATGCCATTGAATTTTTATATTAAATTTAATAAATTCATGATATGTGTTTGTATATAACTTACGAGATGACTTCCCGTCTCGTTACGAATTCCTGCCGAACCAGAGGCATAATTTACACCTTGCAAGATCTCCCTACCAATTGCGCTTGCAAAAGGTGGAATGTAGTCATCAAACCCTAGCAGTTCCCCTGTGAATATATTTTATTTTTTTAAAGATTTAATAACAAATAAGCAATAACGAAATCAGGATTTTCATTTAAGAAATTTGAAATAGAAAGAATTTAACATACAAAAAAAGTCAAGGACAACATTTACTACTTATATAAAACACACACATAAATACAAGGGTACACGTAGTGTAGTTTTTCGATGAAATAAGGGGATTTAATGAATCCATTCGGGTACCTTAGCTTTGTCCATGCAAATAAGTTAGTAGTCATTTGGTAAAATAGTATTAAATAAGATATATTCGTATGTTGAAATTAGTTATACTGATATCATTTTTTTATTGACAATTTTGTTGGCTATATTAAATGAATAGGGGAATAGTACTAAATAAGATGTATTAGAATAGGAATAGTACCCTGTATTTTTAATGTCATAGTTAAGAATGAATTGGTTGTGTTAACTAATATCAAGGGCAACTCAATAATATTAGTGGCTCAAAACCAATTTTGACGAGAGACCTTATTTTTTCTGTTTTATATTTTTTAAAATAAAAATTAGCATATAAATATATTATATGTAAAACAAAATGACACCTCATCCACTCTTAACTAAAGGCATTGGGTTCGAGCAACAAAATGACAAAAATCTTGCTAGAAAAAGCTTTCCCTCTTTAATCGACCTTACAAGAATCAAAGTAAATTAATCGGAATATCAAAAATAGAAAATGACCAAGAATATCAGCCATATTGCGTCCATTTGTGAATCGTCCAGTAGGTCCATTGGGGAAATCGATGCCATAAGGTGGATAATTAGCCTTTGCTTCTGTATTTAGGTTGTTATTATTTCCATTATCAAGTAATGAATCACCAAAAATAAAATAGCAAGGTACTTTTGATGCACCATGAACTAATATTATAAAGTTCAGGATTATCAATATTGTAGTGATTGTTACGTTATTAACACGAGCAATCATTTTAGTATTAGATATTATTTGAGAGAAGAATTAAGATAAAAATGAAAATGATGATTACTTAAAAATTTCTTTTTGTAGGAGATTGAGGCGTAATTAATGTTGTTCCAATAGTTGCGGGCAGAGATAGGCTATGAAGGACAAAGTAGTTGCAAGATGGCAAACCCACACAATATAGTGTTTGCAACAAATCTGAGATACCTTTTCCTTTTAAAAAAATAAAAAATAAAAATTGGATATAAGGAAAACGGTAAGAGGATTATATGGTGAAATTACATTCTTACCGTTAAAGTGAAAGTTTAACTAGTCAACAAACTAAGAGGGTGTTTGGATAAGTTTTTTTTTAAGTGACTTAATAGTTTAAGCCAAAAGTCAAAAGTAGGTACCTTTTTTTTTGTTACTTTTTAAGCTTATGTGTCTCAGAAAATTAAAAAATGCTTAAAAGTAAAAAATATCTAAAAATAAGTTAATTCAAATATTTTCGGAATTACTAAGATTCTCCTTTGAATTATCTAAAAATAAGTTAATTCCGACCCTTTTCTCTTATTTCTTTGGCACACGTGCACGCGCGCATATATATATATATATATATCAACAAATAATACATTTAATTAAGATCACAAATGTCATGTGGTGTTATATTTGTCTTTTTAATTAGTAAATGTTAAACAACTCACATTTCAAAATATTGTATTGATTTGTATTGAATTTATTTAGTAACAAACAACTTTCTCTAAATAATTTGTAAACTAATTTATTTAAATAAATTTACTAGTACAAATATAAAACATAAAAAAAAAATATATAATCAAAATTATTTGAGGGATATTTTTATTTTTACATAAACTTATCCCATGGTATTATATCTTATGTATTACTAATACCTCCAAGTGGAATGTATTAGTAATACATCCTATAATACCATGTAGGATGTATAACTAATTCATATACCAAAATTCCTACCAAACGTAGTACTAAATAGTACCATACATAATACATGAATTATTTTTCCTAATACTTCCTACCAAACGACCCCTTAATTGCTAATTAATATTGGGCTATATATTGCCAATTAGAGTCGTCAATATGGGTTAGGCCTGTTGGGCCGGTCTGGCCTAACCCGGGATTTAATAGGGCTTGGCTAAAAATTTTGGAGCCCATTTAAGAAAAAAGCTTTTTAGCCCGGCCTGAATAAGCCTGCTGATTTGTGGGACTTGAGAAATATAGGTAGGGCCGGCCCGTGGGCCAATAAAAATTAATTAAAAAATATAATATAATATTAAAATTTAAAATTAAAGAGATCCAAACTCAAAATCTATTTAAAGTTTTTTAGGAAATCACTATGTATAGAAGTTGCATCCACCATGAAAATGTTCAAACACTTGTTGCTACTCAAAACTGGTTACATAGTTTTTCTCAAACTGGTAATATATTTTTGTGTACATTTGAATATTATAATTCTCAATTTAGTTATTTTTTAATATTTAACTAATTGAAACCACATATAAATTGCAGATGAAAATGAAGATGTTAAGACAATCTTCCCACAAGTTGATTCAGATATGCTTAATGAAGATGATCATGAAGGGTTAGATACGCCATAGGTTTCATGAAGTGTTAGATACACCATAAGTTTCATGATTTTTTAAGGAGTTTATTTTTTACTTTTTTATGGTTGGAATATTGTCATATTTTTTGTGTTTTATTGTGATCATTGCAAAACAATTAAGTTAATATTTTTATTTAGATATTTATACTTTTACTTGAAAAAAAACTCAATAAATATTATAAAGATAATTTTATTTGTGGATTTGATTAACAAGTAGTAACATTAACACCATGTAATATTGTTTTGTCGATATTTATGATAATATTTTTAAATTATAATTTATAATTTAATTTAATAATTATAAAGAAATATATAACTTTTTAAAAAGTGGGCTGGCCCGGCAAGCCTGTAGCCCACGTACTTGTGGGTTGGGCCGACCGTTTTCTGGCCCACACAAAAAATGGGCTAGCCTAGCCTGGCCTGACCCGTAAAATGTCAAAGCCTGTATGGGTTAGCCCGGATGGGGTGGGCTAGCCCATATTGACAGCTCTATTGCCAATTGTATATAATAGTTGTATGTTTGGTCAATTCCTCAACATTGATTTGGGCTTCAAAGTTAATCCAAAAAAGAAAATCTGGGCTTCAAGTAGCAACAAATTACAAAGCCCATCTAACTAATATTGGGCTTTTCATCAATCCATACCATAAAATCTTAAACCCTAGCAGCTCCCTATATATATATATATATATATATATTCTCCTCATCTCTTATAATTTACCGAGCAATAATTTCAAGCTTCAATACTACCATTTTATTTTCTTGTGTGTTAATTTTATTTTAAATCTGTGCATAATTAAGCCGATGCTCTGGATAATTAGAATGAAGGTAGCATGGTTATATGTACAGAAATTGAATTATTAGAGTCGACATGTCTGCTACCTCTGATTTCTCTATGATTTGGTGGCCTGGTTTAGACTCACATTCATCTTCTTCTTCTTTTTTAATTTATGTATACAGTATAATTTTTCGACGAATATCGTTAAAATAGATATGATCTGTGCACAATTAAGCCGATGCTCTGGATAATTTGAATGAAGGAAGCATGGTTATGTGTACAGAAATTGAATTAATTGAGTCGACATGTCTGCTACCTCTGATTTCTTCCTGATTTGGCGGCCTGGTTTAGACTCACATCCATAATTAGTCTAAATAATTGTCTTCAATTATGTTATCGGATGAATATTTTTAGATCTAATTATTAATTAAATGTATTTTGGTTCAATTTCGTATAATTTAAAAGTATTTTTTGACACTTATCGATTTAATCACAAAACGAATTGAAGATTTAAACAAAGGGGAGGCTAAGCATTGGAAGTTACAATTTAGGATTTTTCACCAAAGTTATTATATTTTAGGATTTTTACTAAATTTGAAAAATAAAATGTAAATAGTACCTAAGATTTGAAGTTAATTTTGAACCATTTAAACCTTGAGTTGGCCTCTAGTTTTGATTCAAGGAATCAAACCCCTTGTATATATACTAAAAATAATAGCAAAAACCTATGTATATAGTTAGAGTTGTTCATGGTTAAGTTTAGTTTGGTTATTGGTTAAAATTAAAATTAAATTAATTTAATTGATTTTTAGATTTCTCAAACTAAATCAAATCAAATGAAAAAAATATACAATTGGACTTCTATTATTAACTTATCGTGTCAAAGAAAGCGTGACTATATGACCTGAGGTAAAAATTATTATTACAAAAGTGATGTGATTCAATTAAAAGAAAATGTGAATGTGATGTGAGGTACCAAAGTTATTATCATAGAAAGTGTGACTATATGATGTGAAGTAGAGATAAAAGTAATGAATTTTGATAAATTTATACTTGGAGTTTTAATAGTTGGATTGAAATTTAAGCAATGGATTTGAAAGTTAATTAAAATTTAAAATTAAATGGTGGGGAGTTTGGTGTCAATTAAACCTAACCAAACCAAATATTGATTTTTTTAAGTTGATTAAATTTGATTTTTTAACCAATAATTATGAACACCCTAGATGAGAGATATGTGTCTTATTTAAAATTTAAATGTCAAAATCATATTATATTGATAAGCATCATAATCATAATTAAATCAATTAATTTTGGAAAACTATTCTCTAAATTTGGTAAGAACAAAATATTCTCTACATATTTTGATATTCATTAATATTATTAATTTCATCTTATATTTTTATATTCAAATATATTAAATGGGAGAGAATTTGGTGACAGTAATTTTTCGATCTGTATATCAAACACAATTTAAATCTAAAAACTCATAATGCACATACTGAAAATGAAGAACTTACTATTGGATTTATTAATAAATAAAACAAGTATGATTTAAAAGGGCAGGACATCAATTTAACCATGCATGACTAACCATAATACAAGAGAAAAAAGAAAATTAATCTAAAAATTCGTGTTATTTCAAACTTCAAATTCTCTATTTCAAGTTATAAAACGTGATCAAAATACACATCATTCATATGTCCTCCCCACATAGTCCTCCTAACGTTCGAATCAAACATCTTTGGATTATCTCTTAATTCATCAGCTGCTTCATGATTAAGTGGATCTTCATAATTAGGTTCAGTAAACAAATGAACTAAACCATAAATCACAGCATTAATATTCAAAATAGGTTTCCAATCTTCTCTAAGAATATTAAGACAAACATTACCTTCTAAATCAATATTTGGATGATAAACTTTGACTTTACACTTAACTTTTGGTGCATCATGTGGATAAAGAAATGGAATTTGAAATGTAAATGGAAATATACCATCATGATAATAACCTTCATCAGGTTTAATTGTAACTTCAAAATTCATAAGATCATCTTTTCCATTTGGAAATTCAATTTTACAAATTGGTGGTAAAGTTAATTCACTAATATCTCTATGAACACGTAATTTTGAGGCTGATTGTTCTTTAATTGGTGTTTTTGATCCTGCATTTTCAGCTGCTTCTTTTTGTTTTTCTTTTACTTTGAACAAATTAATCATGGTTAAGTAATAATGTTATATTATTCGCGATGTCAATTACAAGTTTAATTAATAAAATAAGTTGAGGAGATTCGCATTATTTATCGGTGTTGTGGATGGAGTTGTAAATGTGACCGAGTCATTAGAGGAATTAATGGAATTTGCATTTTGTGGAAATTAATATTTAACCATGTATTAAAGCTACACGAATTTTCAAGTGGATGAAATCGGTCGAATTGTCTCAGTTGGGGATGGGATTGCACGTGCTTATGGATTGAACGAGATTCAAGCTGGGGAAATGGTTGAATTTGCCAGCTACTACTAATTACAATTATTTTTTTTGTCATATCCTCAACTAACCCTCCATAAATAATTATACTTTGTTCTTTAATCATGTATTTTTTTTGTAGTTATAAAACATAAATGTTACTATGATCTATTAGGTCGTTTTGAGTTGAGGGACTCATTTTGTGTAAATGGGACTCATCGTAGTTTCATTTGGTATTTTATGACTTGTGAAGGTAATTATATCAGTGTATGTAAAGAGTGAATTTTGAGTCTGACTTAGCCTTAAAAGCTAACTCAAGAGACCATCCAATATCTCTTTTTATTCGATGTAGGATAACTCAACAGTGTCACAGATCCTGAAGGAGTATATCAACGTTTAATTGGATGCTTCATGTATCTCATAATAACATTGCCTTACATGTTATTTCTTTGTGAGCGTTTTATTCAGATATTTAAATTGTGCTAGCGATTAGTTGCATATGATTGTTGTTAAGAGAGTGAGTGGTTAGGTGTCGTAAAGGAACTCTATGGTATCAAATTCAACAAAAAGTGCTAAAACTCACCTAAGGATTGAGGCTACAATCTTGAGATAGTTGATAACAAAATCAGCTAAATATTTTATTTTTAGGGATTTTGTTTGTTTTATGTTCCTTAGGAGTATTTTTAAAAAAATTAAGAAAATAGAGTTTTTACAACTGTAATTTTTCAGTCATAACAAGTTTTTAGTTGTATTGTTTTTTGCTTCATTGTATTTATTTGGAGCTAAAATTTAATAAAAATAGACTTTTTAGTCATCATTTTTTTTTTGAATTTCTAAAAACAACATTCAAACGTCTATTAAAACACATATCTCGTATACAAAATATAGTAGAACACTAAATAATTACATCCAACTCTAGTGTAGAACCTCTAGCGATGTCCAAATGGAGCTAATTTTCTTCGTCCATTTGGTTTTTTTTTTTTTTAGGGAACCCCGCATTCGCTACCATTTCGGTGCGCACATGGAACAATAGCTCGCAAACCACATAGGAGAGATAACCCGCACTAGGCAAGCCCGATGAGACGACCTCGACCCAAAAGACAAACCCTTTCTTTCACTAGCAAGGAATTTCAAACTTGAGACCTCCAACATGCAAAAATGCATTTTTTTATATCTAACTAACAAAGAGACCATTATTTAACCGTTACAAATGATAGCACAATACGAGTTGTTGTGGCATTAACAATTGAATTAAAAGTATCCTCTAAATCCACTCGTTCAATTTGTTGTATCATTTTACCACTAATCGAGCTTTAAATCTATCTTTCACTCTACCATCATTAGGCATTCGAGTAAGAATCAATTGATATATAGAACCCAAAAAAATAAAGAAAGTATTTAAAGCTAAGTTGAAAAAAAGTGAATACAAACAAAAAAAACTCCTTATCAAATTATATTTCAAATAATAAAACGCAAACATAAATACACATTCCAAACTATATAAGCTAAACTTTAGTACTTGAAATATCAATAAAAATATTATTTAAAAACACATTATAGGATACGATCATAAGTCAAGCCATGCACACTTTCTCCCCACATAGCACTCCTAACGTTGGATTCAAACGATCTTGGATTATCTCTTAATTCATCAGCTGCTTCAGGATTAAGTGGATCTTCATGATTAGGTTCAGTAAACAAATGAACCAAACCATAAATAACAGCATTAATATTCAAAACAGGTTTCCAATCTTCTCTAAGAATATTAAGACAAACATTTCCATCATAATCAATATTTGGATGATAAACTTTGATTTTGCACTTAACTTTTGGTGCATCATGTGGATAAAGTATTGGAATTTCAAATGTAAATGGAAATTCACCATCATGATAATAACCTTCATCAGGTTTAATTGCAACTTCAAAATTCATAAGATCATCTTTTCCATTTGGAAATTCAATTTTACAAATTGGTGGTAAAGTTAATTCACTAATATCTCTATGAACACGTAATTCTGAGGCTGTTTGTTCTTTAATTGTTGATTTTGATCCAGCATTTTCAGCAGCTTCCCTTTGTTTTTCTCTAACTTTGATTAAATTAATCATGATTAAGTAATTTTGTTTAAGATGTTAATTACGTACGAGTTTAATTAAATAAGATAAGTTGTTTGAGGAAATTCGCAATATTTATCGGGTTATGTTTTTTTTTTTTTTTGTTTTTTTGGAGTTGTGGATGGAGTTGTGAATGTGACCGAGTCATTAGTGGAATTTACGGGGAATGGACATTTGGCAATAGATAAAAACATTTAAATATTATTTTCTTGTTGTAATAAATAAATCATTCTTTTCGTACTCCAAATTAATATTTGTTTCATAATGAAAATGTAATAACCAACCTTCGATTTTTAGTATTTGTGTTTCGAATGAATTTTATGTATGTGTATAAATTCATGTTAGTATTTGTGGATAGGGTTGAATTATCCATAACCTATTTGATTAGGTTCACTATTGCCCTGAGTTAATCTATTGATCCGTTAATGCTACGATCGTTATTTCTTGGCTTATATTTGCCCCTAAAATAAACAATAACATGATGTAAAATTCATATGACATGACACTCTCCTATTTATACTTATAATAATAACCCAATATCCATTCATTTGATCAAATATGAGACATGAAAAAATGATAGGGGCATTAGTGGATCAATAGGTTAAATAAAGGTAATGATGAATCAAATTGAGGGTATTTTTAGTCCTTTTTCGTATTATTTATGACTTGTTGGGTGATTTAGATGGAGAATTGAGAGCTAGATGGTTTACCTAGAAGTTGAGACTCAAAACATATTACTGAACTGTTTTTCAATAGTTGTTGTTTAATAGTTGTATTGCAGCTCGATTTAATCCGACTTTGTGTCAGAAAATTTCACATAGAGATAAAACATTCCTTAACAAAAGCAACATCATAAACGATGTTCGAACCTAAAACCTCAAATTAAGAATCAAGGAATACTTACCGGTACTCCACTATAATTATAAATTAATATCTCGGTTAGTCCAATGAAGATTTTTGTCTTTTTTTCTCCAACATAAAACAACAAAAACTTAATTTTCCTACATCTTGTTCTTGTTTTTCTCAACTCACTTTATATTCTCAGCATATTACCTATTTTACTAAGAAAAATCCCCTCTCCAATGCTTCTTCCTTTCTAGATATAAAACTCTAATTATGGATTAAGAAACTAAGACATTCTTGTAATTAGAACTTCTTCATTATCTTGAGATTTAGAATTTGTTTTTTTCTCTTTAAAAACTATGGAAAATTCTCAGAGTTATGGAAGAAGAATTGGGATACTAAGCTTATTTTTGGGCATTTTCTTAGTGATGTCTGGTGTTAGTGCTGAAAGTATACATAAAATTTCAAGATCCCTTTCTTGCGTATTCATTTTGTGTTTAAGAAAGAAATAATACATAAACGTGCCTTTTAATTTGACCTCAACTGACATTTTTTGTCCTTCAACTTTGAGTATGTACAAGCTGACACTTTAATTTATATAAAGTTTAACAAGTAGACACAATCATCTTACGTTCGTGTGAGATACACTCGAACTGATTTGTAAAACATCACGCAAGATGGGTGTATCTACTTGTTGATCTTTATATAAATTTAAGTGTCTCCTAGTGCACACCCAAAATTGAAAGATATAGATTTCGGCTAAAACCAAATTAAAGAGCAGGTTATGTATTATGCATGAGAAAATATTACTATAAGTTTTAACATGTCTTATTTCATTCATCAGATAGGAAACACCCCACAGGAAATGTGAATTTGGCACCATTTGAGCAGTGGAGAAGTGCCTATTTCTGCTTGCTAAATGTAAGTTGTTAGCTTCATCTCTCCTTTAGATTCAGTGATGCACGCAGAATTTTATTAAACTAATATTGACTTATTATCATAATTAGACTTGCAATGAGTTTGGGTCTACATTTTAATTCAACTTGCTGTTTTATACTAAAATTTTTTTCATATTATATGCAGACATCTCCAATTTGTTCAAAAAAGCATACACTCACAATGTCTGGATGGCTAAATGTAACAAATGAAGAAGGCAAACAATTTTGTGTAAAAGGAGGCTGTGGAGATTATACTAAAGGAGTACTCGATTGCATTCATCATGTCAAACGCCATTTTTGGTTCGCGAACAAGGCCACTATTAAACATATCTACGATACCATCGATATTGGTTGCAACACCTCACAAGGTCTTTCTTTTTTTTGTTTAACAGATTAATTTTTATACGCTGATAATATATAGAGTGTAGTGTATCCATTCATAAATTACACATGAAGATTTTTAAACATCTCTTTTTATAATTTTTATTCTAATAAAATATATTAAATTTGTTTTTGTACTTGATATTTCTACTAATTCCTTCATGCACATTGCAGGTTTTAGTGGAACAAGTTTTTACCCCCACTAGGGTTCAAATCAGCATCAACTTATCGTCTCTTTATATTACACATATATAGCAATCAAATAGAATAAAAGAAGCAACAAGTATTATGTATTATAGACATCAAAATTATGTACTTTATTTGTTTCCTTTGGAGACAGTTTAGACTGATTTCTCATGTGTGAAGGAGTCAGTCACCTTTTCTTTTGTATGCATAGTAATCTAATAATATTTCTCTCTTCTTTTTTTCTTCCTACAAAAGATTTTTCTAATATTTGTCAACCTATAATCCTTTAATATCATTTTATTAGGTGATTAAAGTTTATGAGAAAGAAGAAAATACTTGCATTGAGTATATCATTGGAATATGCCTCAAGGCAACTATGGTTTTATGACTTGCACAAAAATAACCTGGGTCAACTAATCATCCAAGTCCCTACGGGCACATCCGATTAAAAAAAAAAACAATTATCCCAAGGTTCAGAATTACTTTTGTTGAGCAACTTCTTAAATATATTTTTTTTAAAAAAGACAAAAAATAACTAAATGATCTTTGATATAATAACATAGAGTCGAAAGATCATGTGTTTACTCCCATAACGTACTTCTTAGAAACCTTCCACAAACACTAGCTTTAGTCACTAAGGCTTTGATCAAATGAACAAATCACCAAACATTTTGTGTGCTAGTTTTACTCTACTAAAACCCCTAATGAACAAATACCGTTAAATGTCCTATCAATAAAGAATTTCGTGTCTCGCACAAACTCAACTTCATTGTACTAGGCATAAAGCAAAATTTCTCAAGCTATTCACCAGTTAACTTGAGTAAACGTTTTTAGCTGCACTTCAAGACAGGCAGACACTCGCAATATTATCAAACAAGAGGAGAGGAGAGGATCTAACCACATCTTGCCCCTATACCTTATCCCTATCTTTGTGCAATAGAAAAGTTGATTTCAGTAGACCCTCAATACAATGGCGCATGACCAAAAGGTATATAACACTCGTAACATATTCTCGTAATAATAAAATAGCTTGTTATCTCCATTTCCATTTTCAACAATGGTACCAGATGAGACTTCAGGTTGATAATTGTGAATCAACCCTAAAATTCAAAGATCTCACCATATTTGTCAGACAAATTAGCAGAACTAGGGGAAAGGCGCATGTCAAACTGGCAAACAAAGTAGAATTACGTACATTGCAGTTTCTCCCTTACTAGTCATCAAATAGATATTCACAAATTGAAAACACCGTTCCCTTGACAACCCACATGAAGGGAGAATAAGAAGTAACCAAGTTCTTTCACGGAATTTATTCATTCACCCCAAGCACAATAAGACATTGCTGTTACAAAAGTCCCAGACATGCCTGGAGACAATTTTGTGCATCATCCCATTGCGTATTTCTGAGTCCAGCTACGGGCAGTGGTTTCGTATTTGGCCCTGTCAGTCTTGTACATGTGAGCAATTTCAGGTACAAGAGGATCATCTGGGTTTGGGTCTGTCAACAGAGAGCAGATGGACAGCAGGACCTGCAAGCATATTGTTGGTTACACCTTTTCACCCAAAGGTAACTCAAAACGGGAAAAAGAGATACGTTGCACAAAATTTGAGTGGTAGAAAACCTTTTTTAAGATTTGAATATTTCTGAAGGGAGAACTCTTTGCACAAAAGGAAGGGTCAAGAACAAAAGGGAAAGCTTTGGAAGGAGTAATTAAAAGTTGCAGTTGCAAGAAAAAAGACAGTTAACCTCACTTCACTTGAAATGGAACATTTCAAAACTTCACTTGTCTAGAAAATAAGTCAGCTGCATCAAAAATACGAGAGTAGGGAGACCTATGCTGATTAACTTAATTTTCAATAGCAGAATCATCCTTGAGAACTTACAGGTATCAATATGGACTTTGGATTTTTGTAGAGAGCAATTCAAGACCCAAAAAGCAGTGTTAAATCGGGGCAATGAAAAGAAAGGTTAAGCTCCAAACCTTGGATATGGTTAATGCTGGACTCCACTGCTCCTTAAGAATATCCAGACAAATACTTCCATTGCTATTGATGTTGGGATGGAAAACCTTAGTTCTGAAGGCAACCTGAAACAGCAAAAATATCATTTGTAAAATCACCACCTCAGATTATTACAATGAAGAGAACTTCATTTAGACAATTCATAAAAGTGCTCAAAAAAGACAAGTAGACAACACACTTAATATCCAGATACAGGTTAACTTGTTCTAACAGCAAACTGATGCTAGCTCCTTAGTTGTTAATAAAATTAAAGAGACAAGTAAATAACAAGAACTGAAGGTCAGACCTACACAAACAAAAGCTGTACTGCTTCTGCAAGAAATGTTTTAAAAAACTCATATTTGAGATGGCTTTACTAAGGCTCCAACATATGAGCAAATGCAAGCAAAATGATCACTCTCCTCCTCAATAGAAAAAACAAAGTAGTGAACACATAAGTGAAGACCAGGGATATTCTGGAGTTGAAGTATACCTTTGGAGGCTTAAAAGGATAATCTGGAGGGAAATGAATTGAAACCAAAAATACACCTCCAGCATAAGGGCTATCTGTAGGCCCCATGATTGTTGCTTGCCAATGGAACATATCCTCTGCCACTGGACCTGTATGAAGCCAAATATGCTAGTGAATATGAGCATAAAAGTTTCTACCAGGTGGTCACTGAAAATAGAAAAGTGAACATCTGGAGTGCATTCCCTTATACATAATAACATTCCACAAAGGTCGCAATCAATGACAGCATAGCCACCATGACCTCCTTTCCATCTTAATAATTTTTGTTATTCACAGATGAAAGAGGAGCAGAACAAGACAAAATCCATACTGGAGGAAGCATCAAAACAACATCATCTTTAACGCCTATCCAATCCATAGAGAATAATACAACCCCTAGGAGGCCAGTTAGGAATTGTAATGTCAATCAAGCTGAGAATGAAGGAAAAGTGAAGCACAAGAAAGAATGACACACAACTTGAGGTACCATTCTTCACATATTAATTGCCATCAATGACATCTTGTATCCTCATGGCAAAGAGCGCGACAAAAAGAGTTGCTAGAGACTAGAGTGACCAAATAGTGCAAAATGATGTGTATTCAACTGGAATGCACAAATCAGAATGGAACAATGAATAACATAAATGATGTTATTTCACGGACATCTTTACCATGCCATACTGCTTATTAAATCAAAGAGCAGATAGCTTCACCAGCAACTAAGGTAATTATTTACTATATTTGACATATCTGCTAAAAGTTACTCCGAGCCATTATCTGCAAAGAGAAGATGGAAGATCCATTTTTTATATGGTAGAGTCCAACCCAAACACCCTAAAACAAGGACACTATCATCAATACATGAGTAGGGACCTATAGTTCCGTTGGCTAAGAAAACATAACTCCAGAAAGCCAATAAATTGAACAATGGAATAAATAGTTCAGCTAAATTACCAGCACTGCATGATGTGGGAGGATCCTTCTGCAGATCCTTGAGCTCCTTCAATATCCTCTTCGACGCCATCAATTAGCCCCCGTACCTTCAACTGCAAACCCTGACCTGATATTCAAATGAAAACCTTTTACCACAAACCATAGATCTTCAAATTCCACAAAAGCAACAACCAAGAAAAAGCAAACCACAGCAAAATAAAAATAATAACACATAAATCAAGCGCAGATCTAAGCTATTAATATCACGCCTATCACACCCACTACTTTCAGCTCATCACAAATTCATAAAGACAAACACATTACATACAATTCTTTTTAATATAATAAACCTCACTCAAAATTCACCAACTATAAACCTTAAAAGTAACATAGGATCTAATTGATTGTTCATAAAAAAAATCATAGATCTGTTTAATTTTCTGAACAAAACCACACATTCTAGTGGATAGATATACTTCCATCAGCTCATCACACAATTTTTGTATATGTAAAATATAATATTAAAAAATTGCACATACAATTAGCTTACTAACTCTGAATCCACTGACTCTAAATCCCGAATTTGCAGCTAAGGCGTTATCCAAAAACTTAATTAATTGCTAATAACTAAAAAAATTAGATCTGCTTCATTCCTTAAATAAAATCATACATTCCAGTAGGAAAATATATACAACTACTACTTCAGACACAATTTTGTATATGCAAAGAATAATATTAAAAAATTGCACATACAATTAACTTTACTAGCTCTAAATCCCAAATTAGCAGAGCTAAGACGTACCCAAAAACAAATTAATTGTTAATTATAAAAAAAAATAGATCTGCTTCATTCATCAAATAAAATCATACATTCGAGTGGAACATATAGAAATACTGCCTTCAGGTCGTGACACAAAATTGTACACATAAAAAGAATATTAAAAAATTGCACATATAGTAAAATTTAGTAGCTCAGAATCAACTCACTAAATCATGGAATTAACTATCAAAAACTGTTTAAAAAATTGAACAAAAATAAAATAAAAATGCAAGATCTGCCTAATTCAAGTGGATAGATATATACAATACTTCCTTCAGCTCATAACACAATTTTGTATATGTAAATATTAATATTATAAAATTGCACAAACAATTAACTTTACTAGCTCTTAATCCACTGACTCTACATCCCGAATTAGCCACTAAGACGTATCCAAAAACTAATCAATTGTTAATAGCAAAAAACAACATAGATTTGCTTCAATTTCTTAAATAAAATCATACATGCTAGTGGAAATCCATATACAAATTCTGCCTTCAGCTCATGACACAAAATTATACATGTAAAACTAATGTTTAAAAAATTGCACATATAGTAAAACTTAGTAGCTCAGAATCAACTCACTCTAAATCCTGGAATTAGATATCCAAAACTGTTTAAAAAATTCAAAAAAACAAAAGAAAAGAAGAAGCTAGATCTGCCTAATTCAAGTGGATAGATATATACAAATACTTCCTTCAGCTCATCAAACAATTTTGTATATGTAAAAATTAGTATTAAAAAATTGCACATACAATTAACTTTACTAGCTCTTAATCCACCGACTGTAAATCCCGAATTTGCAGCTAAAACTAATTAATTGCTAATAGCCAAAAAACCTAGATCTGCTTCATTCCATAAATAAAACCGTACATTCAAGTGGACATCCATATACAAATTCTGCCTTCAGCTCATAACACAATACTGTATATGTAAAACTACTACTAAAAATTGCACATATAGTAAAATTTAGTAGCTCAGAATCAACTCACACTAAATCCTGGAATTAGCTATCCAGACCTATTCAAAAAAATTCAAAGAAGCTAGATCCGCCTAATTCGAGTGGATAAACATATACTACTTCCTTCAGCTCATCACACAATTTTGTATATGTAAACATTAATACAAAAAAACTGCACATACAATTAACTTAACTAGCTCCTAATCCACCGACTCTAAATCCCGAATTAGCAACTAAGACGTTATCCAAAAACTAATTAATTGCTAATAACCAAAAAAAAACTTAGATCTGCTTCATTCCTCAAATAAACCATACATTCGAGTTGATATCCATATACAAATTCTTCCTACAGCTCATCACATAATACTGTACATATAAAACTAACAGTTAAAAAATTGCACATACAGTAATAAATTTAGTAACTCAGAATCAACTCACTCAAAATCATGGAATTAGCTATCCAAAACTGTCTAAAACAAAAACTAGATCTGTGAATTTTGAAGTACCTGAAAGTGATGAAACTGGTTAGAGAGGTGGATTTGCTTGAGTTGAAATTGAAGGAGACGGAGATTGCAGAGGTGGAAAAGGATATTTTTGAGCCAATAGCAGAGTAGTTTGGAAGAAATGGAAGAAGAGAAGAATAAAATGGGAAATTGGAGTGTTATAAAGGAAGTATTCAGTAGGGTCCAGTTTCTAGAATCCTCTTGTACAAGTCATAATTTTGGCGTATGATCAACGCTAACGCCACCTTTTTATACGTTGCTCTATTTATTTATTTTCCTAACCATAGGGTTTCTTGCCTTTCGGGATGTTAGCGTTTGCGGGTAATTATGATTTTGAACAAATATACATATTTATTCTACGTGACAATTTCATGTCCTACATGGCGTTCTACATGTATTATGTCATGTAGGACACATGTGTCTACTTGTTTAATTTAATACAAGTTAAAGTGTCTATTTGTGCACACTCAAAGTTGAAGTGCATAGTTATTCGTTGAAACCAAATTAAGGGTTATGTTTATGTACTATGTCTTCTAATTTAGCCAACTTTTGTTTATATAAATCTTGTGTAAGCAATTAAGCTTTGTCATTGTTCAATCTAATTGCGGCCTAACTTATGTTCATGTGATTCTAAAGTTAGGAGGATTTTTTAACAGTGTGATAGTATACTCAAAAATGTTGTAAATTGTTTGATTTATCACCATTACAAATAAGATGTTTGATATTGAGTTAAATCTGATATATCTTTTCTTTCACATATCATTACTTAATTTAATCATGTGTTTAATCCAATTTTTAAACTCATAACTATATTATGCTATAAAGTACCAATATCACCTATGAATAAAAAAATTCGTACGTGGGAAAAGTTTCACCAATTATTGTCTTTATTATCATTGAAGACAATGAACTAGTCCTTAATATCTAAAAATGATGTTTAATCTAAAATTTGTAAATTTAAAATTTTGAAAACTATGATCGCTAGTACGTCTGATTAAGTGAGGTAATTTTCAACTACCTAATTAATCCTCTATTCTACCTATTATCCCCATAATTTTTTAATCTAAAATCATATCTTTGATAAGCGTTCAAGTGCAAGTGCATCACATAATAAACCTGATTCATTAGTTGACTGTGTCACATAATAAATCTGGTTGTTGACTGATTAGTGCTTAATTGATGATAAGCTAACATAGTTTGTTAGGATTCAATTAAAAGATATTTGTAAATTGAGCACGAGGCTTATTTTAAATGTAACACGCAAAATAATGATCAATACAATTTTTTTTCTCTTTTTTCTTAGCTCAAGTTTATAAATGGAGTTATGGATTTTGTGAGCTCATAATTTCTTAGTAAGCTATAAAGTTATATCATATCTTATCTAATCACCTCTCTTCGATATTTTTCTTTTACTTTCTTACTAATTATTTATTTTCCCTTAAAAGGGACAAAATGGAATCTTTATTCTCCAACCACAAGGAAGAAAAAATGAAAATGCAGAGACCCTATTCTCTTTCGGTGGAAAATGGAATCTTGTAGGACCCTATTTCCAAGTTATATTATGGAGAAAAAGGTGGAGTCGGCTAATGGACATTGGGTAGATTTTTATAGTCAATTATTTATAAATTATAAATGTTATTTTAATTTATAATTTTTTTGCCGGGGAAACTTAGTTCAAAAGAATATAATAGTTAAATTAAAAAGATTTATAGCATCATGATATATTATTCAAATTATAAGAGAGTATGTGATATCATTTTCTCAAACAAAAGCATTTTAATTACATGTACGTTTATTTACCCTCCTAATTTTATTTTACTTGAATTTAATATCATCCAAAAGAATGTCGTGGCAAAAAGAAAGAAACGAAAAAAATCAAAACGCGTAAAAAATTAATAATTTTAAAAATATTCCTACTAGTATATATAGGACTAGTATCCTTTTTTAGAATCAAACTATAAAAACTTTGACCAACATTTTACATCATATTGATATGCAAAAACTTACAATTTATAGTACTTTTCGTATAGTTTTTGAATATCTAATTTTTTTTTGTTTAAATATCAAATTAATGCAATCTAATTTGACGAGAAAGAGTTGTTCGGATGGTAAGCACCCCTCACTTTCCAACCCGAAGGTTGCGAATGGAGCAAAAGGGATGGGAGCTCCTAGGGAGGGTAAAACAAAAAAAAGCAATCTAATTTAACTTTGAAATTTAGTCAAGTTAACTTTCGAAAAACACAACATGACAAATAAAAGTGGACGGAAGGAGTATAATGAAAATAAAATTATTTTAAAAAGAACCCACCCACAATCACCCCTCCTTCTTCGGCAGATTTAACACTAAAGCAGAAGACTAATAGAACGAACGGTAAGGAAGTTGATCTTCCCATATACAAACTTTTTAACTCCAAATTGCTTTAGGTAGTATTCTTCTTTAAGAAAAGAAGACTTCAAGAGTCGAATTTAACCAAGGGAAAGCATATAGCTGCTGCAATTGAGATCTCTAGCAATAGAAAATTCGACAGTAAATGCAGCAGGGGAAAGGGCTCAACAAATGGTGTCGGGTGGTCGAACCACCACCCTCACCATGGGAGCAACTTAAAGCTTGAGAAATCATGTGAAATTGTGAGTGTTGCAGATAAATTCAGCCATATAACACTTTATGAAACAAATCATCTTTACTGAAAAGCTAGAAACAGCCACTAAAAATTCAAAAATAGTTCAGAACTACAAAAGAAACCATACAGGGCTTACATAGTATATGTCATAATAAGTATTTGCTTAGCATTTAACAACAATCACTTGTAGAATTCAAAGTCAGTGTCAGGCTTCTTCACGTTCGTTCTGTAACCCTTTTCAAAGTCCTTTGGAAGGATGACATATCGATTCTTGCGCACTGCATGCATACCAGCTTCTTGACAGATAGCCGTAATCTGCAGATATTTCAATTCATGTTCATTTCACATAAGGTAAGGCCTCAGCATAATAATTAGTGTTGCAGAAGTGAAGAAAAAACAGTTGCAGCCAAAACAAAGAACGATTATTGGAACTAGAACCCTGATTTCCACAGTTTTATCAACAAAAAAAATATAGAGATAAGAGACGAACCTCAGCAGCACTGATTTTATCAGGGCGAGAAACATAATCTTCCAAGTCAACCTCATCACCTAAGTTCATCTTAGCCGTGCATACCTGCCATAAAACAATTCAGCGTTAATTTTGTTACATTGTATAAAACAAAACACAGAAAGGCTCTCAGAGAAGCAGAAAGACATTCAAGAATCCATCAAACTGAACTTCTTCCTACAATATTTTCCTCCATTACTTTTTTAGGAGAGGAGAACAAAGAAGAACACATCATGAGTATAAAGATTATCCAAAACCCACCTGAAAAACGAGCCTTTTTTGACGTCTATCAGGCAACGGAAATTCAATCTTACGATCAAGCCTTCCAGGACGTAAAAGTGCAGGGTCCAGTGTGTCGGCTCTATTGGTTGCCATAATAACTTTCACATTCACTGTTTGGTCAAACCCATCCATCTACAGAATACAAACCGAGGAAAATGTGGCTCATCAAACAATGCAGGGTCTTGCGTTTATTCTGGAACTGCTTTATAACATGAATAGAAGCCTACCTGATTTAGTAGCTCCATGAGGATACGCTGGACCTCTCTATCAGCTCCAGTCTGAGCATCAAACCTAGCAGTAGCAATTGCATCAACCTCATCAATAAAAATGATTGCTGGAGCATTTTCTTTGGCAAGGCGGAAGACATCACGAACCATTCGTGGACCCTGAAAAAATCAGTGAATAAATGAGAAGATAAAATCTAGACTAAATAGAATCAGATGATGTCTCATCACTCTTCATGGACACAGTATGATATGATAGTCACGCTCCAAACAGAAGAGAAATGTGTCTCAAGGGAATAAAGTAGTAGCTGATCTGAAGTTGCATAAAGACTTGGGGTGACATAATTGATCTGAAATTGCATAAAGACTTGGGGGCGAACATGATTGAAACCAGACTGCTTGTCCACATAACTGAACTTATCCTACTATATTTTTTTATTTTTTTTTTGATAACTGAGAAATCAAGATCTGTCTCTCCAGCCAATTCTACATGAAAGATCATATACAAGATATTCTCCTAGTCAACATGATTGAGACAGGGGAAGCCCGTGTCTCTATCCTTCCTTTTTGTTTGAAAAGGGAAGTAGAAGTCCACATTTTAATCAATCTATGGAAGAATATCCAGGGCATTCTGTGTTACTACTTTATAGTGAGAAGATCTTGACAGGTCTTGTATTTTGACGAAAAATGTAATCAAAGAAACGAAAAGGTATTGAGCCATTCACTATTGAGATAGGCCTTGACTTGAAGTCCTCCAGAACTACATTAGATATGCAAGTTAGCTCATAAATCGGAGAAGGAAGGTGAAATGATTATTGGCATGAAAGACACTATAGCAGTGTTACAACATCAAAAGAAATTTAGAATGTACGTTTTTATAAAGAAAGCATTTTTATAAACTCTGTGAAAACTTTAGTTTGGGAGAAAAGGGGTCAGCTACTTTGCTAGAATACAAAAATAAAATAAAATACAAAATACTCTCATTATCAAATACTACAAGACATTTATAAACTACTTGTGACTGTCAGGCATCTCATCTGATTTGAAAGTAAGACATTAAGTTGTTTCAAGAAAGCGTCTTTACCTGCAAGCCATCAGAACTTTGACTATATTTTGGATTCAAGAATAAGTAAATTACTGCATAAAAAACTGTTTACCATAGCTTCAAAAACTTCCCACCAGCCTAGCTATTGAACAAATTTAAAAGAAACCTGTAACTCTTGACTTTTTCAAACATGCTTCTGAAGCCGCTATATCATCATAAATCGATTATATACCACCATAACTCCTTAAGTGCTTAACTATAATACAGTCCTTATTCGTCAGGGAGAGCAGTTATATATATATATATATATATATATATATATATATATACTACCTTAAAAGCATGAACTCCCAAACATGAATGTTGAATTACTATAATACCCCCAATTAAAGCAAACATGTCAATAGTGAAGGTCTGCTAATCATCTACTTTTGACTTGTCCTTAACTTGGTTGCATATTGGATAGGTTTGCTGAAGCCAACTCATTGAAAGTGAAGGGTACATGTGTCCCTACACTTGCTGGACTATGTCCCTCAGAACACAGAATTCTTGCGATGTTATTGATCTTTTTAAATTCAGAAATTGGGTAAAGTACCATCTTATGTTTGGTTTCTAAATTTGTAATGTTTAATTTCAAGAAATAAATAAACCAGTATCCTATGCTAGATGATCATCTAGTGAATCTTCATAAAGCACAGTTGGGTCCTTCAACTTCAAAGGAGATAGTATATTAGTTAATTACCTTATTCTCGATCCCAATCAAGGTTACTACTACCTATGAAATTGGAAAGCCATATAGGCAAAGAGATTAAATGCTATTCTATATCTCTTTTTATGAGATACAAACACTTTAAACTGAAAGCTCTGACTGATATCCTGCTACTTTGATCTAAAGTATATTGATGCGTAAATTAAGAGTTCACAAGCATACCTCGCCCAAGTACTTCTGAACAAATTCTGAGCCAACCACCCTTATGAAGGCAGCGGTGGTATGATGTGCTACAGCCTTTGCAAGCATAGTTTTCCCAGTGCCTGGTGGACCATAGAGCAACACACCCCGGGAGGATCTATACCGATCTGCTTGTACAACTCATGATGAGTTAGAGGTAACTCAACAGCTTCACGAATTTCCTGCTTTTGTATGTCGCAACCTCCAATATCCTGGTATTAGAAAAAAACATAAGCTCAAAAACTAAGAAATAAATAAGACCTGTGAAAAAGTGGATAATTTGGACGAAACGAAAACAAAAAAAACTATTGAAGGCTTAAGAACTCCCTTCACAAAGCTTGGGAGATGATCTCTTTAGAAATATTGTAAGTTTGTAACTACTTGCAAGAAAGGTTCCCAAAGAGCTTTTGAAGGTTACAAGAATGAAATGTTTATTGAACATTGAAGCTTTTGCACACATGAGAACTACTTCCTTTCAGTCCTTAATAAAAAAAACTAATATCAAGTATACAGAATGGGCCCTGATAAGCCACTTGACCAGATTACCAGCTTTACAGCAAGTCAATTAATAGGACTCTAGAAAAGCCATAGTACTTATTACTGTTAGGAGATTATGATTTCCTCCATAACTACAGAGGTTCTTTTACACCCAACAACATGTTTTTGTTTTCAGAAGTAAGCTGGTCACTGCACTAATGAAAATTGACTTTCTACTGTACGAGATCAATGAGTTTGGTGCTACAATAACCAAAATTCAAAATTAAGAGAATTCTATGCTGAAATATGTATGAGATTCAGAAAGACTCTTAATTTTCCTTAAGTTGAAATTTAAAAAGCCTCTAATTTGCTATTATTACTGTAACAAGTAGCAATCCCTACACAAAAGACTCCACATAATAAGAAACCCTAACCAATGTATTTAAGCACAAAAAAAACCCTACTCTGAGCAGCTCAGAAGTATAACACTTACATTGTAAGTAACATCAGGCTTCTCCGATTGGCTAAGCAGCGAAATACTGGAATCAGCCTCAGGTGGCAAAACATCAACAAGCGCATTTGAATGGCGATGCAAAGCCACAGAAGCCGACGGCTTAAGAAGCTCTCGATTAATCGTACTTAGTATCCTAACATAGTAATTAGAACCCGTAGTTGAACCTACAATAGCGTTATTCTGATCAATCATCTCCATGAACTGTCCAATTACTAACGGCACCGACTGGATCCGTTTGACTTCTTCCTGTGCCCGTAAATGTTCTCGTCGGAGGTTTTTGAGCTCGTCCTTAACATATTCCTCTTGGATCTCGATGAATTCGAGTTGCCGTTGAAGTGATTTCAGGCTAGCGTATAGGTCATCTTCTCCATCGGAAGGAACGTCGGTGATGGAGGTTTCCGGCCGGGTTGCCGGAAGTTTCTCGGCGGGTTTCGGGTCGAGAACCATCGCTGTTGCCATTGTTGGAGTTGTTTGATTACAGAGAGAATAAGGAAGAGGGGTGAGAGTTGGATAAAAGTGGAGTAGGGAACAAGAAAAGGGAATATCAAATTCGTGGGTTTGCTTTTGGGTGTTCGGTCTCGGGTATGGGTCATTTACTACTCCCTATTCTTGAAGAATATAGCCATATTTAAGGATCCATGTTTAAATAATGACCAAAATTTACCAAAAAAATTTTCAATTGAAATTGAAAACTCTCTAGTTTATTCTAGATTTCACTTTTTAAAAGTTTAAAATTCATGTCATAATCTTGTAATATTGTATTTTTACTTTTTAGAGATTGATATTTATGACAATATTATGATATTTTCATATGAGAATTGAGAAGTGACCTATTTGTTCAACGAATTTCTAAATACAAATAATTATTTAAAAGTTGATTCTAAGAGTGGCAAGCCTGATTTTTTTTACTTTTACATAACTCAAGCCTATATATAAACATGTAAGGCCCAACGAATGTATTCACATGTAGCAACTTTAGGATATTTTGTTTTCTTCTCACATTTTCCTGTTCTCAAAAAGATGTTTGAAGTTGTCATATTGAGTCATACCAAACTTCAAGCAAAAATGCTTTGATGATTGATCTTCGCAAAGTCAAACTTCAGATAAAAGTAGCTAAAGTTAAACACAAATTTTCAAACAAAGTTGTTTCCAAAATAGCAACTTACAAAAAATAAAACAAACACAAGTTAAATAGCGACAATAAAAACAATATTCGTGCACTTATCTCAAGTGGCTAGTCCTGAAAACTTCTTCCTTTACCTAAAGCCCACCTAGATGTAAGCCCATAGGGCCCAATGAATGCATTCACCTGTAAGCAACTTTAAGCTAGGGTTTTTTTTCATTATCTCGTTTCTCAATCCGCAGAGCGATTACAGAGAATTAGCCATGGGGAGAAGTAAGTTTTTTCTCCGAATCTCTCTTCTTAAGTATATTCACATCTTCATCTACTGTTTCAGCTATAATTTCTCTGATTTGCGAAAAAACGATTTGAATCCATCAGTATGTTCATAGTTTTTGTGATATTGTTTGAATTTTGCTGAAACGATATGTTAGATGTGTTTCTAGATAGTTCTCGGTTGAGGAGTTCATTTGATTTATCTCTGTTTAGCAGCTTATGTCTAGTGTTAGAAAAAGCATTGCTTTTTGTGCATTGGCTCGTGGCAAATGCAGAGAACCTGTAGTGTTGGAGAGGCATAATTTGTTTGTATGTAAGACGAGTGTTCATAGTTTTTGTGTTATTGTTTGAATTTTACTGAAATGGTGTATGTTAGACGTGTTTCTAGATGCTACTTGGTTGAGGAGTTCATTTGGTTTATGTTTGTTTTGCTTGTTGTGCATTGGTTTGTAGTAAAATGTGGAAAACCTATAGTGTTAGAGAGACTTAACTCATTCATAAGATGAGTTATTATAGAGCTATTCCTATCTCTGCAAATGTAGCAGAATAAGATTCATACAGCAACGACCAGATATAGTTGGAATCAACTTCTTGCTGTTTGTTGTTTCTGATAGGAAGAATACCTAATTGGTGTAATTATGTTGATGATACTACATTAGTATGCATATAGAGATTAAAGATAGTAAGAGTAACTAGTTGATGCATTTGAGTTGATAATTAATGGAGTTTTATGATGTTGCATCTGTTCCTGTCTTTTGAGTCCAATCTCTCCACTTATAGTCCTACAAGTGATAAAATTGGGTAGCTTAATCAAGTTTATTAAATATGTGGGAGTTGCATGTTTTTGTTGCTACAGTTCGTGTCTTTTGATACCAATCACTTTATCTCTGGTTCTACAAGTGATATAATTGGTTGCTTAAAGATAGAATTTTTAACCGATAGTATTATGATGTTGCTACAGTATGTGTCTTTTTAGACCAATTATTGATCTCTGGTCCTAGAAATGATAAAATTGGTAGTTTAAAGATAGAAAATTTGCCCTCTTTCCTCATTATTTCTTGCAAAGCGAACCCTTTTCTGCAACCACATCGAAAAACAGCTGAAGTATCCTCCTCATGGAGGATAAACCTGAAAGAGAACCCATACTGTTTTTTATGATAAAGAAGTTTTATTTCCTTTTTTTGTGTTAATTTTTTGATGAATCTATGTAAATGGTGAAATTGATGATAAAAAATATATCTGAAATATGCACTAAGTTTTGCTGTGTATGAACAGAAACAAGTATGACAAAGTTCACCCCCATTTATTGTTCTTTGTTAGTGATAGCACATTCAAGTTATTTTATTTTTTTTGAACTTGGTAACTTTGATAGCACATTCAAGTTATTCTGCACTACGTAGTAGATATAACTTTCTTTATGGATGAGGAGAATTTTCACTAACTTGCAGATATATGCTATGACAATTATTGATATAGCTAGTTTCTATTCCTTATTTTCTCTTAACTATAATATGATGCTGCAATTAATTGACCCTTAATTGTGATACTTGTATTTGTGTTCAGTATTGACATCACAAATGCATGTCCCTAACTGGGTTGAAATCTTTTCTCAGGACCTGCAAGGTGTTACCGCCAGATTAAGAACAAGCCTTACCCCAAATCATGATTTTGCCGTGGTGTCCCAGATCCAAAGATCAGGATCTACGATGTGGGTATGAAGAGAAATGGAGTTGATGAATTTCCTTTTTGTGTGCACTTGGTAAGTTGGGAGAAGGAGAATGTTTCAAGTGAGGCACTTGAAGCTGCTCGTATTGCTTGCAACAAGTACATGACCAAGTCTGCTGGAAATGATGCTTTCCACCTCAGGGTTAGGGTTCACCCCTTCCATGTTTTGCGAATTAACAAGATGTTGTCATGTGCTGGGGCTGATAGGCTCCAAACTGGTATGATAGGAGCTTTTGGTAAGCCACAGGGAGTCTGTGCCCGTGTTGCTATTGGTCAGGTTTTGCTCTCAGTTCGCTACAAAGATGGCAATGCTAACCATGCTTAAGAGGCTCTTCGTCGTGCTAAGTTTAAGTTCCCTGGCCGACAAAAGATCATTGTCAGCAGAAAGTGGTATTACTTTTATCTCACTAGTCACCTTTAATTTTTATGTCTCTGTGTTGGTTTTGAGGACTAGATAATTTCCCAATACTAAATTATGTTTGGTTATGAAGGATTGGCTTGTCATTGTGCTATTCCTTTGTTATGAAAATTATGCAGTTTTGTAGGATTAACATCTATGGTTTTGATAGTCATGGGTTGGTTTAGGGAGATACATTCTCAACTCATATCACATAGTATCTCATTCTAGATGGATCACACAGGCTCTCGATGTTTCAATGTCTCAGTTATTTATGTCCCTTGGACCATCGTTTGGTCTCTTTTTGTTACATAGTTATGGGGAGTAAATCTTTGGGGGATCTCGTTCTTTCCAAAAACGTGTTAAGTGCCTTGAAGCTTAGCTTGCTATACCTCTTTTAATGTTTAATATACTCGGCATTTTTATTTGCAGCCTTACTAGAATCGGATTTGTTCTATAGGCATGTACCACTGCATCTTTGAGTACTAATGTGCTTGCTTTAATTGCAGGGGGTTCACTAAGTTCAGCCGTACCGATTATCTGAAATACAAATCTGAGAATCGTATTGTCCCAGACGGTGTCAACGCCAAGGTTTGTTTCATTTATAATCTATTTATATTACAAGCTGCATTGTGATGGAATTGTATATCAGATCTTTTTTCCTGTGGTGTCATGGGTAATCTTAATGCTTCTTCTTATGCTTTTACAGCTTTTTGGCTGCCATGGACGACTTGCTGCACGTCAACCTGGAAGAGCTTTTCTAGAAGCTGCAAATTGAAGTTGCAGAATTTACAAATCTGTGCCTTTAGCTTTCTACTTCCGCTAAATGAAATTTTGTTTCCTGATCATCTATCTAGTTTTGAACCATTACATAAGTTGTTACCCCTTTGAACGTTTGCCTTTTCAAAGTATAATGATTGGCTTTTATTTGAATGATGAGTTTTATTTTATATTTTGCTGCCCTTAGGCGTTCTACTTCATTTCTTACTCATGCGAGCTGCATCATTGGATTTTTGGACAGTATTGTTTCTGTTTTGATTTTTGCTGATCATGAGTATACAATAGTGTGCGCAATTCAGTTTCTATCATCTTGTATTTCTTTTGTCACAATTTATGTGGCATAATTTGGTAGTATGTAACATAAATTGGGATAGAGGGAGACCATTTAAGTTAAACAACCAATTATGTAAGAGATCGTTTCAGCTAAGAGAAAAAAATACACGAGACCAGCGTTTAAATTCTAGATTCTAGTATAGACGAAAAATGCTAGGTGGGATAGATTCATCTGATACCTATACTAGTGTAAAATAACAGATACCTGTGAAATAATCTGGATGTGTTCGAATTGATCCAAGCAACACTTCATTGATCAATATAAACAATGATGCCGTTAGTGACTCATTGTACAACTAGCCAAGCTCATATGTGCTGAAAAAACTTTACAAATCATCTAATATGATAAAATTAGCAATTTTAGAGGCTGCAAATGTAGAACAAGAATTGAATGGACAATTTATCAATTATCTATTGAGCAATGGTAGTACTATCTTTGAATGGTTCCACTCAGGAACCAAACTATTTCAGACGATGGAGATGATTTTATTCAAAAATTTCTGGACAGTTTTTGGTGTTGTTGGTTTTTCATGTGCTTCCTCAGATTATACAAGGAAATAATTGTGCGGAATTGAGTTTCTTGTCTAGTGAATGTGATTCATTGTTAGGGTTTACCAACCTACCATTTACCTTCTACTTCCCGCGACATGTCTCTACTGAGCAAATATCAAATGATTATTAGAAAATTATGTTTATCCGATCTATTATTGAATGACTTGACAACTTCAAGAACTCAATGACCTGGAGTTGGGTTGTTTGAATACAATTGACTCATATTCTATTTTTGTACATAAAAAATAAAAAAGAGAATGACTAAATTATATGATGATGACTTGGGTTAATTTAGTATGATTTCTTTTGATAATCAATTTGCAACTTACATTATTGATGCTGATGTTAATTAAAAGTTCTCCAATCTATATAAATCAAACCAAAAGGGCAACATTTGAATGAAAGGATGGATGTCGATGGAAGGTGCACACTGACATATTCCTTGTAAGGCGCACGCTGACATTAGTCTTTTAAGGCGCATGCTGACATGAGACTTACAATTATAACATTAAAAAAACTTTTGAAAAATATTAATATTCTTTTTTCATTATTTATTTAATCATCTGATTGTTTTCGTGTTTATTCAAACCGTTAAGAACCGATAATGTCATAGGAAAAAAAATCAAAACCATTATCAATTAAATATTAAATCCATTAAATTTAAATCGATCATAAACTAATCTCTCGTAGCACACATTTTGCACAATAAACCCTTCATTTGAGTTTTAGAAATCACTATGCATAATACACCCTTAAATTTAATCGCTCTACTCTTTAAACATTGAAACATCAGTAATATTTGCTCAAATATGTATAATCAAACTCCTATAGTAAATTTTGAGAATTCTTTATCTAATTAAGTAAGTTATTACAAAGTTGTAAACTTCATTAAAAGCTCCATTAATAGGCATAAATAAGTTTCAAAACTTAGAATTTTAAAGTTTATTCAAGCGAAATTATTATTTATTCCAATGTATAAATAAGTTATATGTAAATTGTTTATTTTGACCAGACTATATACAACAAATAATGCAAGTTGTATATTTCAAAAAAAATAATTCATATACTTTTTGTTTGTGAAAGTTCATTTGCCCACCTCGTAATTCTCTTTTCAATTTCCTTCCCCTTACCCTCAATTTTTATTTTTTTACATCATAAAAAGGGAAAAATCACTTAAATACACAACATGTTTTACTATATAATCTAAAATTTCCTACCATTTAAACAAATTACAAATATCCCTATTTTACATTATTTATCAGTCGGATACATCACTTTATGCGATGTATCGAGACATACGCAATGTATCGGACATTATTTTACGCGATGTATCAGTCATATACATCAATTTACGTGATGTACCAATCAGATACATCACTTACGGTCTTACGCAATGTATCGGGACGTTGAATGATGTATCCAAAATCTGAGACGCGATGTATTAGGACGTTGATGGATGTATTCGAAATCGAAACGCTATGTATCAGGACGTTTTGGGATTTGGATTCCACCAAATTTAATGGATTTTAGTTTGCATAATTGCACTCCATAGCAAATTTTATGTTTGCTATGGAGCTTTTGATTTGTATAATTCGCTACAAACATCTAATTTTATACAAATTGTTCAGTGTATAAATTCATTTATACATTGTAATTTGTATAATAAGATCTGTATTTGTATAATTATAAGTATATAGGACAAAAATATATGTATTTGTATTTATATATGCACTTTTCTCTCGGTTTATACAAACACATTTTATATCGAAATGTATAAAATGGCTAATTGTATACATGTGTCGGATGATAAGCACCCCTCACTTTCCAACCCGAAGGTTGCGAATGGAGCAAAAGGGATGGGAGCTCCTAGGGAGGGTAAAAAAAAAAAAAACAATCTAATTTAACTTTGAAATTTAGTCAAGTTAACTTTCGAAAAACACAGCATGACAAATAAAAGTGGATGGAAGGAGTATAATGAAAATAAAATTATTTTAAAAAGAACCCACCCACAATCACCCCTCCTTTTTCGGCTAATGGACATTGGGTAGATTTTTATAGTCAATTATTTATAAATTATAAATGTTATTTTAATTTATAATTTTTTTGCCGGGGAAACTTAGTTCAAAAGAATATAATAGTTAAATTAAAAAGATTTATAGCATCATGATATATTATTCAAATTATAAGAGAGTATGTGATATCATTTTCTCAAACAAAAGCATTTTAATTACATGTACGTTTATTTACCCTCCTAATTTTATTTTACTTGAATTTAATATCATCCAAAAGAATGTCGTGGCAAAAAGAAAGAAACGAAAAAAATCAAAACGCGTAAAAAATTAATAATTTTAAAAATATTCCTACTAGTATATATAGGACTAGTATCCTTTTTTAGAATCAAACTATAAAAACTTTGACCAACATTTTACATCATATTGATATGCAAAAACTTACAATTTATAGTACTTTTCGTATAGTTTTTGAATATCTAATTTTTTTTTTTGTTTAAATATCAAATTAATGCAATCTAATTTGACGAGAAAGAGTTGTTCGGATGGTAAGCACCCCTCACTTTCCAACCCGAAGGTTGCGAATGAAGCAAAAGGGATGGGAGCTCCTAGGGAGGGTAAACAAAAAAAAAGCAATCTAATTTAACTTTGAAATTTAGTCAAGTTAACTTTCGAAAAACACAACATGACAAATAAAAATGGACGGATGGAGTATAATGAAAATAAAATTATTTTAAAAAGAACCCACCCACAATCACCCCTCCTTCTTCGGCAGATTTAACACTAAAGCAGAAGACTAATAGAACGAACGGTAAGGAAGTTGATCTTCCCATATACAAACTTTTTAACTCCAAATTGCTTTAGGTAGTATTCTTCTTTAAGAAAAGAAGACTTCAAGAGTCGTATTTAACCAAGGGAAAGCATATAGCTGCTGCAATTGAGATCTCTAGCAATAGAAAATTCGACAGTAAATGCAGCAGTGGAAAGGGCTCAACAAATGGTGTCGGGTGGTCGAACCACCACCCTCACCATGGGAGCAACTTAGGGTTTTCTTATAATTTCGTCTTTCTCAAGCCGCCGCGGAACAATTCCACACACAGAATTAGCGATGGGGCGAAGTAAGTTTATTTTCTCCCAATTTTACGTTAATTTGCACGGATATACAGCACCGAGTCATTATTGGTTAGAAGGGTAGTATGGTCAATTACTACGTCAACTGAATTTTCTTGGTACTTTCAAAGAAAAGATAAAATCGCTTTTTAATAAATTTCTAGGCTTAATTTTTTCCCCTTACCAAATTTCTCTTTTCTTTCTCTCTCTCTACTTTCTCTCTCCGTCGTAGCGGTCATCGACGGCGGCTCTTCTTCTTCCTCCTCGATCCATTTGATGGAAAACGGACCGCCACAGCCGTCAGGTTTGCATAATCTCTCTGTATTTTGATCTTTTCGTTAGCGGGTTTAGTTTTATTTTTGTCAATTGCCCTTTTTTAGATAGTGTTTGGCCTACTTGTCGTGTACCGCGACTAATTTAATGAATAGATTGAAGGAGATCACCTAAAGTTTTTGTTGTTTTGGGATTTGGATTTTGATCTCTCGTGGTCAATTTTGAGTTTCATTGTTGTTAGGGCATATGTTTGGGGGTTGTCAAGTGCCAATTATCTGATTAAATTACGTTTATATCCGTGCAAATTTCGATAGTAAACTCATCGAGGGGGGCAGAGCTATCTGGTAATTGGGTTGGTGGGAGATATCAGGTATGAGGTGGAATAGCTGAGGTGTGTAAGCTGGCATGGGCGCCACTGTCATTGAAAAAAAGAAGAGAAAAAAGCAGCCAAGGGTGTGTTCTAGTGGTTGAAGTGAGGTCTCGGGTTAAGTTCCTAACAGATACAAAAACACTAGGTGATTTCTTCCCATTCATTGCTGGGAGGTAGTGGAGGTGCATGCAAGCTGGTCAGGACACCACATGTATTAAAAATAAAATATTGAGAAGAAATCTAATTTGTCTTAAAAAAGATCAGTTATTTAATATTGGAATGATTTTCACCTGAATTGAGGCAGAGTAGATACAGAATTAATAAACTAATTTGTCATTGAAGTGTAAAAAATTGGTATTGGATTTAATGGGATCAATCAAACATGTTTAATTTACTCTGTGATGCCAACATTTGTATTTTCTGGTGGGCAGAATTTAGTTGTTAATCTTGTCTCCCATACTTGTATCTAATGTGGTTCTGATAAAGCCTCTAGTTTTTTCACGGGAAATTTCGTTTTCCTTGGAGTTGTCCAAGAAGTCAAATTACTAAGTATTGGAATGAAATGGCGAGAATAGAGCAAAATAAATATAAAGGATTTATATAGCTGAGTACAGCTAGTTTAGGATTAAGTGATGGAGCTGACATGAAAAAAAATTAGAGTTGTGTGTTCAAAGAGAGAAAGTAGTATGCAATACTACTAGAGCCATCCATTAGTCACTTAAAATGTCTTTTCCGGTTGATATTTGATAAGATGATTGGCTACCCTACAATTTGATAATTACAAGAAGTAGTAAATTTAAATCAAAGCAACTTCGTTAAACATACTGTGTAGCTATTATTTCTAGCAGCTGATACCGAGCAATTTCTTACACCCTTTTTTTTTATAGATTAATAATTAGGTAGAAAGAATTTCATATTTTTGCTAAAGTTATTGTTTACAATAATAGTTGCTATGTATTTATTTGGTCAGTTTAATTAGATATATTTAAAGGCTATCTAACATGTTATTGGTTTCTCACAGTAGATATGTATTTGAAATGATAAATTGTTGTATTCACAGAAACAATTTACTCTCGACCAACTCATTTTTTCTACTTTTTACTTTCTTTCGAGTATTATTGACTTGACATTTGTTTCCACGGCAGGTAGTAGCCCACCTCCAAAACCCTGGGAACGAGCTGGTTCTTCTTCAGGCCCTGCACCTTTTAAGCCCCCCTCTGCTGGTAGCACGAGTGACGTAGTAGAGGCATCTGGAACAGCCAGGCCTGGTGAGATTGTTTCAACTGCTAATAGGAATACAGCTGTTAATAATAGCACACTTGCAAGGCCTGTACCTACTCGACCTTGGGAGCAGCAGCAAACTTACGGTAGCTCATACGGAGGTATGAGATGTTTAGTTAATTTTCCCTCTTGCTCTTTTTTGTGCCTGTTCTGTTTTTCCAGCAAGAGGGTTGGCTGTCTGAAATCCATTATTACAAACATGTCTGTTGATGCCTTTTTCACTAGCACAGCTGTTTTGTGGTTTGTAAATAACTATTTGTATTCTTTTATATCCTTAAGGTTCACTCTTGATATTATAAATACTAGTAACCTTGCATTAAAAGCCTCTTTTGGTTAGTATAACAACTAATTTATCCTTAAGGTCCACTTGTTTGTTCTGAATGTTTGTCCCCTAGCATCAAAAGGTTGATTATTGAGTGATGTGTATTATGATATCTGCTTTTTGGAGTGCATGCATATGATTTTTCAGGATTATAATGCAATACATGATATGTAATCATGCACGCCATCATTAACTAGGCAAGTTCTTCCTAAATATATTCCGATTTTATCATACTGTTTGATTCTCTTTCATACATTATAAGTATGCCCAGTGCCCTTTTTTAAAATTCTTTTTAAAAAAAGAATTACTAGGTTGTCTAAGTTTGTACTCCAGCTATACATTCCTCTTTTGGAACTCATCTTAGTTAATGCACCTATTAAATCAACTTAACCTCTGATTGAATGTTTCATTGAACTGTTATGCGATCTGCTAGTCAGTATACCTTCTCTTCTTATGTGTCCATTCGTAGGAATCAAGCGCTACTTGATTCTAATTCATTTGCAACCCAATTCCTACTTTATTTATACTTTGTCCTCTGTAAGTATGAATGGCATCTTTGTATTTACCGAGCCAAATCAAAATGTTGTTATGGACATACTCTTTTCGTTTCCTTTTATGGTGAAGAAACTTTCTCAATCATTGAAAGTTTTGATCTAGTAATTGAAGTTAGTTATTGCAATTGAAGTCCTTTTTTATAGAGTACCCAATCTCATTATTTGCTTGATTGGGTCATTATGCAGGTATTAATACAGGTATGAATTATAATTCTGGATATGGAACTGGAACATATGGTTCTTATGGTGGTGGCTATGGAAGCGGAAGCACATACGGAAGTGGTTTGTATGGAAACAGTATGTACAGAGGAGGTTATGGTGGACTTGCAGGCGGTGGCATGTATGGTGGAGGAATGTACAATAGTGGGTATGGTGGCTCAATGGGAGGTTATGGCATGGGCGGTATGGGTGGTATGGGCGGCATGGGCATGGGACCCTATGGGGACCAAGATCCAAATAATCCATATGGTGCTCCACCTTCTCCACCAGGCTTTTGGGTCTCCTTCATGCATGTGGTAAGCTCTAACAGTACCAAATAAATTTATTTCTGTTCTATACTTATATTCGGGGACCCTAAAGTGAATTTGATGTGTACAAGTCCCTCATTTGCCCTGCACTTCCAGTACAAACTGTGCTGGCCTTCTTTTTGAATTTTTGTTTTCGGATTGGTCAACAGTCTAAAATTAGCTCCAAGTGAATTGGTAATAGAGCAAGGCCTCCAAAATACAGAGAGAGAGAATCACATAGGAAAGGGGAGAAATGTAAGGAGATTTATTGTGAAATCTCAAAAGCTTCCTGCAGCTCACTGGTTTCTGTGATGAGATACTTTTAGTTTATGAAAAAAAGAATTATAGGTAGATCCCAATGTTTTTGATAATAACATCCTCCCTAAGTTTAACTTGATATGAAAAATAGATCCTCCCAAAGCTTTTATAAATTGTGATATCTCTCTTTTTTGACGCTAATGGTTTTCTAGCCTGCAATTAGTAGGTTTGTCGATACGTATCTAAGAACTTGCAGGCCTCTTTGAATCAACAAAAAGTTCAAGGAGGTGCAAATGAAATTAATAATTATTTACGTATCGTATTTTAGGTTCTGGTGTGAGGAGAGAGAGGGCTGTCCTTCGAGTACCACCTGATGCTTTTGAAACTGCTAGTTACATATGGTATTTTAGTCTATACTCTATAGACATCATTAATGCCTTCTGTCCATTGATAATTAATTGTTTTATATTATTTTACTTAATGGTGGCAGATGCAAGGCGTTGTAACTTTCTTTGGCCGCGTTGCAATGTTGATAGACCAGAATACCCAGGCATTTCACATGTTCATGTCGGCACTCCTTCAGGTATATGTTCACTTATTTATCCCTTGCATCCAAATAGTTCTTGAACAACCAATACCTCCTTAACTACCTTATGGAGTTCTGTATTTGCTACCCAAATACTCTGTGGAAAAGTATATAGGATGGTGACATGATAATTCATTAACATATTTTTTACAGCTGTTTGATCGCTCAGGGTTATTATATGGAGAGCTGGCAAGATTTGTGCTGAGATTGCTGGGGGTCAAAACAAAGGCCAATAAAATTCATCCCCCAGGCGCTAATGCACCTCATGGCCCTAATGCACTTCCTGGTCCTCACCAACCTCGTGGTAATCAGAACTTTATCGAGGGACCTAAGGCTGCTCCAGGTGCTGCATGGAACGATGTGTGGGGTGATAATGCACAGTGATATAGAGTAGTGACTTACAAATGTCACCTACCATCGGAAGCCGTTGACAACAAGTTGCAGTTTGTTGAAAGCTACAGTATATATAAGAGCTATGCTGGTGTACTCGTATGTAAAGCCAATCAGCTTACCGTGCTGGATTGATTTGCTGCATTTAAATGAATAATAATCTCGACTCCCCCCCCCCACCCCACCCCCTTCCCCTGCCATATTTGTGTGGGATTGTAGGTTGTTATAGATCAATGTGCACGTCAGTTTTGGAGACTGAACAACATCGTTCTAGAAATGATGTGGTATGATTTCCATTGATTGGCGATAAGATGTTTCATTGTTACATCATTTGTGTAAATTCACCAAATGCGAAGTTCTCAATTTATTTGACGAATATCTTATTTGTTATACGTAGACCTTCATGCAGCAGCTCTGACAATTTTTTTTTACATGGATGCACAACTACTCAAACGCAGAGTAGAATTCTTTCATGTTAGAGTAGTAGAAAGATAAAACGGATCTAAATTGAATAATAGAGGGGTAACAATGGACTCAAATATGGGAAGAGGAAAAATTTCACATGAAAAAGTAGTTCACCTTTTTTCCACCTTGTACATTAGTCAGTAGAGAAGTGTTATTTTGGACCGTAGTAAAATGGAGGACAGCATTGAGCTTTACCTAACAGGCAAATTTGACCTTTTCTTTCATTTATGTATTTAGTATTAGTACTCTCTTTGTTCCGTATTAGTTGATCACTTTCATTTGCACATTACTTAAGAAATCATAAAGAAAAAGATAATTCTACTAATTATAACGTTCCCTACTATTCTTCTATACCAATCCTTCCATTTATCATGCATCAAACAATTGTTCTGCATTGTGGCCTACATGCCACATGAAGAGCTACACCTCTGATTGTGGGTTCTGCAATTGGCACCAAGCAACTGTTTCATTGTATTTACATGCATTTATTAGAATCACTTTTTTTCTTATGGGAAGAAAACATTACAAGAAATTATACGCAGCTTGATACTAGTGTGCAGTGGGCACAACTGTCGTGCATTTCCATCAAGTTGGACAGGAAACAATGTTTCCAGTGGTGGACGGGTGAGTAACACGTCAGTTCCAGGGAATCCGAATTGGATTGACTGGGATGATAGTTTCTCCTCACGAGTCTGTAAAATCAGAATGTCTGCTGAGACATGACAGCTTAAGAACTGAAGATTATCGCCACCTATTAAAACCTGAAGGCTCCATGAGGGCAAATACACATTACTTCTTCTTCTTTGACCTCTACATTACCTCTAGCAAGTTTAAAATTTTCCAACGCTACACCACTGATCTGAGAACTTCTGGTGATGTAAAGAATTGAGAGATGTTTGCATCCGGTTCTCAATACCTGCAGTCCACGGTCACAAAGATTTCTACACCGATTCACATGTAGTGTTTTCAAGTTATGACAATGTGATGCAATAGATTCCCAACCTGCTATCTTGACCTCATGACATATTGCTAAGTTCCATTCCTGAAGCGATGGACAACCCTTTGCTATTGTCATGATACAATCATCGCCAATCGTTCTGCTGGAGCGGAAATTCAACACTCTTAACTTTGCAGCAAATCCGACGTTAATAGCTACCAGACCATTCACACGAGTGCACCAGGTCAAGTTAGACACACTCAAGTATTCAATACCACCTCCACTTAGGAACTCCGTATTCCATTAGGTTCAAGCCTACAGTAATTGGCTTCCAAATGAGTCAGAGTTTGAGAACATCCTTGAAAGCCAGCACCAGTTAGATTTCTACAGTAGGATATCCTGATTGCTCTAAGACGATGGCAGTTTTGTGAAATAGCTCTTACGCCATAATCAGAGATTCGAGAGCAATACGAGAGATTCAGATCTTCTAAAGCTAGGCAAGAATTAGATAAGGCCTCTAACCCATAATCTGTAACATTACACCGGTAAAGACTTAGTATTACCAACAAAGAACAGCCAGATGCCACACAGGAAAGACCACTATCAGTTATCCCAAAACAGCAGTCTAGATGAAGACTTTGCAGTTTCGATCCATGACGTGGTAACAAAGACAAACCCGAATCTGGAAGCTTGGTGCATCCGGACAGGGACAATGATTCTAGGTTCTGGAAACGGTTCAGAAGCCTATATAAGTGTAATGTACTGATTCGGGTGTTAGTTTGAGATAACGATGAAAAATTAAGCATAGTGAAAGAGCATTGAAACTGTAAAGATCTTCTATTTAGATTTTGAATATGAAGCCAGCGACGACAGGTTAAACCAAATGATTCACGGTCAGATCCACAGTCAAGGTGTTGGAAAATAAAGAGTAAACAATCGTCAGGAAGCTGCATGATATATCCAGAGAAGTCATCTGATGGATTATCCATTTCTACCAAGTTAACACTCCAGCAAGGGTGTGAAGCTCTATAGTTCACAATAAACTTTTTTTTTATTAGGACTTCCCAATAATTTTATTAAAAGACATGCTAGAGTCTTAGAAGAGGTAGACGACTCGAAAAAAGAAAGAGCAAGTCTTCAAACGCATGACCTATGAGATCACTGACTTATGGCAAAGAAATCTGGTTTTTGAACTATGAAGTCCCCTAAGAAGTAGGAACTAGGAAGATAGTTTACTTATCAACCAGAGTAAAATGTCAATGTTCCCAATGGTCAGTTTTAACTATACTTACCGTCTTTGGTACCAATACCAAAAGAGAAATGATTGGAGGATGTTAACTTGAGAGGTTAGCCACACAAACCAACACTGCAAAGAATAAGAAAAACCGCATATTAGTTGACATTATACAGCATTGAGCATACCATACATGAATTTCTTGTCTTTTGTTTATAATTAAATTTTCTCTACAACAACATACCCAGTGTAATTCCACAAGTGGGATCTGGGGAGGGTGGATACACGGCCCTTACCCATATCTTATGAAGGTAGAGAGGCTATTTTAATGTTTTCAAGCATTACAAAATTAATAAAGGTAAATTGCAACCTCATCAATATATTATAAGATGCTTTGTGCATGCATATGTCCACTTCAATATGAATACATAACCTCAAATTTCTGCAGTACTACTAATGCATACTAGGTACACTCATAAGATAGATAGATTTATAGCGACCTAAGTCAAAGGATGCAAGAAAAAACAAAAGGAAATAAAAAAAACCCTTAATGAAAGCTACTTAATTGTACTTTATGCATGCCAAGGTGTAGCTAGACAATAAAACCATCGGGAGCTATTTTGTCAGAAATATGCCATGCACATCTTAGCGAGGATACAAAATATTTACAAGACTGATGTGTATGCTTAGCTTCATCTCGAGCCCGGACTATCTGGATATAGAAAAGTATCCTACATTTGGTGAAGTCTTGAAAATATCCCAACTGTGATAGTAGTGTTACTTGGAATTTTTTGTAATTTTTTTTCTCAGTTAAAGTATTTCATTGTAATATCAAGGCCAACTTGGCAATATACAAGAAATATACCTAAAAGGAGAAACCTACAATATATGGTTCTCTCCAAAAGCCACCCAATCCTCTATACAAACAAGAACTACACGGGTGCACCAAAAAAACTACAAGGGATTGAAGACAACTCCTCAATCGAGCGAAGTTCATCTCCACCCCTTCAAAAGCCTCCTATTTCTGTCTTTCCAAATGATCCACATTATAATCCGCAGGCATAAACATATGTATATGGTATCAAAGGAATAGATGTACAATTCATCTTGGAAGATGAGCTTCAAAAGCACTAGCTATTCTGCAGACACGCTTGATAATAGCTTGGACAAAAACCTCTCCTAAGGGGTGGGTCATTTGGTTCAAACCATGATATCTCAAGATTATAATTAATCCACCTTCTATATGGGATAAGTTATACTAAGATTTTGGTAAACAATAATACTAATTTTAGCTAATACCTCCAACCAAACACGGGATAAATTTAATCACAAAATTTGTTCCGGGATAGCCCACCTAATTCGTTGAACCAAATGGCACTAAGAGGTTGGATTAGGGGTCGAAAAAGGAAATCAACTAAGGAGCAGCAAATAACAACCCAAAAGAGTTCCTTTATTCCCATTCTAACTTGAAATATTTTGTAAACTACAGATAGCTCTAAGGTCCCCCTTGCTCCAATAAGTCAGCATTTTGGGTTTAGATATTCTAAGAGAAAGATTTAACAACGCTTGAATGACCAGAGGCAGAGCAAGGGATTCTAACAAGGATGTATGCAGACCTATGTCAATGGATATGATGAACAACAACAACAACATAATACCCAGTGTAGTCCAACAAGTGGGATCTCGGGAGGTTAAAGTGTATGCAGACCTTATCTCAACCTCATAGAGATAGATAAACATTTGACGTATACACAAAAACATTTGTTTCCCCCCTATTTACCTATCATAATCATCTGACAAATGAGATTCAACTGAACCTCTTGAATCCACCTAGCTCCACGACCCCGCCCCTGGCCTGAGTCGTGGGTGAGCACTTAAAAATACACATCGCAGATTTTAGATAATTTGAATCAAATAGATAATACAGTACACCTAAAGTTTGCAATTGTTCTTCACATTGACAATTTCAAATAGACTACATAAAACTCAGTATAATGATTAGCTGAACAAAGTGAAAATATAGAGCATTTCCCTCTACAAAAAATTGTTCTGGAATTCTTCAATCCTCAACTTACACATGAAAACTCCGAGAGAAAAAACAAATAATAGATTCAAAAACAATATTTTTTGAGCTTGTAGTGATTTTTTTACCTATTTATCTGCCGAAAAACACAGGATTCAATTGAACTCATTGTAGACATGCTACAGCTAACAAATCTGGGTTCTATAAAACTACAATTTCATCAAAATCTCACCAAAAAAATCCATAAAATTTATCAAATTCGGGAAGATAAAGGCGTTTCCAGACTTAAAAAAATAATAAATCAAAATCCGAAGGCCGTACCGGAGAGAGGCGAAGATAAGAAATTGGAACTATTGTTAATCACTCACATCAGCATCGGAATTTATAACACCTTGTTTGGATGTGATGCAAATTACTTTACTTTACTTTACTTTACTTTACTAATTATATTACCCTTATTTAGAAGTGACACTTTTAAAGGACTAACATAGCTTAAAATAATTGTATCTTGTGCTTATTTAGAAGTGCCACTTCTAAAGGACTAACATAGCTTAAAATAATTGTACCTTGTGCTGAAAATGTGATGAGACAAATAAGGACATTTTTGGTATTGTCAAGATTACTTTTGGCCAATTCATTGTAATAGAGACATCTGTACTCTATTTGGTCACACGTGTCTTGTCTTTTTATACTTAGCCAGCCAATCTTTATCTTCTTTATCCCAATCTTTATCTTCTTTATCTTAATTATTAGTAGCACTTGAGGGTATACGAACACTGCTATATGCAGTTGTACAAAATGCACCAATAGTTGTATTCTTTTAAGGATAATTTACTAATTTTATCTTATTACTTTATATTATTTTTATGGCAACACGTGTACTACAAGTGTGATAACAATATTCTTCCTGACTTTTCTCTTCTACGAAGTTCTTCACTTCTTCAATGAAAGGACCGAATGTCCAGCCTTTTCCTTTCTTTGTTCTGCGACTCTCTCAGTTCGTTCTTCTCTGAGTTTTTCTTTCACCATTCTCTCTGTTTGCGCTCTCCCGTGATTTCTATCTGCGATAACATTCCGTTCTAATGGATGTGTTGTTTCAGTTCCTAGGGTTTAGTTCTGCTCTAATATCGGTGAGAAGCTTTCACAGAATAAAGTAGAATTTACTCAAGTGTTTTGGCTCTTTTGTTAACAGATTCTTTACATGTGACTGTTCTTTTTGTCAATTTTATAGTTGTCAATTGCATTAGGAAAACTCGAAGAGCATAGAGGAAGTCAATGTTAGCAAAATTTTCAAAGGTTAGTACGTAATACACTTATATTTTGTCAATCTGTGAAAGTCATTCGATTTTCGCTTTCCTTCGACTTTTCCCCTCTTGGTATAAGTTCACTACATAAACCTCTTTGTGCTAAAATTAAATGAAAGGAGAAGGGCTCAATGATTTAAGTATACTAAGTAATTTAGGATTTTTGTGATGTTTACTTTGCGGTTATACTTTTTCTTGATGAATTTGCAGGACTTATTTTCAAATTTATGGTGAGTGTGTTTTCTATTGTAAAAAATATTAATTAGTGTTAATCAAGTAAACAATAAAGGTAATGTTTAAATTGCAACCTTTAGTCAAAATAGAAACAAATTGTGAAACAAGTTCTCGAGTCAACTAATTATTTATACAATAAAAGTTGCACAGTTTTTCCTCTTGCGGTTTCAACTATAACATCGACGAGCATATTAAAAGGAGCTTTAAGATTTTTCATGGAAAAGACAATTGTTTTCAAAACATAGTGACCTGTTTCATTCTATAAAGGTCTATCGAAGGTGATTGTTACGCACTTTTTAATATTAGACTGAGTTGTATTTGCTGTTTTAGATTGTTAAGCTTTCTGTACTTTCATGTTACTATTGAAAGTTCTCGGGTAATACAAATTACGCCTAAAATTCAAATAATTGAGAAACGATATATTGTTTATCAAGAATAGATTTTTGTTGATCATTATTATATAATTAATCTTATGTAAAAATACACTACAAAAAATGAAGAAAAAGAAGAATGAACTGTTCTAGGTGATGAGAAACATGTCATTAGAGGTAAAGTGCAGGAAATTACATGCACCATCTATTCCTATGAGTCAACGACTTTGGTGGAAAGGACATTGAAGTTGAAGTGGTAAATGATGTAATTGACACAAATCACATAAATAAAAAGAATTGTAATTTGTAATCAGAATCTTGCACAATGTGATGGTAAACCTGTATCGTGGTGAACGATACTATCTCCGTTAGACTACATTATAGTACGTCTGTCCTAAGTTTTGCTCCTGCTGTCTTTAAGCCTTTTAATGAAACAAGTTGATTAAAGAGATTCAACGAAGGTAACTTCGAAGCTTGAGGCATTTTCCCATTACGTAAGACGTTCTTGAAGTCTTCTTTTAGTAATGACACCTCAAAATCTGCCTTGTTATGTTTAACTAAATTATTGTTAGCTGCTATGTGAGCTCTTGGTTCCATATGCTTTGTCGAAAAGCTCATTTGATTTGGAAAGTTCGGATAAAGGGTAACGTATCCTCTTAACTACATCATGTCTATCAAGAACTTCTTCCATGAAGCTTGCCATTCATTAGTTCTTGATTTTGGTGTCTGTACGGATTTTGCTTTGAATCTTTCGTGAATCTCATGTTCATGTAGACGTAAAACTCTTTCCATTGCTTGGGGGAAAAACACTGCGCCCCAACTGCAAGGCAGTTGATGAAGATATGATGTGTTTGGATGAATGTGTTTGAAGAACTCAATTGCATTTCATTTATGCCTTTCTTTGACAACTTCCACCAAACGTGGCGTGTAAAGAGAGATGGAGGAGAGCTTAGAGAGTGATATTTGAGGGTCATAGTGGTATGCCAAGAGAGCATATTTAATCCATAGGTAATAGTAAGGGGAGACTTCGATGTCATCTTCGAGTAAGAGACCAAAATCATCATCTGATGTCCTGCATCTCAAAAACATTCAATAACTATAGTCTTCTTTGGGTTGTTTATAGATACAAATGCAGATCACAAAATGGTCAGAGACTTGTTTGAAGATTTGCCTCTTTTGGCTGCCGCCATCTTCCGCCAATGGAGATGTCACCAGCACTACTACACCTCTTCCTCCTGCTCCTGCTCCTGCTCCTGTTCCTGCTCTGAAGAGTGCCCTTAAAACATACTAAACCACCTGCAGAATCACAATCCGAAAGTAGGTCAATTTTTCGTTGCCTAATGATCAAATAGAGTGTTGAATGAATTGAGTTTAAGTTTCTATGCTTCAATTCTGGTTGTTTTGAGCCCTTTTCCCTTTTTATTTTAATATACATGCTTAGGAAAGGAACATGGAATTAGTTACTATGATTTTTCTTCTCCTAGACTATTTTTTAAAGCTAGAAGAATATATGTTGCCTCCTTTTGCTAAAACATTGTGGAGAATGTGGTTTCCTCCAATTTTATTTTAAAGTTTTTTTTACTTGAGATGCTTCTTCCATGCTATCATATTTAGCACTTGCTTTACATTCACATGTAATTGAATTTTTTGATCGATTTGTGGTACTACCGCAAAAAATCTCAAATGATATTTGGGGTCTCTTCGTTGGTAAGTTTTACTTAGTTTTCTCTTGCTGACCATCTAAATCGTTGATTCTACTTCTACTAGAGATCAATGGTGTAGAATCTACGCCTACTTGTGAAATTATTTTTTATTTGTGCTCTACTTTTTGTTTTAATTCAATATATAAGATTTGGATATTTAACTGTAGTATTTGTATGTATATGCCTTTTGCTCTTTCTTCATGTATTATTACAGCTTTCCAAATGCATGTATGATATTTTGGCTTTATGAGCTTATGTTTATGTATGATTTGTTTCGAACTTTCATGTATTTTTGTAGGCGTTATCACCATCTGATTTTGTTGGATATGCTTTAGATTTTAATGTGATTATTACAAGCTCTGGTTAAAGAAGGAGGCCGCCAAGGATCCAATCAAGCTTAGAGGCCCAACAAGTGCTTTCTTTCTTCGTTTTCATGTACACATCTCTGAACATTGCTCTTACATTTTTTTTATCGACTTTTCCACTTCCATAGAGGAAAACTATTGTTCCTCTCTAATATGAATCAATTCCCGCTATTAACATTCATGTCAAAATACGCATATCTGAATGATTTAGTGTGCTAATGTGTAACTTCTTTAGCTTGGTTAGGCAACACAATTTTTAAACTCCCTTTTCCCTATTGATCTCCTCATTAGTCATTGCTTAAATCTCCTGTTAACTTTGAGTTCATTCAATTGAAATAGACTTTAAGACACTCTAACTAAAATTAAGTTTGTGATTTTTGGGCAGTATTTTGTGATAGTCTATGCTAGAGTCAAGTTAAATTATTCATTCAGATACAAAGGTCATCTTGAGCCGGAAAAAAGTACTTAGGTTGAAAGATTATTTAAGTGTACATGAAGATCATGTCCTCACACCCACTTTTTTCCGATTTCTTACTAAAATTACTATTTATAAGGGAAAAAACTTAGCAAGGAATATGTAAATACGCGACATCTATGGACTTTGAGTGTGACCACTAATTACATTGAGTTGACAAATGGAAAAAAAGAGGGAAGAACTTTGACGCGGCTAACATATTTAACGATATAAATTAAAAGAGTTAAATTATATATATATATATATATATATATATATTTGCCTAAAAATGATGATGTTTTCTCCTCCAAACTTTTTGTAGGAGCTTTATTGGTGATTAACACTGAAAAACATTTAGGTGTCATTAGTTACCAAGATGGATTGGCCGAGAGGGAAGATTTGCATGAGGTTGAAAAGAAATTCATTTGCTTAGTTGCCATGGCTATTTGAGATGTTTGTGTCTCTATCCTGTAAGTTGGCTGTTGATCCATGTGTACATGTGGTGTGAGAACTTTAAGCTTCTGGTATATGTCAATTATTTTTTAATGACATTTATTGAAAGTACTTGTGCAAATGATGTATATAAAGGTAAATTTATTATTCATATCTATCGGTACCGTCAAAATTTTCACTGTTGAGAGCTATTAAGATCCTCTTTTGATTATGGAAAGAAGATGTACGCCAATTATTTTGAAAGCATTGTATTGTTTGGCTTTAGTCCTTGCTATTTTTGTTCTTACCATCCCATATTTTTAAGGGTCATGATCATCAGATGTTGGGCCCCTATTTAGAAATGGGAGTTTGGGAGGACAATTAAGGGAAAAATTACTCTATCTGCACTATGTATAACATGTGTTTGGCCTTCAATTACCATCTTTTGATCATTCCAGAAACTGATAAATTTCTCTATAATTTCTACAATGAATTAGTCCACCTCTTCCTCATTCGAAGGTAATTTTCCTGGGTTTGCATTGTTCATCCATCTGAACACACTTTTCCCCTGATTGAATGTTAAAATTTTCATGTGCTTTCTTCTTCTCTGGCTTGAATTTCTCTGTTTTTAGAAGACTTTTTGCATGCCTTTATATTGTTCATAATCTACTTCTTTTGCAGGGGTTAATAATTGGAGAAGTTTTGGCAAATGAATTTCATATTTCACTACTTCTCTATGCTATGGCACTTTGCGCATTCAAGGTATTCGATAATATGCCTGATAGCACTAACAATATTTTGTTATGTTTCTTTCTTCGTACATTTTTCACTATATTTCTATATATTGTGCAATCACTGGAAGATGCATCATCATGATAAATTAGAGAGATATAATTCCTTTGATAACAATATGTCTACTAGAAGTTTTATATGTATGTTAGCAGTTGTTCCTGATTTCGACATGCATTATGTCTTTTTGATGTATTTTGTGTGGATTAACAACTAATTTGAGTCGGATAATGCACGACCTAATGTATTTGATAATATGTTTGCCAGAGATGGAATCTAAACTTTTGTATTCTGTTGATTTTGAATGACACATGTAAAACAATTATAGTGTGCATTTTTCAGGTTCTTAATTAGCCAACATCTGTTCATGAGCTTTTTAAATTTAAATACTCAAGTAAAGCCATTATACTCATGCAAAAATGTATTATCTTTCAAATGTTGCAGTACACCTAATATGAATCCCAATATATTTGGAATCTACAATGATGCTTGAAAATAAAGTTTACCTAATATGAATCCCAATATATTTGGAATCTACAATGATGCTTCAAAATAAAGCTTACTTCTATATTACTGTCTCTTACGATAAGACCATAGAAGAATCACACAACAACACTTAAAGTATGAAGTAATAGCATGTTTTTGACGCTTTTTTTTAATAACTATCACTTCAGAAAAATATACTCCAGTATCAGATCTTAATGGATGGAGAAACAGGTGATAGCAGAATACCTTGAATAAAATAGTATTTCAACAGTTTTTCTCTATTTTCTTTATTTTAAATCCCCACACCCCAAAACGTCCTACTATCAACCAAAGGAGTTAAGTTATATAGCATGTTGCATAGGTTATATCATTAGTTTCAGAGTTATTAAAGTTATTTTATTCGTAACTAGATAATGCAAACTGAATATCTATATGCACATGCCAACGCAGTACATAGGAGATGAAGGAAGAAAAGGACTGTGCTGGGGAGAACATGAAGAGTCTCAATCAGGATTAACATAATTCATAAGCCATCTCTGTTGCTTCTTGACAAACTTATATCTAATCTTCATTATCAAGTGCTTTTAACAGTGAAATGTGTTTCTAGAAATGGTAGCATAGTCCTCATGACCATCCACTAACAGACTGCACATGACTGGTCTGTGAGGTGCAAAATTCACTTTTCTTAGTGCAATAGTTGGCAGAACTAAAGTAGCCTTGTAAGAAAGGTTGATCCTCTTTCTCGATTTTCAACTAATGTGACTTTTTCAGTTATGCGTATTGCTATGTTCTTCATATAAAAGTTAGTGATTTATCTACCTTTTTTTAAAATCCAAAAATACAAGAAATTGCTTACTTTTGTTCAAAAAGATGATGGGAATATGGTCCCTTAAATTTCTTTTAAGAAGGGTGATACTAGAATAAGGATTCTCAAATGAACTGACAACCTATATGAGATATGACTATTCAGAATCTTTTCGTTGGGCAAGTTTTCTCAATTGCCTCTTTCCCTTCTTAGTGTGTAATCTTGAGCTTAAAGTTATCTAATACTCATATTTTTAGATTGTAATTGAGGATTCTCATAATTGTTCTTGAGATTCTGTTTTGCTAATTTAGGACAATGACAACAAATATATATGTTTCCTCTCTATTCCTTAGTTCAGTAGTATTATTTAGTAGTCGTCTGTTCTCTTATTTTTAATGTATATTACTCTTTGTTGCTTCCGTGCTTTATCTCTTGCTGACATATTTTTCTACCAGTTCTGCCTCAAAAACTCTTCGTTTGAGCCGAGGATCTATAGGAAACCATCTCTAAACCCCCACAAAGGTAGGGATAAGGTTTTCATCCTAACCTCCCATCGCTCACTTGTGAAATGACAATGGATATGTTGTTGTATTTATCATATTTCTTCATGAGTAGACTGCGGTCATTTTATGTAGAAAAATGTAGCAATATGCATTTTAAAACTAATTGTGATTATCCTCTTTCTTCCTGTTTATACTTGGCTAAATGTTGTACCTTGAAGGTTATTTCTTTGTGTTCAAACATTAGATCAGTTAAATTGTCTTTGTTTGGTCAGTCTATGTTGATAATAACATTTAGGTTGATAATTATTGTTGTGCACCAAATGAAAAACTGCAAACCTTAGTAAATTTATAAAATTGACACCTATCTTACATATTTTAAGTGTTATTTGGATGTGGTTCAATAATTTTTGCTAGCGGGTTGTGCCATTTAAACATTCAGGTTTGCCAGCTGATTTTTTTTAAAAGATTTTGAGATCCACTGAAGATTTAAATGACATGCATCCATTTTGGCTCTTTGACAAAGATTTTTGGCTTGCAATAAAATAAAAAATATTCTAAAGCAAAGCAATATTGGGCCAAAAACAGAATGGTTATGGATGATTTATGTAGTTGCCTCTAATTTTGTTCCTGATTGAAGCTTAGTTGGGTTCTTTTGATTTTGAAAATTTTTAACAGATTGAAGGATGATTTTTATCATAAATCGACTTTAACGACTCTTTGGGATTACAACCCAGAAAGCAATCTTCATGAAACAAGGGATAATAATATGCTATATTCTTTTTAGTAATACAAAATCTAATGATGACATTTTAATAGCCATCATATTTAGACGAATTGTTCATTGAGCAGAAGAATGTTGTTATGATATAATAGTTTAAATTGAATGGTCTGCTTGATAGTGTATTTGAATAGTTTAAAAGGCAGGGGAGCTGAGAGCTTCTCAACTGCCGAGGGAGTCTCAAGTTCCTCTTTTTGTGCTTTTTGGTAGATAAAGAAAGTATGTAAAGGAGTCGTCATTTGTCATTTAATATGTTTTTTTTTCATTTTTAATTTTTTCAAGGAGGCATCCTGTAAGGATCATGTAAGCAGATGCTGCAAGCTTGCCGTCTTAAGTTACTAGGCTGTGTTGAGACCAAGAGAAGGCTAACAATGGATCAAGTAAATCATTTCTTCATTCATAGTGTTCTAACTCTGTTTTGACATTTTTTTGGTATTTAAATTAGCATTAAGACATGATAAATAAAACTAAATTCGATTTCTCGCACAGTCCTTCTCCCTTTCTGTTGTCACTCAAGTGCATGGTCTGCTTCATAGTGTATTTAAATGATCTACTTGATAGTGTTTTGTGGACCACTCATACTAAGCGAGATAAGAATTCGGTTTATAATTGAGGTAAGAATGAACTTTTCAGTTCCTTGATAAATCATAGGGAACTTTATTTCAGTTTCTCTATCAAAAGTAATTTTTTCCAGTTATTTAAATTGTGATATCAAATTGTCATGATATTTCATTAGCTGTTATTTCAAATTTTATAGTTTATTTAAGAATAGGATGCTACTTTGGTTGACAATGAGTTTGACTAAAAACTTCCCAAAACAAAAGGTTAAGGGCACATGAATATAGTAGTTTATGATCTTACCAAAAATATGAATATAGTAATTTATGATTAGGCATTTCTCCTATATAAAATTTTAAAAAGTGAGTCTACGTAAATGCTTTCCTCCCAGTGCACAACACATGAAGAAACGAAAGCCTCAACGTTTGACTTATTAGGGAGTTCAATATCAATCATACAGTTTATCTTGGTAGATTTTTAAAAACATAATAGTAATGAATATGACTCTCGGTCATTTTGAGTAAATGTTCTTTCGTTTTCTAATAGTAAACGTGGCTTTTGATATAGGATCATTGCAGGACATTCGAGGCTACAGAGTAGATATCATTTTGAATGTTCTGAAAGAATTTTTTTTAATCTTTTCATCTTTCAACTATTTCTCAGTAGAAGTTATGTTATAAGTTTGTGTCTGGAAGCAGCGTTGAGATGGTCATTGCGAAGATCCAGGTGCGTGAATGTTAAATTTAAAAAATTAAAGAACAAATGGTTTAGTGGACCCATACAAAAATACAAGATTTGTGTGTGAATCAGAAGAGTGTCATCCAGTTTGGTTTAATCCTCCAAGAAATGGTTCTAGGGAATCAATGCAAGTGATTGTTGTGGGGAAATTCCAAGCCATTCTAGATATTCCGATCGATCGATTTTAGGGTTTAGATAAGCTAGCTTTGCAGGGGAGAAGTAATTGAGGGGTGGAATATTGTCACCTGAGAAATCTCTCAGATCAATTGAATAGCAGGTGATGGAATCCACCCTTTGTTGTTGTATTTTTCATTTACCAAATAAACAAGTTTGACTATAGCTATTAGCAGGAGTTGCTGCTACTCTGATATGCCTATCACACATTTGATTTGGTTCCTCTGGATGCATTACATATTTTCATAAGCTTTGTTAGTTGTACAAAATTGAAAATTCTCAATTTTATCTTCTCACTCTTTTGTTTTGATTTTTCAGATTTTGATTTTCTTATTTTTCTCACCCCTTTTCCCCAGATTTTCGTCTCTATAGGATGTAGACCTGTTGTCAATTTGGGACCCAATTCTTGAGTAATTATCTGTTTTCTGCTTAGTTTATTATGAAAATTTTCTACCTGCATGTTCCTAACGGAGATTTTTGTGATGTTGACTTTTCCTTTCCTAATCAAATTTTTAGTATTGTAGGTTACTTCCCTGCAGGAGTAGTAGTTCTTTTCATCTTTTTTCATCACGTATTTGTCATTTCAAGCCGAGGATAGTTCTAGATCGATGTAAATGGACTTGTATGAGCATTAAAAAAGTATTTGGTTTCATTTCTTTATGTTTGTGTTATTGTAAATAAAGGGAGAATATAAATGACTTTTTAATTTTTGTTGTACATATTATCGTTCACACCCCTCCTTAATAGAACTGTCGAAAAAAATAAAATGTTGGGCCCGTGCTTAGCTACTACCTAACCTCATTCACTGTAGACTATTAGGCCAATCACACACAGATTCAACAGCAAATCTATCAGTTTTATGTTGATTTCATGCTTTTCTTTCTATTTGCTCCCTATATTAAAATTGCTTTGCTATCTGTTGCCATATTTGCACTTTCTAACATACTTTAAACTGTCTAATTACAGGAACTCCCTCACACCATTTTGTCACTTTTGCTTATGCTAGGGACAATATAATGAATGACTCTCCCTACGCTCTGGTTTTTTGCATCAGCAAGATTAGCTACGGACAAGCAAACTGCAGTGTCCTCTAAATATGATAGACAATGACATGCTAATCTTATATTCCAAAACTGCAACATGTACTATATTTTTTTGGTTATATAACATTAGTTAGTATGTGCACAGTGTTCAACTTGACATCATAGTTATGTCTATTGTACATATTCTAAAGGCTTAAGTCATATACGGCCCCTTAAAGTTGTCCACATAATTCACTTAGACACCTCAACTAGGACTAGTACCTATTAAACACCTCTACCCTCTCGAATTTGAACCATTTAGACACTTTTTGTCGACGTGGCACAAAAAGTGTAATTCACATCTTGGTGAGCGCGTGAAATTAATATTTTAATATTTTAACATTTTTCCTTTTCCTTTTAAATCTTTTCTTTTATTTTCTCATTATTTTTTTTAACAATAACAATCTTTTTATTTTTCTTCTCTTCCAAGACCATACACCTGTTGCAACCACTTTTCTTCACAAATTAATCGCCATTTTTTTTACAAATTTCCTACTTTCTTCTTCTTTTTTTAATCTTCTTATCATTGTCTACTTCCATCATCTTTTTTCTGGAAAAAGATGGAGATCACCATCCACAATTTTTTGTCGGAAAAGTGGAGATGTCTTCTTTGCCGGAAAAAATGGAAACCATCTACATCTTCTTTGCCGGAAAAAATGAAAAATCATTATTCAAATATTTTCTCGCTCCCTCTTCACCTCTCCCCTCAGACACCACCTTGACCCACACCCCTTCTTCCTCACAAATAGAAGTAGAAACAGAAAAAACAAAAAAAAACAATTTTGAAATCAAAATAAACAAAGGAAGAATGGATCTTTTAAGAAAACACTATCAATTTAAATGGAAATAAGAAAGAAGGCATGAAGAGAAATAAAAATGATAAATTCATACGTTATATATGTTAAAATCTCTAATTTTTCTAAATCGAGAATTAACAATGGTGGAATGGTAAGAGAAAGAGAAGAAAGGGAGAGGCCTGCGGTGGGGTGGGGTGTGGTGCGGGGGTGGGGGGGTGAGGGGTGTATAATTTCTTTCCTTTTTTTAGTTTTTTTTTTTCAAGTTTAAAGTCTTTTCCTTTAAGATTTTGACTTGTTTATATTTAAAATTTATTTTTATAATTATTTTAAATTAAAATGCCACATGTCTTTATTTGATTTGCTATTTTGCCACATCATATGCATGTGTATTACACGCACTTTCTTTTTTGACTAAGTGCCAGAAAAGTGTTCAATCGGTATTTATTTTTTAAGATTGAAGTGTCTAATAGGAAACAAGGTTAGTTGAGGTGTCTAAGTGAATTATGTGGACAACTCTAAGGGTCCGTAGATGACTTAAGCCTATTCTAAATATTTCTAATAGTACATAATATAATAGATCATATTATCTATCTTCTACAAATGCCCTGACCCTTGATTCATTAATATTACAATATTTTTACAACCATAATATTTTTACTATTGCACAGGCCTCCCTACCCTAGTACTTATTAGAAGTGAGAGTTGAGGTGTACCAACATATGTTTGGCCTACTTTATTGTTGAATCAACATGTGGATTGCATGTGTTTCAATATTTTAGATACAAATAATTCCCTACAATTTTCAATGTCTTTACTATTCCAATTCTCTCTTTTTTTTATTTTACTCCTATTTAGAAATTGGAGTTTGGGAGGACCAACATTGCACTAAAGAGTTGGACTAAAAACTATAGAAATTGTACATTGAGGCCCACCAAAAAGATGAACTATTCTTTTTTTCTATTTTCCATTCTCCCCTTTTACTCTCTTTAGTTTATCTTTCATCTTAAATTTTTCATACATCTTTAAAATATTTTGAATTATTAATTATTATGAATTATAATGTTTTGAGTTTTGCGTAGTTTACAAATATATAAATTTCATTTTTAAAAAATTGAAGATATCATACGCAAATTTATGGTCAAACTTAAACTATTTGATTCTTGAAAAATAAAAAGTGTCACATAAAATGGGACAGATGAAGGATAACTCTCAATTAAATTTATTTCACTTTTTAGTTTCCATTTTTAACATAATTTTTGAAGTTGGATTTGTAGGAATTCTACAGTAGACCCATTTAAATTTGACTTTTTTGTTTTAAATTAGAGAACTTGGCCGCACTTCGCACGATCATTAAAATTAAATATTTTTGATTAATTTTATATTTACTCTGTTGTTTAATCGTAATATTATTATTTGTTTTAATAATATGAAGATTGTGAAAAAAATAAAGCTTGACAAATTTTACATCTATTAAATGAGGAAGAATATATTTTTTATCAAATAAGTTAAAATATATTTGCTAATAACAAATTCTTCCATTGCATGAAGTTGATCCTTTAATATATAATATATATTCCGGTGTACCATTCTCCTTAAATGTCTAAGAAATATCTCATAATGTCAAATAACACTGTAATACTCCCTCTGTCCCTAATTACTTGTCCACTTTTAAATTGACACATTTATTAAGAAATCAATTAATGACATAGTGAATTTATCATTTTACCCCTATTAATTATGAAGTAGATGAAAAGTTCTGCAATTTTCAAAGTAATTAGTCATTTAATTGAGGGTATAATAGGTAAAAAAAATGTTTTTTCTTGATTTGTCAAAATAGACAACTAATTAGAGACAACTATAAAAGGAAAACTGAACAAGTAATTAGGGACAGAGGGAGTACTAAACAAATGCATCAGCAAATGAAATTTATATTAAAAATATATTGAATGATGACGTAATGATACCTTAATAGAATTTCCTATCCATTTAAAAAACTAAAAAAACTTCACCCTTTCAATTTCGTTATATCTTCTTATTTAGTAGAAGAATCATCATTTATTATATTTTACTCCACCTTAATTGTACCATCCGAGTTTTAAGAATAAACATTAAATTTTAAATCGAAATAAAAAATCATTGAAAAATGACAGAAAAAATAATAATAGTATATGAAAATTAAAATAAGGTGCAAGAAAAGCCTTTTCACGATAATTTTTTAAAATATATTGATAACAATTAAAATGAAGCTGTTATTTTATCTTTAAAATTAAGTTTGATTGAATTGAATTAGTACAATGAGAAAGAAATTAAACTAATAACTTTTTAATGTTATTAAATGCATTTTCTTTTTAATTTAGTAGTAGATTAAAAGTTCCGAATTAGGATATTAAAATAATATCTTACTCTCTCCTTAATTATTATGGTATTGCAAACATTTATTTTCCTTAAATGATGATTCATTTTTCATTTACAGTTATATCCAATTAATTTCTAATGTATTGAATGTGGTTATGGGATATTGAAATAATATCTTTATCTTTCCTTAATCATAATAAAATTATAATTTAACATTTATTTTCTGAAATGATAATTTTGTTTTAATTCCTAGAACATATTGTTTACTATATTGAATGTAATTATAATAAAACATATTGTATTTAGTATGACAAAAGAACTCAAAAATTTGAGAAATTAGATAAATAGTAATCTTAGCTTCTAAGAAATGTCACATCATCATTTACATATCCAACTTTATATATATAAAAGAGTTAAAAAAGAAAAAATAGGTGATTTAAGAAAATTATATAAATAACATTAGAGATCAGATGAAGATTAAGAAAAAACGTCAAATAAATTAGTAGTATTAATGATGATAAAAGTTAAATAAATCATTTTTTCTATTATTTAAATTTTTAACATAAATTTTCCAATCTTTTAAATTTAAAAAAAAATAAAAAAAATCGAGGCAATAATTATTTTAAAGAAAACTATAACCAAAATTGTCAGAAAAAATTGATAAAAATAAATAAGTATCTATTACTAAGAATGGTGTCACTACATTTTCTATTTTAACTTTATTGTTACATATGGATAGAAACTTTTAGAAGAATAAATGATTCAAAAATTTAAAAATAATGATTCCTTAAATGGTGATTCCTTTTCCATTTACAGCTTTTCAATTAATTTTTAATGTATTATATATGGTTATGGATATTGGAATAATAATTTTAGCTTTTCTTAATCATAATAAATTATATTTTAACCTTTGTTTTTGTGAAATGATAATTTTCTTTTCATTCGTACAACATATTCATTAATATATTAAATGTAATTATAATAAAACATGTTGTATTTAGTATGACAAAAGAGTTCAAAATTTTAAAAAATTAAATAAATAATAATCCTAACTTCTAAGAAATGTCACAAATATATATATATATATATATCTAAGAAAATGATATAAATTACATTAATGATGAAATGAAGATTAAGAAAAGAAGTAAAACAAATTAATACTAATATTGATGATGATAGGAGTTAAATAAATCATTTTTTATTTTTTGTAATTTTTCAATATAAATTTTTCAGTCTTTTAAAATTAGAAAATGCTAAAAAAAAAAAACTAAAACTAAAAATCGAGGCAACAATTATTTTAAGGAAAAAATAACAAAAAATGTCAGAAACATTGATAAGAATAAATAAGTCTCTATTGCTGAGAAGGTGTCATCCCACATTTTCTATTTTAGCTTTATTATTACATATAGATAGAAACTTTAAGATGAAGAATGATCCAAAAAATTTTAAAATAACAAATCAATTATGTAAAAATACATGTGTAATTCTTATAAAGTTATAATAACTAATTTCTTCAAATGAATAATTAAATGAAAGAAAAAAAAGTAATTAAGAAAATAATATAAATAACACTAATTGTGAGATTAATAGCATTGATGAGGAAAGGAACTAAATATGATCATCTTTTTAAATTCGTTTTTAAGAAAATATATATAAACTTTAATTAAAGATAAATAAGAAAAAAAAACTTTAAAGATACAAAAAATCAAGACAAAATAAAAGAAGAAAGAAATTAGAAGAATAATGAGGTTGAAAGAAATAATATCTAATTTTCTCTCTTTTCAAACCACAAAATCAATTTTTGCTTGTTCTCCTCCTAATTTGATACGAATTCCATAAATAGAATGATTTTTTCTCCAAATAATTTTTCTTACCCTTTGAAACACTAATCAATCTTCTTATAAATTTGTTAACCACAATGAATTTTCTCTCCTTGTAGGAGGAATAAACATTTTTTCAAAAAGTCTTTTATTTTAAAAAAAACTTTTTGTTACATAATCTCTTTCTTTACATCAATGTCTTCACAAGAATCATGAGATATTCTCTCTTTCTCTTTTGTTAAAAAAGTCACATGACCTAGAAATTTGATGGACATCTTAGCGACAGAAGTTGATACCATATATTGATTATCATCATCATCAGAAGAAGAAGAGCCAAAGTGAAGAAATTTGTTCTTATTTGTTACAAATGGTCAACTATTTTTTTTATTTTATAGGCTATGTAATTATAAACAGTTATGAAAAATGAATAGTTTTTATCTTTTCATCTTCCATTTTCCTTTACTTAAATCTATATTAGTGTATTGGATGTTATAAAGGGCATAATTAATCGGGTATGATATAAATACTTTTTTTTTTAAATACAAATAAGAAATACAAAACAAAGATAAAATGTCAAAAAAAGGAGAAAAAAGATGAATAGAAATACTGTTCATAGAGAGATGCCACATCAGATTGTCTATATTCAGCTTTATATAATACATATATAGGTACATGCCCTTAGATGTTATTTTATTACTTTAGCTGGTATCGATATTTTTGTAAATCTGATATCTACTTTGGAACATTTTATAATGTGGCATAGGCTGACAATTGAGATCATAAATTTAAAAATAATAAAATTTAATTTAATATAATACTAATATCAATATCATAAAGATATATATATATATATATATATATATATATATATATTTTATTTTTTTTAAAATCATATAACTAATCTGATTTACACTCCAAAATTCATAGGTGTCACATAATTTAGACATTAATTCTTCATTACTCAATATATGTAATTATATCAATGACATATAAATTGAAATAAAAAAATTACATAATTTATTTGAAAATCACATAATAGTACTATAAGGTATAATAATTAACAACTTAACATATTTTAAAATTTTAGTTGACTCTCCAAATTTCATATGTCTCATGTAATTGAGACAGAGAAAAACATATATTGGTTTAAAATTAATAAAAATATTATAAATTATAATAATTAACAACTGAAAATTTATAAAAAAAATCCTTTAAAAAAATTTAGTTGGCTCTCCAAATTCAATCGGTATTACAATAATTAAAACATAGAAATTAACGTAGATTGGACTCCTGCTAACATTTATGTTTCCTTTTTTAAAATTTTTTCTTTTATACTTTATATAAATAAATTTTTTATGTAAAAAGTATTATAAATTATAATAATTAATAGCTTAAAATATTTGAAAACATATAAAAAGTTTTTGTTAACTTTCAAAATTTCATCTATACTACATAAATTGGGAGAAATATAGATATATAGACATTTTAAGTTGCTAATTATTGTGAGTTATAGTACGTTTTATGTCATTTTCATATATATTACTCGCTTTGTCCTGATTTAAGTGATACAAATGAAATTTCAAAAGTCAATGAATTTTTTATAAGTTTTTTTTAAATTAACTTGTTATTTATTGTGATTTATAATATATTTACGTAAAACATACTCTAAATAACAATAATTAGCAAGTTAAAATATATAAAAACATACTAAAAAATTGATTAACTTCAAAGTTCATATGTATCACATAAATTAAACAGAAACAGTAACATATATTGGGCCCCGTGCTGGCACGGGGTCCCATAGCTAGTTTAGTGATATGTCACACATCTTATTGGTGCGGTTTGGATAATGGGGAGGTTTGTCTTCGGAGTTTTTGTGTGATAAAAACATCACCTAAATTTAAAGAGAAAAGACATAAAGACACAATTAAAGTTGTCCCGTATTTGCATAAAGACACGTTAACTTTTAAAGTGTCCTATCACCCCACAGAACTATTTAATATCGTTGTAAATGGGCCATTTTGACCCATTCCCTCGTCTATGTTGTTATCACGCACATGAGGCGCGTCATTCAGTGATTTCACTGCCATGGACCAATTTAAAAGTGCCACGTGTCATTTTCTTTCTTTATTATTAATTATATAATCAATTTATGTCATCTTCCCCAATTTTAAACCCAAAAATAGCTGTTGGCAGCCCTAATTTTTTGATTTTGTGGTTTTTTCCATAGCAAGATCAATGTTGGTTCTCTTTGTTTGACGACTTCATCATCTTCCCCAAGAAAATAAGGTAGGAATTCGTTTTATCTTTTAATTTCCAGTATAAAACGTTAATTTAAAGTTTTTTATGGTTTAGTTTCTTCTGAATTTCGTGATTAGGTTTTGATTGAAAATGTCAAATGCAATGTTGAATCGTATTTGTAATGATGAGAATGATCCGATGTTGCGAGTGAAATTGCGATGCAAACATGGTGACTTACTATCAATGCAAACTTCATGGTCGGAGCACAATCCAGCTCGAAGATTTTGGTCTTGTCCACGCTATCGTGTATGTTTCCTAATTCTTTTATGCAGATCTTTTGTTTATGTATTTTTCTTGAATTTATTTTTTTGCGTATTTTAAGAGGATGCGTGCAACTTCTTTAGATGGAGGGATCGTGAAGATGTTGATATACGATCTAAGTACGTAATTCCGAGATTAGCAAAGAGAATTAAGGAGTTGGAAGAAGTATTGGCATCTTATGAAAGTCGTGTTGAAAGTAACCAAGTCGTGATGAAGGAGAAAAAGAAGAACAAATGTTGTAACTTGAAGCTAATTGTTTTGATTATTATTGTGTGTTTTCTATTTTTAAGTCTAACCAAGAATGTGAAGGATGGAAGTTGTAGGTGTGTGCAACCAAAATTGCCGTAGACATCTTTAGTGACTTTCAAGTTTTTGAAGTCGTAGGTGTGTGTAACTAGAAGCTAAGCTAATTGTCTTGATCTTACTTGTTGTAGGTATGTGTAACTTGAAGGATGGAACTTACTGAATGCTCAAGTTATTGTTGGTCTTTGTTGTTGAAATAGTTATGATTTGAACAAGTTGTTAATGTATTTGGTTCTTTTGTCTATATTATTGTGGCAACCATTTGAGAAACTTCAAAAATATGTTCAACTACAAATAAAAAGGCAACAACAAAACTAATCAAAAAGAGGACTTCATTTCAACATAATCATTCAAGTTTTGTTTGGTTACACGCAAAATTGAGTTTGATTCCAACCAAAAACAGCACCAAAATATACATAATTAAATTGTGTTTGTCAAAATGAACAAGACAACATCAAAATACCCTACTTCCATGGCACAGAAGTCTTCCTACTTGAAGTTGTTTGGCTTTGGCTATTAGCAGTAGTAGCAGCTGCAGACCTAGTTTGGATAACCTTTTCATCCCTCATTCTTTCTAGGTTGCTATTGGTAATAGTTGTTTTCCCCTTCCATTTGAATCCACGTACTGGTGTGTAGCCAATATCACCAGTAACAACATCAACCCTTTTTGTCACTCTTGTACCAGTATTGATGACTCTTCTACTTGGCAATCCAGGCTGCTTAGTCAGATAAATACACATTCAAATATAAGACATTTAGGCTTGCATTGACAATTGTAAACTTACATTGAGAATTGTAAACTTACATTGAGAGTTGTAAATCCATCTTCAGCTTGGTATATGCCAACACCTACCATTCTTGGCCTTTTAAAAGGTCTTGTTTGTCCTCCACTAGTGTCCTCATATTCTACTGGTCTCTTCCCTCTTTCTAGGCCTCTTCCATTACAGTTTGCTTCAGAACTAGTTTGACTATGTTGAGTCATTCCTCTTCCTCTACCTAGTCCTTCATTCACATTTCTTTCTTGAGGTATTTCTCTTTCTCTACTTGTTCCTCTACCCCTACCTCTACCTCTACTTGTACTTGTACCTCTACCTCTCCCTCTACCATTTACAATCTGTACTTTGAAACCAAAATATTAAACCATATCTATGTTGTCTAAAAATGATATAATAATTAGATATATTACCTCTGTGTTTGTAGCAGTTCCATGTGATTGAGTTGGAGCACCTATAGAACTTGAAACTCTTCTTGTGCCTCTTCCTCTACCACTTTCATTATTTGTGGTGGCCTGTGAAAAGGCTCTAGGTGGTTGAGTTGAACTACTAGCCCTTGCTCTGCCTCCTGCTACTCTTCCTGTGCCTCTTCCTCTACCACTTTCAGTAGCCTGTCTATTAATATATCAATACATGTAGATATAACTTACATTTGAAAGTAACAAATAAAAGTACATGTGCCTGATAAGATGGTTCAGTTGATTGACTTGGACCAGCTTGGTTTCTTGTAGGACATCCTCTTTTATTGTGTCCTTGTGTACCACATTTGCTACAAGTCATAACAACACCTCTTTTGCTAAGCTTTTCAGTTTTTCTGCTTTCATCTGCCTCCTTTCTTCTAACCTTACCTGGTCTTCCAGGCAACTTCTTGATCTTTGGTGGCTTTACAATTGAATTATTTGATGTTGGCCACATTTTCATGTTATTCATTGGCTGAATAAAATGGGCATATGTGCTGAGGTACATTTCCTTGCTATAATAACTAGCCACATAATGGATTAGTTCCAACTCCTTGTAATGAAGGGCAACAACACCATGAGGACAAGGAATGCCCCTGAGCTGCCAGGATCTGCAACTACAACTCCTACTAACAATGTCCACAGTATGTGTAAATCCACGATGTTTAATCTCAAAACCTCTTTCTCCATTCCAAGTCAAGTTACATTGCATAGACTTTTCAATATTTTCTTGCAAAATCTTCAAAGACATAGGAGATATATCAGTGATCCAAGTGTTTGAGAACTCTCTCAAATCACCAATTCTTTTCATCATCTTCACCCCTATCTCCTCAAGCATTGTGATTATTATTTTATACCTTGCAGGTAGTATCCAAGCATTAAAGCTTTCTGCCATATTGTTGTCCACAACATCACATTTGCTATAGTCTTGAAAATATTTCTTGCACCATGTATTCAAGTTGTACCATAAAAGATCATCCAAACATTCTTGTCCTAATTTCTTCATTGCCTGTATATTATCCTTCATCTCAGCTTCAAATGTGGATTTAACAATCCTCCAAAACACTCTTCTTCTTTCAACTCCTTTCCAGTTTTTACACCAATTTGCAAGAACATGTCTTGCACATTTTCTGTGTTCAACCAGTGGCAATACATTTTCAACAGCAATTTCTAGTCCCTAACAAATCAACATAATAGAAAAAGAATAATTAAAATGCAAAACTCAACAACAATAAAACAGTAAGATTAGTAAGATAATTACCTTTTGCATATCAGTAATGATGGATAGTTGATGCCCTTCTCCAAGGTCAAGATCATTCTTCACTAGTTCAAGAAACCATGTCCAGGTAAACTGATTCTCAACTTCAACAACTACCCAAGCAATAGGCAGCATTTGGTTGTTTCCATCTCTACAAATTGCCACTAACAACTGGCCTTTACACACACCTTTGAGAAAACACCCATCAAAACCAATCAACCTCCTAGCATCTCCAAAAATGCTTTCTTTAAAGCATTGAAGCAAACATAAAATCCTTCAAAAATTTTCTGTCTAGTTTCATCTTCTTCTCCAACTTTCACTACACAAGTACTACCTGGATTACTCCTTAAAATTTCATCTTTATAATCAAAAATCTTACCATACTCCACAATGTGATCACCCATGATCTCTTGTAACACTCTAGTCCTAGCTCTTCTCACTGTTGTCCTACCAACATTAATATTCAACTCCTTTCTAATAATGTCCTTTAACAACACAATGCTGATGTTTGGCTGTTGAGTTATTCTTTCTTTGTATTTGGTGGCCAAAAACTTTGAGTTGCAAAGATAGTTATGAGTTGATGTCAAACATTTATGGACAGGGTTGTATGTTTTAACAATGGCATCTCCACTAGTTTTATCCTTACTTGCATACAACAACCAATGACAAGTCTCTTTACAACATCTCACTCTAACTCTGCCAGGCTCATTCACATATTTTTTAATTTGAATGTGTTCTTGGACTGCATATCTTGTCACTGCCACTCTAAATTCTTCAATAGTTCCAAAAACCAGTCATAATTCCCAAACAATCTTTTCAGAAGTTGCATCAAACACAACTCTATTTGGGGTTTTCTTCCTCCTAACAGGTTTATGCACTACTTGATCAACCTCTTCACCATCTCCCCAACCTGTTTCATCATCTATCTCAAAGCTATGAGCTTCATCACTTAGATAGTAAGGTTCATCACCTCCTAGCTTACCAACTAAGATTTCCCTAATACCAATATTTGTCTCATCATACCCTATATTTGGACCTTTTTCATCAACATTAATCTGATATGAATTAGTACCTCTACTTCTCCTTTGTGACCTTTTGAAATGCCTCTTGGATGCCCTTATATCTATATACTCTTGATGGACATCACTGTCAACCTCAGTATCTTAATTATTATCCCCTTCAAATCCTGATTCATCTTCTACTTCATCATCAGTTGGATCATTATCTATTATAGGATCAGATGAAGGTACAGAGGAAGGAGGAGGCACAGTAGACTGGTCTTCAAATGGAGTGCTGGAAGTTTCAGAAGGACCAGTTGTAGGGATAGGAAAAGTAGAAGTAGGAGGCTGATTATTAGGGTTAGAAGCCTCATTAAAAGATTCCTCACCTACCCCACTATCACTCACATTGGGGACAAACTCCAATTGAAGTGGGGCCTGATTGGCTTCACTAACCCCATGAAAAACATACACCTCTACTGTATCCACATCATTTATTATATTGAAAAGGTCAAATATAACCTTATCATTATCAACAAGGACTAATAACCCATTCCACTTGATGAAAAAATCACAATCTACTGTATATCCTAGTTCCTTTATGTAGCCCCTCAACTCAAAATAAGACATCCTATCAACATCTACATCTAGGAATTCTGTCACATGCCCCCCAAAATATTTAGGTGGGGGACCAAATTCTATTCCCCCCCACGATACCATCTTAGAGTTATCAGAGTAAAAGCCATCTTGAAAAAGCATGTAACAAAGACAAACACAATTCAAGAACAAAACAAGCAACAGTAGCAGTAGCACTAACATTTAGCCCCATCACTAACAGAACAAAAGACTGTTTACAAATGTATAATGTACAAATTGAAGTCTACAAATGTATAAGCCCCAACACTAACATTTAGCCCTAACAGTAACAACGAATGTATAAGAGACTAACAGTACTAACATTTAGCCCCATCACTAACAGAACAAAAACACTAACATTAGCAGTCGATAATGTACAAATTGAAGTTTACAAATGTATAAGAGACAAATAATAAGATTCGAACTAAGTGGATAACATCAAACCCTAACCTAAAACACAATCACTAATAGTCGCACTAAGTCGACAACACAAAACCCTAATCACTAATAGTCGCACTAAGTCGATAACACAACACCCTAACCCTAACAGTAACAACGAAAAACTATAATATCCTAACAATGGCAACTATTGGAGGTCGATTCCAACACTTTTACTCTATAATAATCCCTAAAATCATAATAATCGAAAAAAGAGAAGATCTTTATCATATGATGTAGAGCCCTAACCTGTTAGACCTTCAATCTCCAAGAATCTTCACCAAAACACATCAACAACGAGATTATCAACACCAACACGATGAGAAATCGTTTATATTTCTTCAGATATTAGGAAAAGTTGAGAAAAATAAGAAAAGGAAAAGGAGAAACGACTTTTCTTCAAAGAACAGGTCGGGTCGGGGTCGGGTCGGAAAGAATTTTATCACAGGGAGTGAGCAACACGCGCCACTACATTGACGAGGGAATGGGTCAAAATGGCCCATTTACAACAATATTAAATAGTTCTGTGGGGTGATAGGACACTTTAAAAGTTAAGGTGTCTTTATGTAAATACGGGACAACTTTAATTGTGTCTTTATGTCTTTACTCTTTGTTTTTTATTATTTCTTTCATGTACTCCATTTTAACATGTTCTCGAACTTCTAGCTTTCATTTTAAATCCCTTCCAAGCCTTCAAAATATTGACTTGATGCAAAACATTTGACCTTCATATCTTGACTTAGCGTATATGGATCAATATGGGAGATCATCATCTCATTTTAATTTCAATTTTGAAGCCGATATCAGAATAACTAATGATAAAGAAACTTATGCGATAAACACTATTCACTTTGTAACATAATGGTGGACCATCTCGTATCTTCCTTAAATTTTCTACAAATTTTAACCATTATATAAAAACGAGATTTTTTTGCAAATAACCACTATAATAAACTTAATTATGTTCCATAGCTATAGTTTGCATATTTACGGGTTGTAGATGCAGTTTAAGCTGTTTCGTTTGTATAATTCGCGGGTACATTTGTATAATTGTGTTATTTTTGTACAAACTCAAAATAATGAAGTTATACACACACTAACATCTGAACATTAAACAATTATATAAATTATATTATACAAAAGTTACACAAATTATACTATACAATTTTTGAATTATACAAACGTGCAAATCATATATACTCGAAACCCCAACCCACATAATTATCACTGAATGTTGATCGCAAGTGGTAATTAATTAAAACTATAACTATGATGACTAATTAACTAGTATATGTTTGCCTAACCATGTAATTTTCCCTATAAAAAATAAATATTTCTTTTTCCTATTATGGGCCACTTTAACCCGTAGCCGGAGATAAGTCCAATGGGCCACTTTATATTGGGCTTTCAGCAAAGCCCAATGTAAACATCTCTCCTTATTAGCATTACCCCTTCACTCTTCACTGAAAAAAACCCTAAACAGAGAGAGCCGCAGAGTTTGCTCAGGAAGAAGCTCTCATCCAGAGCGAAAATGGTGAGAGCAAAAAAAATTTTCACTTTCGTTCTTCTCCTTTTTCATTTTTCTCTTAGCAATTCACTGATCATAATCTCTTAACTTTTTCTCTATTTTTTGTTTTGATTTTTGCAGACTTTCAAGCGAAGGAACGGAGGTCGTAACAAACATGGACGTGGCCATGTCAAGTTCATCCGCTGCTCTAACTGCGGCAAATGCTGCCCTAAGGTCCTTTCCCTATTGATTTTTTTAAACATATATGAATGCAACAAATTGGATCCAGAATTATAAGATGATGTTAGAGGTCTAGTGAATAATCAGTTCATGTATTAGTGTTATGTGTTTATATGTGCAGATTATTTTTACGCAAGTGTATATTTTAACAGTGAAATTATATGATTATAGTTTTGAGTAGAAGATAAGTGGTGTTCATCTGGTCCATTGAGAATATAGATCTGTTCATGCGTGAATGCTGATTAAAAAGAGAAGGATATATGCATAATGTGTTTTTTGTTGAAGTAGGGACATTTTCTTTATATTTTATATTTATATGTGAATACAGCGAATTGGATCCTGGAGTTTAAGTGTATGTTAGATGACAATCAATCATGTATTAGTGTTTTGTGTTAATATGTGAAGATTTTCTTATGTGAGTGTATATTTTATCTTTGAAATTATATGATTATAGTTTTGAGTAGAATATGGTGCTTGGTCCAATGAGAAAATAGATATGTTCAGACGTGATTTCTTATTAGAAAGAACGCAACATTTGCACGATGAGTTTATTGTAGAAGGGTATAAATTTTTTTTGGTTTGGTGTCTTTTTATGGTGGAGGGTATGTCTAAGGTTGCACACACTCCACCCTCCTAATTTTGAGTACCTTGATGCTCTGTTTGGTAGTGTTTCTTAAATAAAAATTTTCCGCCAAGTGATGATTAGTATGTGCTATTGGGCATCTGTATTTGTAGTCAAAGCTGAAATGTAATAAGAGATGGATATGCAAATGATGTTTTCATTGTTCAGGTAGGAAAGTGTGGCTTAGATTTAAAAGATGCAGTTCAGGGATCAAATTAAGAGTTAAGGGGCCCTCTGGTTCAAATGCAGTATATCCCAAGATCATATTGTGTGATTAAAACCAGGACTGTAACATGGATAACTTATCCCACCTTCTATATGGGATAAGTTATACAAGTTTTTGCTAGCGTCCAACCAAATGCGAGATAAATTTAATCCCAAAATCTTTACTGGGATAACCCACCAAATCCGTTGAACCAAATGATTCCTTAGGGTACCATGCTCATTATAGATACTGATTTAGTACAAGAAAGTTTGGTGTTTTTTGGCTAATTTTCACATATGTTTCCTACTATCATCAATTTAATGCCAGATGTGCTAGAGTCTGTACTGTTAGACCAATTTTATGGTACTATCCTGCAAGTGACTATTGTAGTGGCTCCTTATACCCCTTCATTTTGCATTTGATCTTTGTATTACACTCATCATTATAGTGTAACAAGATCATTTTCAGCTAATATTGTCAAATTTGCTCATGTTATAAGTTCAAACTGGTTTTCAGGACAAAGCCATCAAGAGGTTCCTTGTGAGGAACATTGTTGAACAAGCTGCTGTACGTGATGTTCAGGAAGCTTGTGCTTTTGAATGTGAGGTTCTTAGAGCATTTTCTAATCCTATGTATTGCTCAATAGTTACCTAGTGTGAATTAACACGACTGTGTTCTCTTTATCCAGTGTACACTCTTCCTAAGCTCTATTTGAAGATGCAGTACTGTGTTTCATGTGCAATTCACTCCAAGGTGGTTAGAGTCCGTTCTCGTACTGACAGGAGGGTTCGTGAGCCTCCACAGCGTTTCAGGCGCCCAAGGGTATTCTAACCTCCATATTTCTTCTTAGCTTTGAGATATAGTTTCCTTGAGATGTGCATTTTGGTATGGAATTAAACTGTGTATAAAATGAACCTCGACTACACATGCTGGTACCCGTTTTGACATTTTGTTGATCTCATAGCTCATTTTGTTATTAACCAACATATAGAAAATCTATGTTGCTCATACTCTCCAAAATGTTTTTGCACCTGTGTGGTATCCTTTAAAATGCACTACTTTTGGATGATTTGTGCACACATGGTGGCATTGTTGAATAGTTTGAGCAACATAGCAGGAAATAATGTTTGCCTGCTGTAGCCTATAAGTACCAGGAGGGATATCAGCACAGTTTAGTCTTTCAGACTCGCTCAAATATTGCCTATCTGTACTGTTTGCTATTTGTATAGATAATAATGAGGTTTCTTCATGAAACCATTCTACAATAATCTTTTGCTCAGTTGGAGTTTGTCTTTTCTGTGGTTATTCCAGGATGATCTCCCAAAGACAGGACAAGCTCCACGCCCCGCTGGAGGACCCCCTGCTGCTCCACGCACTTAAGTTATTAGGATTCAGGTTTTGGTTAATCTGATAGTTATGGCGTGTTTTACATGTGGTGGTTTTGACATTGTACTGTTTTCATCTAGATATTTGAACCTATTACCATGTTATGGAATTGAATTTTGAATGGAAACCAGATATTCAAGTTTTCTGAATAGAAGGCTCTCAATTTGTGCTTCTGATAACCTGCCAACATCTCCTGAATGGTGTTATTAGTTATTTCAATTTCCTTATTGAAATTGATGGATAGGATAATTCTTGTAATTTTCTTGTATTTTGGCATGCCAGCATTGGGATTAGTCTTGATATTCAGCATTCTGTCTTTAAATTGCAAACCATAAAGGAAATGTGTAGTAGCACTATGTTTTAATTTAGTGATCGATGAGGTGGGGGACCTTTTGGTGGATAGTGGTTCAACCTCTACCGAGGAAAAAGATACTTGGTGATCTTTTTACTACTTTGTTAAAGTGCCTAATTTTTTTGGTAGAGAGTTACGTGGCATCTGCGTTGGTTGAGGTACATAACAGTCAATTTAATTTTTGTAAGTGTGATTTGGGAAAGGTTGTGTACTCTCAGATCTTACCCCTACACCCTACTTGAGGAGGAAGAAAATGTTTTCTGAAGGACCATTGTACACATGAACCCCATAACATCTAGTAACAGTTTACGCCAGCATCGAATAGTTATTTCATGATGAAAATTCAACCTTATAAATGTTTTCAATGTTACCCTATTTGACAATCAAAGCGGCCCGTGACTAGCTAGTCTTCCTCTGTTAGTTTCTATAGTGTTGAAACTTGCCTACTCTCTGTCACTTGTGCTCATCCTGTAAGCTGGAATTCTGATGGTGTGTTCACAGTAGTTATCTTGAAAGAGAGAATAGGGCGACAGCGACAGGAATTGTACATTCATATATACTTATTTGGGATATGCCTGTTACTCTTCCTCAAGGTATAGTTCGTTTTATAACATGAGCCCCATCGGATCTTTAAAATAAAGTTCAATGGGACTAGATTATAGCTGGCAATGGGACCGGTAGCGGGACTACCAGACTGGGACGAACCGGAACCAGGTACCACGGGGCGGAACGGTACCGGAACTGGTAGTTCCGGAAAATTATATGTATATCCGACCGGGACCGGACCGGAAACCGGGTCCCAACGGCTACATTTTAATTTATTTTTTTTACTTATTACAATTAAAAAATTAGGAACATTAATCAAATAATATTAAAACTTTTATAATTTTAAAGTGTGAAATTTAAACTTTTATAGTTTTAAAGTTTAAAATACAAACTTTCAAACTTTAAAAGTATTAAAGTTTAAATTTCTACTTTAAAAGTTTGAAAATTTAAATTTCAAACTTTAAAATTATAAAAGTTTAAATTTCACACTTTAAAAATTTAAATTTTAAACTTTAAAAGTATAAAAGTTTAGTTCACACTTTAAAAGTTTGAAAATTTAAATTTCAAACTTTTAAAGTATAAATTTCAAATTTTCAAACTTTTAAAGTTTAAAAATTTAAATTTCAAACTTTAAAAGTTATAAAAGTTTAAATTTCAAATTTTAAAAGTATAAATTTCAAACTTTATAAGTTATAAAAGTTGAAGACAATAATAATAAAAAATTAAGGCGAATAACCTATAGTTTTATTAATATTAATTAAATAGTACAATTTGAGTTACAAAATATTAGTAGAGTATTAAAAGATCTAATCTACACAACCACCTTCTAGAAAGAGTTCTGTTTGAATTAGTCCTCGAATTGTCATACTCATACTAATAGACATTTAAATTTAATAATTCATGCTACCAAGGAAATCTTTTCTTAAATTATTTAACATTTCTCTAGTAACATGATCTGGAATTGGTTGATTAGATAGTTCCTCTAATGCATCAATGTCGTCGTCACTAAAATCTTGCATTATTTCATCAATATCATTTTCAAATTTGGTCGGTAAAGTTGGACGACCATAACTCCTTCTCTCGCCATTAATCCAATCTCTAAATAGTACCGATATCTCCAAGCTATCTGCTGCTAATGAATATCTATGCTCTCCAATTTGAAATCTTGCTGTACTAAAAGCGCTTTCCGAAGCTACTGAAGATTCTTGAATAGCTAACACATCTCGAGCAACCGATTGAAGTTTTGGAAATCCCTTGCCGCGATTGCTCCACCATTCTAGAAGATCAGTAGTAAGTTCTGTATTTTGATTAATATATGTATCAAAATAATTTCTATCATTATGAGAAAGTTCAAGATAACAATCTATCATATCATCAAGATCATCTTCATTATATCTACCCCTAGAACTTTGATGTTCTTCATTACGTATTACATTCATTCTATTAGAATTATACAAATCATACAATTTTCTAGCTTCAATTTTTATACTATCTTTAACTTCTTGACAACTAGGAGTTTCATCATCTTCAATACCCAAATTAAAATATATTTTATCAACCATTCGTGATGCACCTTCATCTTTGTAATGTGGGGTTGAATAGGAATAAAATATTTTTAAAATTTTTCAATCATTTTCTCAATAGATTCTTCAAATCTTGGTTTATTTTTGAATTTATAAAATTTACTAGAAATAATACAAATATTAGGTTAAAACAGGGCAAATAGTTGAATAATAAAGTGCAAATATTTTTTTTGTAGTTAAATAAAAAACTTTTAAGAATTCTATAAGTTCTTTTACGTCATTCCAATCATTATCATCAAGTCTATAGGTCATATTTGAATTATGAGCATTCCAAACCATTTTTAACGGTTTCCTATATTCATAAGTGACTTCAAGCATTTCAAATAAAGAATTTCATCTAGTACATACTGATTTTGGAATTTTTCTAAGTGGAAGATTAAATTCATGACAACGATTTTTAAAATCTCTACGTATAGACTTAACTTGAAATTTAAAATTAAAATGACACGCAGTTTCAACTTTTATGCAACCATCATTATACATTGATATACTATCTCTAATAATCAAATTATATATGTGTGCTACACACCTAATATGAAAACCATCAATATAAACAGGGCAAAGAGACGGTTTTAGTATTTCAACAACAGATGTATTATTAGAAGCATTATCTAAGGTGACACTAATTGTTTTATCACAAGTATAATTGTTTGAGCTATATAACTACCGGTTTTATGCATTTCACAACATTTATAACCTAAAATTCTTTTTTGCATAATTCAATTTTCATCTATCCAATGTGCAGTAATAGTTAAATAATCATTACCATTTACACTATGGCCATATCAGAATTAATAGCTATTTTACAATTATTATAATAAAATAAACAACGAAGATATTGAAATTGTTGAGCTTGATAATCAAAGATAGCCTTTTTAATTGTATTTCTAGTAAAACCTTTAAAATGTGGATTATACACAATTTGAATATAATGAATAAAATCGAGATTTTCAGCAAAACTAAATGGCAAACCCATAACAACAATCATTTTATCTAATTCTTCAAGATCTTTTTCTCTACTATATGACCGTTGTATAGTAGAGCCAGAAACATTAGAAGGATTTAATTGTGTTTGGACCATATTAGAGCCCCATACTCCTACAGTTTCAGGAAGGGTGGTACCATTCTTTTTAGCTTCGGCTACAACTTTAGCATGTAAAAATTCATTTTTACAACATGACATTAAATGATTACTCAAATGTCCCGTCCCACCCTGTTTTCCTATAGTTTTATGATTCATTATGTGTTTACATTTATTACAAATAACTTGTGTTTTATCTTCATTCTGAGTCATAAATTGCCCCACAACTGATTTTTTATCATCATCATCAACATTATCAATATAATCATTAAAATTATCATGTTCATCATCTTCAGGTAATTCCTCATAAAAATTACCAAACCTTCTTTGTAAATGTTCATGATAAAGATCTAATCAACTATTACTATCAATATTAAAAACAATTTCATTAACACGCGTATAATTTTTCGTATTTATTCTTTATTGGGAAGATTTTCTAGTTTTAGATTTAGAAGTACTACCGATTTTTTTATTTTTCTTGAATCTTGAGTTCCATGAATTAGTGATCGAATCAACTATAAATTTTTTACCCTTGTCAACATTGTTTTTACCGAAATCCATATTCAAATATAAAAAGTGAGTAAATTATATATAATACGAAAATGTAACGCAAAGTTGTAAACAAATAATTAACTAAATAAGTAGAGACTAGAGACTAATTACTCACAAAATAAATAACTACGTGAAAAGTGAGTTGGAATGAATGTACCAAACGTCTACTTAAAAAAGTAGACGTGTATGATCGAAAGCCAAAAATTGAAAGTTGAATTTTGAAGCTCCAAATCCAATTTCCAAAGACCAAATTCGTAATTTTAACGAGAATAAGAGATTAGAGAGTAGAGACTTGAGTGAGACTTTTGAGAGTTGTTGAGAGAGTAGAAGATAATATTTTTGTGCGTGAAAATAATGAAAGATTTGGGGTATTTATAGGTTAAAAAAAGGATGAAAATATAGTTTTTAGAAGATTGGGGTATTAAAAGAAGTTTGGAGGGGGTAGATGGGTGTTTTGGGGAGTTATGGGGGTGAAAGAGCCGTTGGTGGGGCTCAAAACCCGTTGCCCAACGGCCTTCCAATGACTCTCAACAACTAATTTTTTGCAATTTATTTTTTTTTAAATCGAACCGGGATCGGAACCGATATTTATCGGATCGGGACTAATCGGTAAATCCCGATTTTCCTCTCATTACCCCTCCAGGATCCCCTAGACACCGGCCCTAACCGGTACAAGCCGGAACGGAACCGGACTGGTAACGGACTGGGATGGAATGGTACCGGAACCGGCACCTCCCGGTTCCGTTGCCAACCATAGATTTAAGATGATGAGGATACATCTTTTTATCTTTGTGCTATATACTATTTTATTGGACAATTAATACAACTTTCACATATAACAAACACAAAATTCATATTTGTATGCTATAACAAAGTTTGCATAATTGCGCTCCATAGCAAACATAAATATGTATATTTCGCTATACATATACAAAAGAAAGCAGTTGTATAATCTGCTTTGGTATATATATACAAAAAGATCAATTGTATAAAGTGAGAGAGGCGAGTGAGCGAGCGAGATCTGGGAGAGTGGCGAGCGAGATCGGGGAGAGGGGAGAGAAGGAAACGAAAATATATGTATATATACAATTTTCACGCATTTTATACATTTGCGTTTTTGTATAAAGTGAGAGAGGCGAGTGAGAGAGCGAGATCTGGGAGAGGGTAACAAAAATATATGTATATATACAATTTTCTCTCGCTTTATACAAACACAAACACATTTTATACAATTTGCGTTTTTTGTATAAAGTGAGAGAGGCGAGTGAGAGAGCGAGATCGAGATCTGGGAGAGGGGAACAAAAATATATGTATACATACAATTTTCTCTCACTTTATACAAACACAAATGCACTTTATACACTTGCGTTTGTATAAAAAACGAGAGAGGCGAGGGAGAGAACGAGAGTGTCGAGCGAGATTCACCAGGAGAGAGGTGAAATAGCAACAATTTGCTATGAGGTACAATTAAATCAAACTATATTTATAGCATTTAATTTGAATTAATAGTTTGCTATTATATACAATTTTCCCTAAATTAAATTAAAAAAATTTGTACTAAAAAACGTGAAGTAAGTTGCAAATAAAGAGAGTAAAATAGAGGTTGATTATACAAAACCCTATAGATGGGAAACAGACCAAAGACTAATAGATCAATGGACACATATAGCTTGATGAATTCCTTCACACTTTTAGGTCCAAACTCTCACCTAAAAGTAAGTACATCAATTTAACTCAAATTGATGAAGAAATCAACTTTGAAAGTTTGATTCGATTTGATTTTAAATTAGAGAATCTTGATGGGGACAAAGTTATTAAACTTATGTGTATATTACACGCTCACACAATGTCGATTCTATGCTATACAAATTAAAAGCATATGTCTTAGGCCCTCAATTTTTGTGGGACGACTCACACATGGGATGTTGAGGTTATTTTTTAGAAGCAAAACGTGCTAATTATTTTGTGACTAAATGAGTATAATAACAAAATATGATAATAATTTTAGGCGGAGGAGTATGTAATAGTATTACTTATAGTTATAATTGATTAATCTCCTAGATCTGTTTTCTTATATATTAATACTTGCTGTATTTTTCTTTCTACATGTACCTCTTCGACATTTTTTATTTTTTATTTTATTATCGTGATGTTCAGTTAGTTTGAGTGTTGGTTACTAAGTAATATTCATGTATTAAAATGAATGTAACTATTATTATGTTGGTAATATTTTAATTGCTACGTATAAAATTCAGCACTTAAGTACGGTGTGTGTTTATCAATTTTCAATGTCACGTAAAAAAATATGTATAAGTTAAGAGAAAATCTATTATATATTTTATGTAGTACAAAATATCGAATATAGGAATAATTAATCTTACATAATTAATTTATGTATTACTAATACATGCCTAATTAATCAACAATTGTGGATAAAAGAAGACAATAATTTGATGTAATAATAACAAACATTATCTTTATCCAAAGTTGTAACCCAATAAGTACAAGATCTCAAATTATGAAACTAATAGAACTATTGTCTTCCTGATTAAGTTGGATAAAGACCTTTAACATAGTACATTGGGTGATTTTAATATTTAACTTCTTGTCCTAAATTAAGTAATATTTAGTTAGTATTCTTTGCGTTTTATTTTATGTGAAGGTGATACTATTTGAAAAGTCATACAATTTTATTTAACAAATTTTTTTTCAAACCTTTTTAAATATTCTAAATCACTAGTCATGTTGACTTGTATAAAAACATTTATTGAAGAATTGAATAGTATATACCAAACGTCTTAGTCAAAATTAAGTTTTGACCCTCGCACTTTGAATCCCTTTTACATGAATATTATTTTCAAGTGACATTAATGTAGTTTATATATACATTTTTCAAGGAACTATTATTTACTTCGAAGGTAAAAATAGGGTATGCGTATAACTACTTTTACCAAATTTCATTTTGGAGATCATACTGAGTATGTTTTTGTTGTCGTTGTACATTTACTAATATAAAGTGCTTTTTTTTTTGGTATGTAGAGAATACCCTATTTGTGGTTAAAAAAACTCAACTTTCATGAGAAAGACAAGACATCATGAAAATGTCTCAACACATCAATGTTACATACATAGTTATAAGGTTTTCTTAGAGGGTTTTTGATATGGACCAAACAACCTAAAGGGAAAACATGCCAAAGATAATTTCTAATCAACAAGACAAACAATTGTATACATATATATGTTAATTTGAATTGAAAGTTCTTGAAAAAAGGTATTTTTCAAGTACCAAACATATGTACCAACTACCATCTATTGTGTTCATTTGTTTTTGTCTTTACTTCTTTGCCTTTGGAATCTAAGGGGGGGAAATGATAGATTGATTGAGAGGGTAGAAGTTACTTTTAATTTTTTTTTTTGGGGGTAGTGTGAAATTAATTTTATTAGAAAAAAATATGTTTGGCCTTCTATTTTTATACAATAATTACACATAAAGTTAGGGATAACAATAAGGATAACTTGATTCTAAATCATTTACATTTCTCCTAAGTGAAGTTGAGAGGAGATTTTTGTGTTAGTGAAGATTGTTTTCAATGACCGAAAAATAATAAAAAAAAGATTTTCAGTACGATAGGCGAAAGGGTCTATGACCGTCCATTCCTAACTTCTTTTCAATTCATATAGGAAGATTTATGCATTATTATAAGATATTTATATGTTTACTCTCTTTTTAATTTGTAGTCTAATACAAAGATCAATCGTTTTTTGTTAAATTAGCTATGTGTCGTGTATTATCAACTATTTCTATATATTGTTTGGTTAAGTTGAAAAAACAAAAGTAAACGATTACAGCTGACAAGAATGCAATGTTTATCGCTGATCAATGAATTCAAGATATATAGTATCTTTTATACATAAAATTAAATTGTTTGATTTAATATAAAATTTTACAAAAAATAAGTGTTTAGTATTTCAATTACAAATAGTAAAAAAAGAAGAAATATAAATAATAACAATGAATCTGACATATAGCTTAGTTGTTCTAGAACAATTATACATACTGATAGTGTAAATATTACGTTAGTAATATTGTTTAGTCTGTTTTAATAAGTTATTGATATTACTTTTCAAGTAATTAGCTATACTGATTGGCTAGTGCATTAGTATATGGGGAATTTATTACTCATTTTATAATGCACATGAATTTGTCTTTTGTATAAAATTAGATATTTTATATGAATATTTTCAAAAGTTAATCAAAATACACACCTGATTTATTTGTAAGTTATTTACTTGAAGGAACTAGAATTTCATTTCCATTCATTGCTTTCTTTTTTTCCTCCCCCCCCCCCCCTCCCCCAAAAAAAAAAAATGACTTGTTGCTTTCTATTGGAAAAACTTTAGCCATGATTATGAAAATCAACTATAGAGTGACTACCCTACCTAAATATTTCCATTACTAATGCATTATAGTAATATTGAAAGCAAGATCAAGAAAGTGACATAGAACTACCCAATACCTTTTTCAAAAATCAAAGACAAATAGCATACCCCCTATTCTCTCCGTCACATTTTACATAACACTCTTTTTTTTAGTGTCTAAAACAAATGTCATCTTATATAATTAAAAACAATATTTTAAACTTTTTTTTTTTATTCATAATGATATGATTTACAGGCACAAGTCAAGTATTTTAGACTATAAATTTAAAACTCTTCCATTTTTATAAATTAAACACTATATCAAATCAAATAATATCGAATAAAATGAGATAAATGGAGTATATATTAAGACAACAAAGGGAGACTTATATATAAGTGTACATGTCAATTTTTTGTGGAACAAATGTAGGCTCAAATATGGGCATTACGTACGTGTGATCCTTTTCAACACCACACATGACTTGATTATGTTTCCATTTCTCTCTTTTCCTTATGCTCGTATGATTTAACGTGTTATAACAAGTTAATTATTATTTTCATATAACTCGATGTATATTAATAACAAAAAATTATTTGAGTTTATGCAAGGTAATTGTGCAAACACTTTAAAGGTACATTACATCGAACATGGTTATAATACGACTTAATGTCAAATAAATATGACGATCTTGTCCCTATTTTTCAAAGGATATTTTAAAATGTACCCTTTATATGATGGAAATTCTACACAAAGGAGTACTCATCGGACCTTGCCAATTTCTTTTCTAATTCTATATTAGAATTAGCCCAACTTGTCATTAGAGTGTTCTTTCAGACGTTGAGAAGAAGGGACCCGCGGACACACTATCAGAGCTAGATTTAGTTTTGGATCGATCAATTGCTCCATATCTTTAAAAATCCAAATTACGTATTTAAACAATTTTTTTACATCAAATCAATCTAATTTCATATCACAAATTTTAAATCATGATTTCATATCATACCTAACCAGACCTTACTAGTCATAGGGGTATTGAAAAGGAGAGTAATTTTATTTTTATTTTTTTGGTTACTGAGTTGGGGAATTCTTGAAGCCAGTAGGGAAAAGTCTGCAGGAGAATCTCTGAACCAGACATGGTAAAACAGAGGAAAGTGCCACTTTCACCTTAATAGTTTTTTTCTCCGCTTGGTATTCGATATCTATATTTATATTCAATTTTTTGAATTTATGCCACATAGGATTTCATTCGAGAAGGAAATATTTTTTACCAATTTTTTTTTCATATACAGAACTCGAACTCAAGACCTCTGATTAAGGGAGGAGCAAAACTATGCCCCCATTCGCTACACCACATTCTTTGGTGGTCACTTTCACCCTAATATATGTTCTCTATATTCAAGTTATGTGAAGATGTTTAATTGAGAATGAAATTTAAGTAAAAAATAAACTTTTAAAAAAAAAATTGTGATTTAAAATAAGTTTGAATAACTTTTGTGATTAGAAATAAATATTTGCAATTACAAACTTTCAATTAAATTTAAAACTTGACCAATAAATTTTATTATGTATATATATATATATATATATATATATATAATAAGTTTTTTAAATTTATAAAACTCTTCCTCATCATGAAGAAATTGTTTGTACTATGTGAAAGAATTATAAATGTTAATTTTTTTTTAATAAAAATTTAAGTTATATACATTTATAGTATAAAATAATAGTTAAAATTACTACTCTCTCAATGTAATTGAATCGATCATAACATGTTATTACACACCTACTTTATTTTTCAAGTTATCATATAAGACTTATTATATAAGAAAATTATATATTTATTATTATAACTTAACTAAAAGGAGTAATAAAATAAAATAATATATATATATATATATATATATATATATATATATATATAAAATTTAAATTCATTTTATTCTTGATTAGTACATTTATCATTGTGCATATGTTCTCTCCTCAGTCATTCCCAAATATTTTTCTTCTCATATCTCAGTATCTCCATCACTTCTTCACAAAATATAATTAAAAAACAAAAACAAATCTTGAAAATCCCAATTTTCTTAAATCTTTGTGATTAATTGCATGGGATATAATTTGTTATAATATATTTCTGTTTGGTCATCATAATTTTTCTTCTTGTTGATGGAGTATTACTACTGCAGTGTTAGATGGAGGATTATACACAAAAAATTCCTTCTATTTTTACACTCTTCTTCTTCTTTTTTGTAGCCTGCAAAACCCTCAACTCTACAAGTCTCTTTGGTAAGTTTTATATTTTATTTTTTATACTTTAAACATACACATTACACACTAATCATGTATTTACTTTCTAGAGGATTTATCGAAAACAATTTTTTTTTTATATTTAAAAATAAGAGATAAGATTTGTATATATTTTATTTTCTTCAAATTTCGCTTATGGGGTTAAATTAGTATTTCTTCTGTTTCTAAGTAAGTGATGTTTTAGACTTTTCATTTCTCTTTGGTAAATTTTATATTTTATTTTTCACAGTTTAAACATACACACTAATCATGTATTTACTTCTTAGAGGATCTATCAAAAATAATTTTCTTATACATATAAATTAAGAGATAAGGTTTGTATATATTTTATTTTCTTCAAATCTTGCTTATGGGGTTAAATTAGTATTCCTTCTGTTTCTAAGTAAGTGATGTTTTAGACTTTTCTTTTCTCTTTGGTAAGTTTTATATTTTATTTTTCATAGTTTAAACATACACACTAATCATGTATGTACTTCCAGAGGATCTATCAAAAACAATTTTTTTATACTTACAAAATAAGGAATAAGGTCTGTATATATTTTATTTTCTTCAAATCTCCCTTATGGGGGTTAAACTAGTATTCCTCGTGTTTCTAAGTAAGTGATGTTTTAAACTTTTCATTTTGTTTTTAAATAAGTGACTTTTTTTTAGATAATCGAGAAGAGATTAGTAATATTTTTTCCATTTTTATCCTTCTTTAAATAAAAAGAGTTTTACCTAACTAAGAAACTAGTAAAAAGTAATATCTTTTTTGAGGTATTTATTCAGAATGATTTTGTAAAAACATTTTTTATTTTCTAGAAATGAGTAATTTTTTTAATATATATGTCTAAGCTAAAAACATCACTTATTTAAGAGTGAGAAAGTATATTATTGACATTTATCTCATAAAAAAAAAAATAATAATAATAAAAGCACTCTATAAGGATTTCAATGCTAAGATCTTTATACATCAGTGTAATTTACTTAAATCATGTTTATGTGTAGGTGGGAAGTTAATTAAATACTTAAAAGTTTTTTTTCTAGACTACAATCTTTTCAAAAAAACTTATTTCATATTGAATCATTGCTATGTACTTTTTATATAGTTTTCAAGTAAATACATTTTATTTTATAAATTTTGAAGAATTTATAATTGAAATTTAATGTTTTCATCTATGCAGAGATCAATTTTGGGTTGCCTGCTAAAGCTGATTTTTCCTTCCAGGTTTGTTCACTTTAACTATATCTTTTATAATCAATTAAAGTGTATATTCAATGTATAAAAAGTATATAAATAGTGTGATTATACTTGCTATAATTTGTACTCATAAATATATTAAGATTAGGCTAAAAATTTACACCTGCCCAATAACCTCGCGAATGAGTTGTCTTAAACTTTTGACCTCTATTTGCTTCATGAATAAATTATGATCTGCGAGATAATAAATTACGTATAAAGTTTTGCCCATACAAGTTAGATAAAAAATATAAAAAACATCCACTTTCAAGATTATTTTTCTAATCAATAAAATTCTTAGGCTAATAATCCATCAATTTAGTTATATGGTGACAAATCTATAGAAATTACCTTATAAACACAATATTAAGTTACAAATTAAGTACGACAAAAATAGATGTTGCGTGTTCATTTTAACACAATATTAAGTTACAAATTAAAATTAGTACGACAATATTAATTATGAATTATAAACCAAAAGTCATAAAACAAAATTTCTAATTACTTATGATTTATTTTTGTTAGTCTGACTTTAAAATAACTGAATCAGATTAATTTTTTTTTTTTTTTGTCAAATACTAAAAACATATTTTAACTTAAAAATATCTAAAATAAGTCAATTCAAATTGACTTTTATACCAAATAGCTTTGGGTAGAGTTGGGCAAATACAAATTTACCATTGATGAAAAAAATTAGGTGATGTAGCTATTTCGACCCCCTAATACTCTTTATAGTAATATTTTTTTTAAAAAAAAAAACATAGTAACATAACATTATATACTTTTATAGCAAATATATAAGATACACGACCCGTTTGGCCATAGATTTCCCAAATAATATTTGGGAAAAAATTTGGCAAATAGTGTTTGTCCATACAATTTATCATTATTTGATAAATATTTTTGGCAAATATCCCAAATTCTCAAATACTAGTTTTTTCTAGTATTTGGGCCAAATCTCATTATTTGGGATCTTTTGAAAATTGAAATTTTACATCAAACTTTTATCTTTTACAAAAACACCCTCTATAGTAGTGTTTGCGTTGTATTACATAATTTTTTACTTGAACACCAAAGTAGTGATGAAATATTCAGTGAATATGAAAGTGGTGATATGGTTGTTGATGAAAATGATGAACAATCGACTCAGGGTAACAAAGTCATGTGCTTTGTATACTTCACGGTGTATGTAATGATGCTTGTTACACTCACTCCAAACTACCACATTGCTCTAGTGTCATAGACACTACTTGTTATTTGTTGCAACAAAGATCCAATTGACTTGTAATACAAACTTATGGTTAGTTTTGATAGTTTCTAAAACTTATGGGTATAAATCATATTTTTCTAAAAATGTGAAATATATTTCCCAAATACTATGGCTAAACACATGATGAAATTTCACCCAAATTTTCACCCAAATATTATTTGCCAAGAATATTTGGAAATCTATGGCCAAACGCTAGCATATTTGTGGATGTAAAAGCCCTAGCAATAAGCATTAGCTCAATATTACAGACATACAACAAATATCTTACGTGTTGGTTCTCCCAAACATATATACAATTTCAATTACAATTAAATTTTTTATGTGTAAATATAATGCAATTTGCTACGTTTTGAAAAAAAATAAAATTACTATATACATTTTGAAAAACACAAAGTACTCTCGTTGTATATTTACAAAAACGTCCACTAATAATGCTATTGATGAAATTTTCTCATTATTGATTTCGTCCATTTGTCATGCTTATTTATTCTTCTCTTGTGTGCTTCAACAATTATCAAATTATTCCTCAAATAAACATGAGTGTGCCTCTCATAGACAAATATCGACGACTAATTCCACTTCTACTGCATGTGTGGTAGTTTTCACTAGTCATTATCTGATCGACCTTTAGATCACTATGTACCTTAGGAGTGATTCCATCATGAAGCTACTTTGTAGATATGAATGTTTTTTCTATACATTATGTGTCGATGATTGAATACAAACTCACATGATCAACCAATAAAAAAGAAAAATTTACGTAAATGACGAGACCGTAAAGTCTTATATTTCTCTTATTGTGCTTCCCCAATTATCAAATAATTCCAAAAATATAAAAATCAGTAGTCTTTTTTGTCTTCATCCTAAGTAGTCAGTCTTAATTTTAGAATTTTCTTTCAACCGGCGCTTTAAACGGAACAATGTCTCCCATATGGCGTAGCTAAGCCCACATGTTTAGTGACCTATCGTTTTCGATTCATTTGTTCTATTTTAATTTAATTTAATACAAAGTTTTGAAAAAATTATAAATAAGATTGTTGAGTTTTGTTATTTTAAATTAAAGATATGTTAAGTATATCAAAATAATATTTAATTTTCTAGTCTTAAGCAGGTCAGATAAAAAGTTAGAATTAAAAAATTGTAAAAAAAAGAAGAAACAATCTATTAAAATAGACTAAAAGAAAATAGGTCAAACAAATTGAAACAAATTGCAACAGAGAGATAATAGGTTATAATCCAAAATAACTCAACCAAAAACTTAAATTTGAAAAATTAACTAAACACATTGATATTATATAGTACATATTTTCCCCTCAAACCATATATTTTTCATATTTATTTGAATTTTTAATATTTACAACAATAATATATTTAATGTCATTTTATAAGATTTGGAAATCCGAGGATAGTATGTAAGCGAGTCGCAAACCTTAATCCTATATTAGTAGATAATTAAATTGTCCCCGATAGATCCTTCCACCTTCAACATATAATATATTAAAAATAAATATTTGATGCCCATAGATATGGTGTAGTTATTATAATTTTAAATATATATATTAAAAAAAAAATTATTTTTTTTGGTCATTAAAATGTTATATCTATTATGTTTGAAATTCTCTCCTTTTTAAAAAAATAATTAAATATTAATATCACTTTGAGGTAGAGACTCAAGAAGGCAACGGCAAATACAAGGAGGATTTTAGGTGGCTTAGGATCGTCGCCGCCGCGGTGCATCTTAAAATGCGGCAGATGCACGCCATGTCATCCGGTCCACGTGGCGGTGCCACCGGGGACTCCGGTGACCGCTGAGTACTACCCAGAAGCATGGAGGTGCAAGTGTGGCAACAAGTTGTACATGCCCTAATTTATATGATATTTTTATTTAACAAAATTGTGAAGGACATAAATGTCATGAAGGTCTTTCTTCATGTGTTACATTTAATTAATGACTAGCTAGCTAGGAATATCAAAATGAACTAATTAATTATTGACTCTTACTTTATATTATGTGAGGAAATTAATGATAGTGATAGTATTAATATAATTAGTTATTTGTGTATGTCAATACTAATTTAGAGCTACTTAATTTGTTATTCAATTTTTGAATTTAAGTTATATAAATTGACCGCATAAATTTATTTTAAAATATTAAAATATTTTAATTTGTTATAAAATATTAATCGGAGTTTCACATTTTGTGATGATTCAGAGTTTGACATGTACCCCTAAGGCCCTACTGTATATATTGAATATACAAATATAATTATAAAGGGGATCGGAGAAGGACATAAATCTTACCTCTTTATATAAAGAAGATCGAATAAGTTCAATCTTAATAGACAATTACATGTAGTTACTATCTTTAAGTGATATGATTTCGTAAAAAAATTACATTGTAAATGTATAGAGGAGGGAGGAGACTTTTTTTTCTTTTTAATTATTTTCAAGAATGAGGGAACAAAAATTAGAAGACAAGAGAGTTCTTGGATATATATGTTTTTGTTAGTAGTGGAGTCAAAATTTAAAATTTATTAATTCAAAATTATAGTTCATCCAAGTTAATTGATTGACATAACAATATATATATATATATATTTTTTATAAATATCTTAAAATAAATATAAATTTTTTAAATTATAATTTAAAAATTCTATTGAATTTATAATCAAAACTTTAGCTCCACCCTTGGGCACTATGTTCAAAGCAGGAAGGAGCTGGGATTTTTGGCTTGTATTAGCAGAGTGTATGTCATGTCTGCCATTCAACTTTGGAGGCCTTTTTTTGGACAGAGATAACATGCAAATGCCCATGTTTGTGTAGGACATGTTCGAGAGAGACGAATTCAATATTTAAATTTATCGATTTAGTTATATTATCGATTTTATGTTTGGATAAAAGAGGAGAGGCATCGAGGGTTAGTTGAAAACCTCTTATTCCATAATTGTAAGGATAAAATTGTGTATATTTTATTGTCTTCAAACTTTGTTTGTGGAATTACACTTAATTTGTTGTGATCTATGATAAAAACTTTGTTTGTATATATGTGGTCTATGATAAAAGTAATGGTCTAATTGAATTCACTTTTAAAGATGAGTTTGGTGTAAGTGGTAAATTTATTGTTATGAGATTAGGAGGTGACATATGTGAATTGTGAAAGTAGCCTTTTGCAGAATGTAAGATAAGACTGTGTACGATAAGACCCTTGTAGGTCTGTCCCTTCTCTATACCGCTCATATCGAAAACTTAATGTACTAGACTTTTTTTTTTCTAAATTGAACTCATGATTTCCAACTTTCTATCTGCGACTCTAACATATAAGATTCTCGTAATCTAACTTCTACCTAGAAATTTGGCACCGATTTAGTTAAACACAAATATTGTATGTACTAAATCACGATTTACATGTAAAAGCATGTCAAATTTTAATACATATTAAATTTAAATTTTTAACTCTAAAAAATGTGATGAATATCATGTTAAATTTTTTAAAGATCGAGCCATCCAATTAAATTCTAGCAAATTAAAAAATTAACACAAGACAAAAGAACTTGAATTATTAATGCTTAAGTTATTTGTGGCCCTTTAAAGTTGTTTGTATAATTCACTTAGACATCTTAACAGACCTTGTTTCCTATTAGACACTCCAATCTTAAAAAATAAATACCTATTGAACATTTTTCTGACACTTAGTCTAAAGAGAAAGTGCGTGTAATACACATGCATATGAGGTGGCAAAATGACAAATCAAATGAAGACACATGACATTTAAATTAAAATAATTATAAAAATGAATTTTGAATATAATAAAATCCTAAAAGAAAATACTTTAAACTAAAAAAATAAAATTTATACACCCCTAACCCCACCTCAAACCTCTCCATTTCTTCTATTTCCCTAACAGAACTACCTTGTCCACCATAGTTAACCTCCATTTAGAAAAATTAGAGGTTTTAACATATATTATGTATGAATTTATTTTTTTTATTTCTCTTTATGCCTTCTTTCTTATTTCCATTTAAATTGATATTGTTTTCTTAAAAGATTCGGTTTTTTTTATTGCAATTTTTATTTTTTATGTTCGATTTGTGAGGGAGAAGGGGTGTGTGGGGGAGAGGTGAAGAGTTGAAGAGGGAGAGAGAAAATATTTAAATAATAATCTTCATTTTTTCCGACAAAGAAGATACGGATGGTCTCCGATCCATTTTTTCCGGCAAAGAAGATGTAGATAATAATCTCCATTTTATTTGATAAAGAACTAGTGATCTCCATCTTTTTTCTAGGCCAGTGACAGTAAGATGATTTAAAAAAAGAAAGAAGGAAATTTGTGGAGAAAAAAATGGTGATGGATTGTATTGAAGAAGTGGTTGCAATAGGTGTGTGGTTTTAAAAGAGAGGAAGAAAAAAAAGATTGTTATTTTTTTAAAAAAATAATGAGAACTAAAAAGAAAATATTGAAAATGAAAAGGAAAAGGAAAAGTGTTAAAATATTGATTTCACGCGCTTACCAAGATGTGAATTACACTTTTTGTGCCACATCTGCAAAAGTGACTAAATGGTTCAAATTGGAGAGGGTAGAGGTATTCAATAGATACTAGTCCTAGTTGAAGTGTCTAAGTGAATTATGCAAACAACTTTAAGGGGCCACAGATGACTTAAACCAATTATTAAACATTCAAAGGTGGGCACCATAGAAAGACTGAATGATTGTGTTGTAAAACTCCATTCAAATCTCTGGAAAAGATTTTTTTTTTTTAAAAAAAAGAAGGGAAAAAAGGTTACATATTGAGTTCGAACGAATCCAGTATTTCAAAGTCGCATCTGTCAATAGACGACAAACTAATTTAAAGTTCATAATTTGTTTCTAAGTAAGCCCAAATACTACTCTTTTTTTTTAGAAAGTCACAACTCACAACTGATTAGCAAACCACCTTGGTCAATTATAGAGGTGGATGCAGTTGGTACGTATGATTTATCAAAATTTAAAAACTTTCTCATTTTATGTGTACTTATAATTTACTAAATAGGTATAATAATGAATTTTAAACTTAGCAAATAAATATAAACCTTGATAAAATTCTAAAATCGATCTCAAAAATTTCAAATTCTAAATGGTCTTTAATTACAAATTATTTCTTTTTATAGTCAAAGTCCATCTTTCGAGTCTATCAAGTAGGCTATCTTGAGTCTAGCAAAGTGGACATGGGCCATGAAATGGGCTTTTTTTATAGGCTTAATGGGCTATTTCCATCATTTAGGTATATGCTTCTCAAGGCAAATTTTTAAGGAAAAATAACACCATATACACATTTAAAAGACAATATTATGAGTTTTAAACCAACTCTAAAAAAATTCTTACTTATAACAGTTTAATTACGGGTTATAACATATCAATTAAATTTAACTTTATTTAAAAATCAATTAAAATTATTTTATTAAATGATTAATCTTTTTATATTTTTATATTATTAATTATTTAATTATATTGATTGCAGTTCCTTTTATATAATTAATAGGTGAGAGAAATAATATTAATGAGAGGAAATCAATTTGTAATTATCTATTACACCTTTTAAGGGATTTTTTAACTTATTCAAATAACTTTTATTTATTAATGACTATTGGGGCCTTTAATTTTTAAAAAATAAATAAATTTATCACCGTATATTTTAACATGTAATTTTCTCTCTCTTTAATCTATTTTTTTTTTGCTTTTCTTGATTTTTTTTTTATTTTAAATTTTGATATTTTTTTTTAATATGATTTTTTTAGAATTCTTGGCAACGAGCTTTTGTTCTTAATTTGAATGATTCCCGATCTAATTAGCTATATTTTGAAATTTTGATTTCATTTTTTATTTTAATTAATCTAAAACTTGATTTCTTGAGAAAAAAAACCGTTTTACTTAAGTTTTGAACTTGTTTTTGGTGTGTTTTTCTATATCTAAAATATTGTTTTGTTGGTGAAATAAGTATATTTAATTCTGAAATTTGTTGATATATATACATAATATGAGATCATAAAATCTTTAATAAGGATTTCTTAAGTTTTAGCTTAAATATGATTTAAAAAAAAAGTTCACACTTGAATACGAAATATAAATTGAAGAGAGAGAAAAATATAGAACTTGTATTAATTATTGCAGTTTAGACTTTAATTACATGTTTTGATTTTTGGGTGATGTATATTTCTTTTGCTACAATTTCTGACAACAATATATAATATGCATTGTCTTACAATCATATTTATTCTTCCCGGATTTATACCCGTTGGATACTAATTTTATACATTTTTATTTTTTGTCTTTGTTCTAAAATTTCAAGTTGGATACCAAGTGTATATAAGTTGGATAAAACATTAACTTGTTTTAGATTGTCTAATTTGGTTGAAATATCAGTTACATTTTATTTTTTTCATTTTCAAGTGGGATATCTGTTGGATACCAATTGAATACAACATTAACTTGTTTAGGTTGTCTAATTTGATTGAAATCTCAACCACATGTTGATTTTTCAATTTTCCAATGGGATATCAATTCAATACTAAATTTATACAAATTGGATACAATATTAACTAGTTTTACGTTGGCTATTTTAGTTGAAATCTCAATTACTTATTATTTTTTTCAATTTTACTACTGGGACGTCAATTGGATACCAAATGTATACCAATTTCATATTAAGATTTGAATTAATTTTTCCAGTCAACATCAATCGCATACAAACATTACCTATTTTTTAGTATATATTTGAAAAACTCTGAATACACAAATGATTAACTAGCACACATAATAAATATTCTGAAATTATAATTCATTAACTTAAAAGACAAAATAAATCAAAACATGAGTTTGCCACAATAAAACAACCAAATCAAAATAAAAATAAATTATGAATTTTTTTTAAGAAGGGTAATTTGAACATGTCTTCCTATTGTGTTCTTCCCGACGACATGTACTGCACGTAATCTTAGATATCTTGAATTTCACATCAGCAAACCATTTACGATTTGTGGTCTCCCTACAGTTCTTTTTGAACCATACGAAAATTATTTCTGCTTTGACACTTTTTGAATTGCATATTTTTCTGTTTCATCATAAATTATTGTGTCAATATTATATCATACAAAAGTACAAATAACTTTTATACATATGTTATATCAATATACAAATTTCATATCATTTTTATGCTTACAAAATTCATACAAAAGTAAAAATACATATGTTATTTTAAAACAATTTCATATGTTATTACATAATACAAAAGTAAAAACACATATGTTATATCAATATACAAATTTCATACAATTCTTATTCACACATTTCTTACCTATTTCATGCCAAAAGTTATCAATTATTCATACCAGGATCATGCCACTAGAATACCAAAATAATTCCAACTTAGAAATATAATTGTCATTGGTTTAATAAACAGTATACCAAATTCATTACATTGTTATTCTCAAAATTCATTACAATATAATGCCAAAAAAAAATCCAATCAAACCAAAAATCTTACCAAAACATTATCGATTGTCATACATGCTTGGTAGTATAAGTATACAAATTCCAAAGAAAAAGTTATCTATTTTTTAAACCAAAAATATACCAAAAAAAAGCGTCAGACAAATAATGAATAAATTCAATGTTCATACCAAAATATAACATTATACATTTTTAAAAAAACGTCAAAATTCAAAGTATTATACACAACAAAAAATTGAAATAAGTATACAAATTTCATATAATTATTATGCACATTTTTCATACCTATTTCATGCCAAAGTTATACCTATTTCATGACATAAGTCGTCACTTTTTCACAGCAGAATCATGTCACTATAATATCAAAATAATACCACTTTTAACTATTAATTGTCATTTATTAGACAAATAGTATACAAAATTCATTCAACTATAATTTTAAAATCGTACCAACATGGTATAACCAATATACCAAATTCAAATAAATTTTATGTAATTTTTTAACCAGAAACATACAAAAAAATGAATGTTCAAACAAAAATCTATACCAATTTCAAACAAATTTTATATAATTTCAAAAGTGAATAGTCATACCAAAAACACCATAATTAAAACTATTATTCACAAACAAAATCTGAGCATTTTTTTTTTCCAGAATCACTGTTCATAATTTTTTTGAACGTTTGGTTTGTATTACAAGACAAATAAAAAATTGCAAAGAACACTAACCTGAATGATCCCATCTACCACCATGTTTTATTAATTCTAATAAGAAGCTGTCCATAAAATATATATTATTGAATAAAAATGAATATGAATTAGATGAGAGTGACAAGATTTTTGAAAAAAAAAATCTAAGAGAGAGAAACGTGGAAGAAAATGGATGAAATCAGAATTTTTAATTAATTTTAACAAATTAGAGTGAAATAAGGAAACTAAATATTCTTAATTAGTTTGAATTTCCTTAATTTATGCTAATTAGTAATTATCTTCAATCAATTCAAATTTAATTAACACACTTATTTCCATTTTTTTACCTCTTTTTTTTTCAGAAACGAATTATTTTATTTTTTTATCTTTTTCAAAACAAAATTTTACAATTATTTAAAAAATGCTTTTTTTTAAGAAACTGTTACAACCTGAATTTTTTTATTATTACAACTTGAAAGTTTAATTCTACTGCTATAACTTGAAAATATTAGTCTAATATATGTATATATGAAATTTTCACAATTTTTAAAAACTAATCAAATTTCATAAATAAATAATATTTTCAATTCCTCTTTTTGAAAAAATTATTTCTAAAATTTATGGTCAATTATAAGCAAATAAAGGGGCTATTTAGGTGGTGCAAGTGTGTATTAGTGAATTTTCAGTGATTTGGCTATGGTTTTCTAAGGTATTTCTACTTCCTAGACTAATCTATAACTTTAAAGAAGCAAGCTCACTCTTATTTCAGTAATCAGAAGAAACTTGTTTGTACGATAATTTTTTTTATAGTTTCCGACTTGCTTTATATCTTCTCTTCTCTTGCAGTTGGCATTCTCAGACCTTCTCTTTTATTGTATCTACTTATTGTTTTGATAGGAATAATTTTTCTTATTGAACTTTAAGATAATGATAGAGACTAGATTTTTACTCTAAACCAATAGGTCATTAATTTGTAAAAACGATAGACATCGAGTTCATTCGCTCAATTTTTCTTTATGATAGACCAACTCAAAGAGAAAAATGCAAAAGGCGTGTTAGCAATTTTTTTGCCTTGCTTTCTAATGAAAAAAGAATGTTGTTATCATTCAGGAATCAATTGCACATGAATAGACTCTTTCTAAGATAGGAGGAAATGATTTTTTTTTTTTCAATTTTTCAAAAACATAAAATGGAATTCTTTTTATAAGACCTATATATACATTTTTAAAAGAATGTAATAAGAATATATTTGAATCTCCAAATAATAATACTAGATAGTACCAAAAGAGACATATATACAAACAACCAATGGACAAAATTATGGAGTTAGGTGAACATTATAATTAAATTACTCATAGATCTCAAAGATCACTAGATAAGCTTGAATAATTAAAAAAAACCATTAACATGCATGCTTACTCATTGGCTCATATATATGACTCTTATCTCCTTCACCTAATTAATTTTTTTATTAGTCACTTTTGTTTCAATTCATATGATCTTGCTATATTGAACAAAGCTATTTTTTTAAAGATTTTTTAAAATTTTTTATGATTTTAGACATGTTTTTAACATTTCATTGGCTAATTATAAAATTGTATAATTTGGAATTTAAACATGTTGTAATATTTGTATGTGTACAGAAGTTTGTTGGTTAAACTATTAGAAAATATGGAATTAGCCACATAATTTATTGATAATTCCTAGGTAATCCGTCACTAAGAAGTTCGTAGCTTATTGATTTTTTTTATAATATGTTGCTAATACATAAATAGTTAAATGATATTTATTTACATGAAATTTTTATTGTTTAACAATGAAATTTTGTCTATCACTAATATATTCCTTTCTTCTTTTTTTTCATTACCAAGTGTGTTGGATATGAATTTTTTTTTTGTAATTTCTTATGTTTGATTAGTCAAAATATTTTTGAACATATTATTCTAGTGCCTTATATATTGTTGTGATATTGTTAATGTTTTTTGTTCACACTCTATTCATTAGTCAATGATACTATACAAGTATATTGTCACGACCCAGACCGTCGTGATTGACATCCACACTAACCCTCTAGTGAGAGAACCACTACTACAACCCGACTACACAACTTAACGAAAAGATATTCATTTTAAGATACAGAACCAAGTTTAAATGCCAAAATTATATAGAGTTTCCATAAACTCCAAAGGTTTCAAAATAATTAACTAACCGAACTAATGCGGAAGTCTAACCTTCGGAACCTGAAAGTCAATGTACCAAAACTCTACTAACGACAAGTCTAAGAACAAGGGGTACAACCTCGAAACTAAACAAAAAAATATCTAAAGTACTAGTCTAAGTCCGAAGAAAATGGACTAAACAGAATAAGAACTCATGACAACTAGGAAAAACTGTAAAGTAAGCGTAGAGTAGTACCTGAATCGTCGAACAACTAGGGGTACTTGTTTTGCATGTCCTTCTCGGTTTCTCATGTAGCTTCCTTAATCGGACGATGCTTCCATTGAACTTTCACGGACTTAATATCTTTGGTCCTCAACTTTCGGACATCATGATCAAGAATAGCAATCGGTTCCTTCTCATACTGAAGGTCTTTGTCTAACAACACTGAGTCCCACTTTATGATGTAATCTCCATCCCCATGATACTTCTTCAACACTGACATATGAAACACTAGATGAATTCCAAATAAGCTAGCTGGTAAAGCCAACCTATAAGCCACTGTCCCTACACAGTCAAGAACCTCAAATGAACCAATGTATCAAGGACTAAGCTTGCCCTTTTTGCCGAGTCTCATCACCCCTTTCATGGGTGACACTTTAAGAAGAACTTTCTCATCGGTCTGAAATGTCATGTTTCTTACCTTATGGTCTGCATATTTTTTCTATTGACTTTGGGCTGCGAGGAGCTTAGCTTGGATGTTTCTTACCTTATCCTGAGCATCATTCACCAAGTCAACCCCCAACGGTTTCACATCTCCGACCTCAAACCATCCTTTGGAAAATCTACATACCTTCCCATAAAGTGCTTCGAACGGTATCATGTCAATGCCGGAGTGGTAACTGTTACTAAATGAGAACTCACACAACGGTAGGAACTTATCCCAATGTCCTCCAAAGTCGATCACACATGCCCTCAATATGTCCTCTAACACTTGAATAGTCCTCTCTGAATGCCCGTCCGTCTGCGGATGAAAGGTTGTGCTAAAGGTGAGTTGGGTGCCCATTTAATCTTGTAATTTTCTCCAAAACTTGAATGTGAACAACATACCACGGTCTGAGATGATAGAAAAGGGCACCCCGTTCATCTTCACTATCCATTTCACATAAACCTTAGCCAACTGTTGAGCACTATAGTCTATTCTGACTGGAATAAAACGGGCTAACTTAGTGAATCAGTCAACCACTACCCAAATAGAATCAAACTTTCCCAATGTCTTGGGGAGACCAACCACAAATTCCATAGCTATCCTTTTCCACTTCCATTATGGAATTGGCAGTCTTTTCAGCAAACCTGCAGGTCTTTAAAGCTCATACTTTACCTATTGGCAGTTTTGGCACTTAGCCACATACTCAGCTTTGTCTTTCTTTATGACAGGCCACCAATAAAGTTTTTTCAAGTCTCAATACATCTTGGTCACACCCGGATGAATGAAATACTGTGAACCATGAGATTCTGTCAACAATTTCTGAATCAAGTCATCTACTCGAGGGACACAAATCCTTCTTTTAAAACTGAGCACACACCCCGCATCAAGAGTCACATTTTGTGCCTTGCTAGATACTGTCTTCTTTCTAAGCTCATTCAAATTCTCATCCTCAAACTGTTTGGCCTTGATCTCTCTAATGAATGTGGGTCTAGCTTCAATGCTAGCTGACACCCCACATTTATCTTAGATACCCAACTGCATGAACATAGACTACAAAGTTTGAATTTCTTTAGCCAACGATCGCTTGGATACACCCAAGCAAGCTAAACTACCCATACTTACCGCTTTTCGGCTTAATGCATCTGCCACCACGTTAGCCTTACCAAGATTATACTGATTGGTCATATCATAATCTTTGAGTAAATCCACCTTCGTTGTCTCAGATTTAAGTCCTTTTGAGTGAATACATGTTATAGGATACGATAATCAGTAAATACCTCACACTTGACACCATAAAGGCAATGCCGCCAGATCTTGAGAGCAAACACTACTGCTGCCAACTTGAAATCATGTGTCGGGTAATTATGCTCATGCACCTTCAACTGCCGCGATGCATAAGCTATGCCACTTTTATCCTGCATGAACACAACACCCAAATTCGAATGTGAAATGTCATAATAAATAATAAAATCTTTACCTTCAACCGGTAGTGCTAGAATAAGTGTTGTGGTCAGAAGAGTCTTGACCTTTTGAAAGTTCTCTTCACATTTTTCAGTCCATTCAAAGACACCTCTTTTTTTTGTCAACCTTGTCAGATGTGTGGCAATAGAAACAAAGTTTTTCATGAACCGACGATAGTAGCTAGCGATCCCCACAAAACTCCTAACTTCAGTCACAGAGCTAGGTCGGACCCAATTCTTAACCATTTCAATCTTTTGGGGATCTACCATTACTCTTTCCCTTGAAATTACATTCCCCAAAAGGCGACTGAAGTTAACCATAACTCACACTTAGAATATTTAGCTTACAACTTTTTCCTCCCAAGAACACCCAGAACAATACGAAGATGGTCGACATGATCTTCCTTACTTTTCGAATAAATCAAAATGTCATCAATGAAGACAATAACAAATGAATTCAGAAATGGTTTGAACACATCGTTCATCAAACTCCTAAAAGCTGCAGGCGCATTTGTCAACCCAAACGACATCACTAGAAACTCGTAGAGCCCATATCGGGTCTTGAATGTTGTTTTTAGTATATCCTCAGGCCTAATCTTTAACTGATGATAGCTTAACCTCAGATCAATCTTAGAGAAAACTGATGCACCTTGCAACTGGTCAAAAAGATCATCTATTCGAGGCAGTGGATACTTGTTCCGAATGGTGACCCTATTCAATTAGCGATAGTCTATGCACATCCTCATGCTACTATCTTTTTTTCTTAACAACCAAGACAGGTGCACCTCATGGTGTAACACTAGGACAGATGAATCCTTTATAAAAAAGTTCCTGAATTTGAGATTTAAGCTCTCTCAACTCCGTCGGAGCCATGCAATACGGAGGAATGAAAATGGGGAGAGTATTAGGTTCTAAATCAACGCAGAAATCTATATCTTTATCTGGAAGCATACCAGTCAAATCGGTAGAAAACACTTCTCTAAATTCAAACACTACATGAATAGACTCAATAGAGGGAGGCTCGGCATCCACATCCCGAATATGAGCCAAATACGCCAAACACCCCTACCCCACAAATTTTCTAGCCCGAATGAAAGATATGACCTTAGCTGGCTTAAGCTTGTACACCCATTCCCACTCTAACATTTCCCTACCCTGGATCTTTAGAGTAACAAACTTAGCATTAAAATTAAGCACAACATAATATGAGGGAAACCAAGACATGCCTAAGATTATATCGAAGTCAGTCATATCCAAAATAACCAAATCAGCCCAAGTCTGAAAACCCATAAACATAACAAGACAAACACGATATACCTGAGTGACTATGACTGACTCTCCAACTGGGGTAGAAACATGAATGGGGGCATGAAACATAGCACAAATGACATCAAATCCTAAGGCACACTGAACTGAAATATATGAATAAGTAGAACCCGAATCAAACAAAACAGTAGTCATCCGATCACAGACAAGAATAATTCATGTGACCATTGCATCAGACACCTCAACATTGGCCTTGCCCGAAAATGCATAAAATTAAGCCTTGTCATCTTGACGGGAAACCTCTTTTTCTTACGGCACTGCTCCCCTACCTGCATTACCATTTCCCCGCCCTCTACGGCCTCGCTAATTTCCTCCTCATATGCCCAAGTTCTCCACAATTGTAACACACTTAATAACTTAACCAAGTAAGCATCGATGCTATTGTAGTAGTCGTATCATGATCCTCTTTGATATACACTCAATCTAAGAAATCGCCGTAAAGATTCTAACTTCAATTGTCGCAACATAATTTCATCATTTACTAAGAAACCCATACATGTTATGACAACAATACTAAATGCATTTTCCAAAGTAATGGTATTCATTATCTAGCCTTCCCTTACAAAACTTCTTGAATGTTGTCACCTTGGCAAAGTTTTCTAACTTCAACCCCTTCTACCTCTGTTACAAAATCAACCACTTCCTGAAAAGATTTTGCTAAAGCAACCACCTATAAGCTTGAATTTGCAAATCTGACCTAATTCCCTTCATAAAACGACGAATTTGTTGTTTTAGACTAAAGCAAAGTGGAGTACCATATTTGTATAAAACACAAACTTTTGCCTTAAAGGCTGCAACAAATATATTATGTTGCTCTATATTTAAGAACTCATCTCTCCTCTTATCCCTCAAAGTTCAAGGTATATACTTCTTCATATAGAAAGCTATAAAATGTTTTCCTAGTCATGAGTAGTGCATTTACTGGTCAACACTCAACATGAGACCACCACCACATTTTGGTGTCTCCCTTGAACTGGTATATCATAAACTCAACACCAAATCACTCTACCTTATCCATCTTATGAAGCAACTCATGACAATCAACAAGAAAATCATAAGAATCTTCAGATTCAGTACCCATGATGAATGAAGGTTTCAACCTTAAGAACATAATAAAAACCTCATGTTTGTTACTAGTCATTACATGCCCATATTGAATCGGGGAAACATGCTTATTTGGAAGGATGCATCCTTTCTTGCTAGTGTTGGTGTTACCACTTCTGTTGCTCTAGTTCTGACCATTGAGTGAAGGAGGAAAGATACCAATTTGTATCACATAGATACCAATTGGATTCAAGTAATAGCACAAAGAAAGAACGAAATTAGTTTTCCTAAAGTCCTATAGCCTCTCAAAGAGAAGTACATACGTCTCTGTACCGTTTCGCAAGACTCTACTAGACTCATTTTGGTACAATGAGCTCAACGAACCTAGGGCTTTGATATCAACTTTATTACGACCCAGACCGTCGTGATTGACACCCACACTAACCCTCAGGTGGGAGAACCACTACTACAACCCAACTACACAACTTAACGAAAAATAGACATTTAAAGATACAGAAGCAGGTTTAAATGTAGAAATTATATAGAGTTCCCATAAACTCCAAAGGTTTTAAAATAATTAACTAACCAAACTAGCGCGGAAGTCTAACCCTCAGAATCTGAAAGTCAATGTACCAAAACTCTACTAACGACAAGTCTAAGAACAAGGGGTACAACCCCGAAACGAAACAAAAGAATATCTAAAGTACTAGTCTAAGTCTGAAGAAAATGGACTAAACAGAATGAGAACTCATGGCAGCCTGGAAGAACTGACTCACTCTTGAATTTGGTCTCAATCAGTGATTTTCTAAATGAGTCTGTCAGTAGCCGCCTGAAGATGCCCTGTACTTAACAAATAAAGAGCAAGTGTAGTATCAGTACACAACCACAGTGTACTGGTAGGATCACATGGTTATTTCCAGTAAGCGAAACATAATAAGCAGTCATAACATAGTAAACATGACATGTACATATATATATATATATATACACACACACATCGGTTATCATTTTAGGAGCAATGTACAATTCCACATTCTCAATAACAAGTAGATATGACAAATCAATGGTCCTTCCATGGAACCCATACCCAAACTGTTAATGTATCGGAATGTGACACCCGATCTCAATTAGTGTGTCGGAACGTGACACCTGATCCAATATATGGGCTGGAACGTGGCACCCAATTTCAGTTAGTGTGTCGAAACGTGACACCCGATACATTCAACACAACCATAATTACATTCACACTCATAATATATATACTCACAATCATACAATCAAATGTTAAATCATGGCATATATTGTTCATTCATACACAATTCATTTGGTTTGATCAATAATGTTTCATTCACATACATACATGCATTACAATGAAGCAATTACCAATATACATCACACAAACATGAATCAAACTATCACCTACCTCGAAACCAAGCTTGAATCCCCTAAGGCACTTGAATCTTCCCTTTTCGGATTTTTCGGCTTGTTCTAAGTCAACAAACAATTAATATATGCAAGGATCAATAAATTAGGTCTATTTACCCGGATTACAATCGAAATTATCAACCCTAGGCCAAACCCAAGATCCCAATACCCAACTTATGGCTTTTTCTACCATTAGTTTCATGTCAAAACCCTCCCCCAATGGTAATCACCCATGAATCTAAGTTCTACGGATCGAAAAATGGATTAGGGGAGTAAAAACCTTACCTTTCGCGCTAGAAGAGGTGGAAAACTGTAAAGAACTTACCCTGGGACGTTTCTTAGCTCTCAAGAACGAAGGTTGCAGAATAATAACGTTTTTGGGGTTTAATCCCGACTTAATTCACGACTGGGCTGCTACGACTGACCCCATCCTACCACAGCGGCCCCGCCGTGGCAGGAATAATCTCCCCACAATGGCTTACACAGAGACAAAACCTTGGAATTTGAGTTCCGAACCCCCATTTCACAACACACCTTCAACCTATGACGTTCAAAAACTACCATTTCACGCTAAGATCAGTTTCGGGAGTTCTACTCGCCCGAATTTGATTCCGTAAAGTCGTACGGGTTTATTAACGTCTTAGTTATCCACTCATGTGATCAAATTCACAATTAGATCCCTATTCATTATCAGATTTCCCTAGATCATACGTGACTCCGATTCGTCCAAATCTGGACTAGGCTAGAATTTTCCAAGTCACTACCCAAAAATTTTCCGGTCCAAATTATTTCCCTAACGACGGGAACAAGTCGTTACATAATACACATTGTTGTGGTATCATTAAGATTTCTTGTTCACACTCTACTCATTAGTCAAATATATTGTAGAAGTATATATATATATATATATATATATATATATTATTGTGGTATCATTAAGATTTATTGTTAAGAAATTACTCATTAGTCAGTGATACTATAAGAGTATCTATATTTTTGTGGTATCATTAAGATTTCTTATTCACACTCTACTCATTAGTCAATAATACTGTACACGGATATATAGAGGGTTGGATCCTAAATTTAAAGAGAGTTGAAGTTGTAATTTATTTTGAGAGAATGAATATTTGCTGAATTAATTTGGATTAAACTATGAAATCGTAATTATTTTGTGTTTTGTGGTATATTGATGTAGTTAACTCTTTTTAATATAACAAATCAAATAGTCAATAAAAAATGTATTAAAATAACTAATTTGAATATAAATAATCCCATTATAACTTGTTTTCGAACCATGCCATCCCTAAATATATACACATCTTCAGTGACCAATGTTACTATTTAAGACAATAAACATTAATGTTTTAAAATATCTAAATTTTCTAACTTTTTAAATTATTTATATTTCCTACCTAGCGGCTATTACTATGTCCATATTATTTTAAAATCTGAATCTGGCCATCTTTTTGTTTTTAATTCATAATGTTCCCTTTTTCTGCCTTCAAACTATTATCTTGTATTCATTTTAAAATTTCCACAGTTGGTTTAGAAGTGCATTTACGCACTAACTTAATATTTTAATATAATTTTTTCCTAACATATATGAGTTATTTTTGCATTACAAACATGCTTGTTAATAAATAACGTGTTTTTTTTTTAACTTATAGATGATTAGTTCACAATTATTCAAATCAAGTTTTAACTTATTATGACCACAGAATAATGAATAAATGATTCTCTCATAATAATATAGTTGTTATTAAATAATTTTTAGAAATAATAATATAATATAAATATTTATAACCATTACTTTATATAAATAAAGTTAAAAGCTTTAACAATTTTGAATATAATGACATTAATTCATTATAAATTGCTGCAAAATATTTGTGTTGTACTATCATTAAACGTCTCTTTTGTTGTAATGTTAGGTAATTTAATATAGTGAATGGTTGTGCGATGGATACATTATATACAAACACACAATGCAAGAATTTTGTGATAATTTATTACTAATTAAAATATTAGCGATGAATTTTGTTAGAAGCTATACAAATATTTATGGAAAAATCACACCACATCTATTTAAGGGTTAATATTATAACTTTTAGATCTACCTTTTTTTATATTACTACTTATAACATTTTAATTACAAGTATTAACATATTAGTTTTAATTTATTTATTAATTAATTATATATTATTAACTAATATAAATTATATAATGTTATATAATTAATAGGTGAGAGAAATAATATTAATGAGAGAGAATTAATTTGTAATTATCTATTACACCTTTTAAGGGATTTTTTTAACTTATCACATGTTAACCCACATCCCACCCTCACGTTACTCTAAAAATATCTTTTCCATAAATATAGTAATTTCTAATTGACAAGATAAATCTTTCCCTTGATATTCTCCTAATTAGTTGATTCTTATTTTGATTATTTTATTATTCCCAAGATAAATATTGTTTACTATTCAAATACTTTTTATTTATTAATGACTATTGGGGCCTTTCATTTTTAAAAACAAAATTAATTTATCACCGTATATTTGTAACATGTAATTTTCTCTATTTAATCTATCTTTTTTGCTTTTCTTGATGTTTTTTTTATTGTAAATTTTGAATATTGTTTTTTATTTTTTTAATATGATTTTTTTAGAATTAAGAATTCTATATTTTGAAAATTTGATTTCGTTTTTTATTTTAATTAATCTGAAACTTAAGTTTTTGAGAAAAAAATTGTTTTACTGAAATTTTGAACTCGTTTTTGGTGTGTTTTTCTATATCTAAAATACTATTTTGTGGGTGAAATAAGTATATTTAATTCTGAAATTTGTTGATATATATAGATAATATGAGATCATAAATCTTTAATAAAGAGTTCCTAAGTTTTAGCCTAAATATGATTAAAAAAAAATCACACTTAAATACGGAATATACATTGAAGAGAGGAAAATATAGAACTTGTATTAATTATTGCAGTTTAGACTTTTAATTACATGTTTTGATTTTTGGGTGATGTATATTTCTTTTGCTACAATTTTTTACAACAATATATAATATGCATTGTTTTACAGTCAGATTTATTTTTTCCAGATTTATACTCGTTGGATACCAATTTCATACATTTTTATTTTTTGTCTTTGTTCTAAAATTTCAAGTTGGATATCAAGTGTATATAAATTGGATACAACATTAACTTGTTTTAGATTGTCTGATTTGGTTGAAATATCAATTACATTTTGTTTTATTCATTTTTCAAGTGGGATATCTATTGGATACCAAATGAATACCAATTAAATACACCATTAACTTGTTTAGGTTGTCTAATTTGGTTGAAATCTCAATTACATGTTGATTTTTCAATTTTCCAATGGGATATAAATTCAATACTAAATTTATAAAAATTGGATACAATATTAACTAGTTTTACGTTGGCTATTTTAGTTGAAATCTGAATTTTATGTTGTTTTTTTCAATTTTACCACTGGGACGTCAGCTGGATACCAAATGTTCACCAATTTCATACTAAGATTTGACTTAATCTTTCCAGTCGATATCAATCGCATACCAACATTACCTATTTTTTGAGTATACAATTGAAAAACACTGAATACACAAATGATTTACTAGCACACATCATAAATATTCTGAAATTATAATTCATTAACTTAAAAGACAAAATAAATCAAAACGCGAGTTTGCCACAATAAAACAACCAAATAAAAATAAAAATAAATTATGTCTTTTTTCAGAGGGTAATTTGAACATGTCTTCCTGTTGTGTTCCTCCCAACGACATGTACTACACATAATCTTAGACCTCTTGAATTTCACATCAGCAAGCCATTTACAACATTCAAGTTGTGGTCTCCCTACAGTTCTTTATGAACCAGGCGACAATAATTTATGCTCCGACACTTTTTGAATTGCATATTTTCCTGTTTCATCATAAATTATTGTGTCATTATTACATCATACAAAAGTACAAATAACTTGTGTACATATGTTATATCAGTATACAAATTTCATACCATTTTTATGCATACAATAGTAAAAATACATATGTTATTACAGAATACAAAAGTAAAAACACATATGTTATATCAGTATACAAATTTCATACAATTCTTATTCACACATTTCTTACCTATTTCATGCCAAAAGTTATCAATTATTCATACCAGGATCAAGCCACTAGAATACCAACATAATTCCAACTTAGAAATATTAATTGTCATTTCTTTAATAAACAGTATACGAAATTCAGTACATTATTATTCTCAAAATTCTTTACAATATAATGCCAAAAAAAAAAAAAAAATTCAATCAAACCAGAATCGTACCAAAAAATATTATCTATTGTCATACATGTCTGGTAGTGTTAGTATACAAATTCCAAAGAAAAAATTATCTATTTTTTTAACCAGAAATATACCAAAAAATAAAAAATGGGTCAGACAAATAATGAACAAATTCAATGTTCATACCAAAATATAACATTATACATTTTAAAAAAAAGGCCAAAAATTCAAATTATTATAAACAACAAAAAATCTAAAATCGGTATACAAATTTCATCCAATTATTATGCACACTTTTCATACCTATTTCATGCCATAAGTTGTCACTTTTTCACAACAGAATCATGCCACTATAATATCAAAATAATACCACTTCTAACTATTAATTGTCATTTACTAGACAAATAGTATACGGAATTCACTCAAATATAATTCTAAAATCGTACCAACATGGTATAACCAATGTACCAAATTCAAATAAATTTTATGTAATTTTTTAACCAGAAACATACAGAAAATTGAGTGTTCAAACCAAAATCTATACCAATTTCAAACAAATTTTATGTAATTTCAAAAGTGAATATTCACACCAGAAACGCCAATATTAAAACAATTATACACAAACAAAATCTGAATAATTTTTTTTCCAAAATTCTTTACAATATAATGCCAAAAAAAAAAAAAAAATTCAATCAAACCAGAATCGTACCAAAAAATATTATCTATTGTCATACATGTCTGGTAGTGTTAGTATACAAATTCCAAAGAAAAAATTATCTATTTTTTTAACCAGAAATATACCAAAAAATAAAAAATGGGTCAGACAAATAATGAACAAATTCAATGTTCATACCAAAATATAACATTATACATTTTAAAAAAAAGGCCAAAAATTCAAATTATTATAAACAACAAAAAATCTAAAATCGGTATACAAATTTCATCCAATTATTATGCACACTTTTCATACCTATTTCATGCCATAAGTTGTCACTTTTTCACAACAGAATCATGCCACTATAATATCAAAATAATACCACTTCTAACTATTAATTGTCATTTACTAGACAAATAGTATACGGAATTCACTCAAATATAATTCTAAAATCGTACCAACATGGTATAACCAATGTACCAAATTCAAATAAATTTTATGTAATTTTTTAACCAGAAACATACAGAAAATTGAGTGTTCAAACCAAAATCTATACCAATTTCAAACAAATTTTATGTAATTTCAAAAGTGAATATTCACACCAGAAACGCCAATATTAAAACAATTATACACAAACAAAATCTGAATAATTTTTTTTCCAAAATCACTGTTCATAATTTTTTTAAGGTTTGGTTTGTATTACAATACAAATAAAAAATCACAAAGAACACTAACTTGAAAGATCTCATCTATCACCATGCTTTATTAATACTAATAAGAAGTCGTCCATTACAAAAAAATAAAAATTATTAAATAAAAACGAATATGAATTATATGAGAGTGACAGTTTTCACAGAAAATATTGAGAAGAGAGAGAAACCTTCCAACAAAAGAAAAGAAATATGTTTGAACGAATTTTAACTGCTTTGAGCTAACAAGGAAAAGAAATATTCTTTTTTTTTTATAATTAATTTTAACTGATTGAGTAAAAAAAGGAAAACAAATATTCCTATTTTGTTTTGCATCCCCTAAATTTATGGCATTATGAATTAGCCTTAATGTATTCAAATTAATGACATATCCGTTTTTTCTTTTTATGATTTTCAAAAAAATATTTTTTTTACTATTATTTTAAAATCTTTTTTTTAATAAAATGTTATAACCTGAAATTTTTTATTGTTACAATTTGAAAGTTTTATTATACTGTCATAACTTGAAAATAATAGTCTTATATATGTCATTTATAAAATTTTGACAATATTTATCTACCATTACTTTCTATTTTCAAATCATCATATTTCATATATTTATTTATTTAATATAAATATTTTTATCCTAATTCAGGGTGAAGTAGGGGTAAGGTAATTTAGGGGTGATGGAAATAGCTTCTTGTTTGAAAGTAACGAAATTATTTTCCACTTCTACTATCAAACAATAAAAAATATTTTTTATTTGTTTATTAAACATCAGAAAATAACTTGTTTTTCATGTGAAACTTCATCAAACACATATATATTAAGTGTAAAATGAGAAAATAAGTTATATTATTTTAAATATATAAATAATTTTTTTTAATTTTTTTTTTTTGAGACAAACTAATAAATATGAAATATTTGTATATAAACTAAAACAGAAAGAATAGAAGTTAGAATATAATCTTAGGTTCAAATTTTAGCAGAGGTAAAAAGAAATTCTTAGGTGATTTTTTCTTTTTGTCATAGTCTTGTGAACATAATTATTTCGTATTTGTTACTAGTGAAAGATGACAATTATCAATGTATGTGAAAATTGATCCGAACATACGATGATAAACAAAATAAGTCATGGTGACTAAAGATTTTTTTGTCTTTTTGGTTGTTAAAAAGTAGTGATTTGTATATGATTGTCTATTATGAGTTTAATTTGTGATACCAATCACAAGAAAAAAAAAGTGAGTTTGTGATGACCATAAAATTATAATGGTAGGGAATACTTTGATAATTCCCACTTTTCATTAGTCTTTTTCATACTCTGTTTTCCCCTTTTTTATCTTCTTTTATTCTTTTTTTCTATAATAATATCAAAGTTATTTTTGTCATTTTTTTCATGTTGCATTGGATATTTAAATTGCAACTTGTAATTGTTGTGCCCACATATGTGGCGAAAATACCTTATGGCAATATTTTATTTTTTTCGTCGACCGTGTTATCTATGTCACGGGCGGCGTTAGGATATCGTCATGTTTCGTCGAAAAATTATTATATATATTTAAATTAAAATAAATTTCTTGTTGGCTCCACAACTAATATTATTGCCAAGAATTAATTTTATTTATCAAAAAATTATATCATATAGATAAGTCGATATTTCTCTATGTGTTGAATCTGTTGATTTTTAATAGAAATTCTAACATAATCTTTAAATATAGGTTTCAGATTCAAGTTATGAAATAATTTTTTTTCAATTAAGTGTTATCTACTTAATTAATCAGGCTATTAAATATCGAGTGCCTCTTGAATTTTGCCAAGGTATGGCCCACTTTTCTTTTTAAAGAAAAATCTCAATGTGACATCGCTATTTCTTTGTAACTACGTGCACAAAAGATGACTAGGACACACCTAGTTTGGCAGCTACATTTTAGAGCTACAATGATAGTTTATTAAATGTATAAGTATAAAAAAAACATTGTCACCAATCATTAACTTCGTATTCAAAACTATTCGAAATCGAAATTTCTAATTAAGAACAAAGAAAAGAAATATTTGTATTCGAAACTTTCAATTAAGAAGGGAATGCAGAGTACTTACTGCAATCTTGTTGGATTGATACATTAATATTTTTCTTATATATTGAAAATAAAAAAAAAATGTCACTGTTTATAGAGAACTAAAGAAAATAAAATAAAATAAAAATATATAATTTTTTCTTATAAATGTTAAACTAACAGGAAATTAAATATTTTATAATTAAAGTTGAAAAAAAATAATATTCTATCATCATTAATATAAATCATAAAGTAGAAGGAAAGTAAATTTTAACATATTGGATCTTAAATTAATTTCTATAATTTGTTAGTGAAATTCATCTTCAACTTCATTTGGCAATTAGTTATCTTATTTTGTTGATTATTGTTTTCTTACATGATTTCGGATGATTTTATGTCCATTTTCTAAATATAGTATTTAGAATCACACTTATTTATGCTTTTGTTTTTTTCAATGATAGACTATCATATTTAGTAACAAAGTTAGAAATTTAAATAATTTTTTTTAAAAATATATGTATATAACAATATATAGAAGGTCATTCAACAATTTATATATACATGAAAAAATAATGTATCCCTTTACATAGCTCTATGCTACTCATTATATTTTGCTTCAAATATTCATCAATCTTTCATATGAAGGAAGGGTTAGAATATTTTGTATTAATTAAGGGAATAAGTTGTTTTCTTGAATTAGTTTTATAATTGAGAGAGACTCAATCTTGTTTGGCTAAGTAATATAAACTAAAGAAAGTTTGAGCTATAAAAGCATAATTAGAATTCGAAACAAGATGTTGAACCAAACAACTCCTAAGTATTTGTTAAAATTATTGAACAAAATCAAAGTTGCAACTTGCAAGTAGTGGAGAAAATACCTTATGCCAATATTTTAATCAATTATTATCTGAAGTTCTATAACTATTTTTTTTCTTAAAATAAAATATAATATCATCGTCAAACTCATTTATGTTGTTGTGTTTCAATGGTGGACCTCATGTTTAATGGTGGAGCTAAAAAGATTTGAACAATATAATAATAACAACGTTCATCTTATTATAAATAATTGTTTTAAATAACTTGCTTATTTACAAGCTTAAAAGAGAATTAATTAAAATTTCTCATTTGACTTTAGGAAAACTTATTATTCTTATTTATAATTTTTTTAAAAGATACATAAATGAGAAAATAAACAATTAATATAATATAAAGAAGGTAGAATATAAGCAAAAGGTTGAACCAAAAAAATTCCTTATCATATTCTTCAAAATTATTAGACGAAATCAAAATTGCAACTAGCTGATGTGTCCACAAAGATGTGGCGAAAATACCTTATGCGAATATTCTAGTATCGTTGTCTTATGTACTCTATATAATAATAGAGTTGGAATTTTATTAACGAGTTTAAAATATGAAGAAATATAAATACAAAGAATTCAAAAGAATTCAACCTCCACTAGTATATACTCATATAAAAGTAATTTAATCAAATAAATAGTAGTATAATCTTGATTCACCTTGACCCTTCCTGATTATGTTCCGTCAGTACGGCATCAAAAATGACTTTTAACGGTAATTAATTAACGATAATAGTTTAATCGTTACTAAATATGTATTTTTAATGACAATGGCTTAGTTGCTGCTAAATATATATTTTTAGCATTAATTAACATTCTTTTTAAATATCCATAAAATTTATAATGATGTCAGATCAAATGACAATTAACTAACACTAACAAAAAAAAAAAATTATTACTTTTTATTAATAAATATATTTATTATTACTAAAAATTATTTTTGTTATAACGTGTATACCGGGAAGGTGGAAAGGAAGCAGAATCACCAAATATCTGAGTTTCCCATCGCTATTTATTTTTAATAGTGAGTAGGTTCATAGAACCTGATCGATCATGACTAGGCCACACCCCAGTTTGACAGCTACATTAATTATCAAGCTACAAACATAATTATTATTTCAACAGTTGAATTAATTTTATTTATTAGTATTTTTTTCATCTAATAATCGTTGTCTAATATATATTAAAAATAGTTATTCAATACTTTTAATACTTACTTAATTTAAAAAGTCAAGAGATAATTTATTTTTTATATCTATTTTACCATTACTTAAATGATATGTCAAGTCAATAGTGGATAACTATTGTTAGACGGAGGGAGTAACACATAATATCTTGTAACCATCTGATTAAACTGATTTATGGTAACAACATCTAGTGTTGTGAAAATTAGATTATAAGGTTGATGAGTTTTTAGTGATTTGATAAAACAAAATTATTGGATTATTGGTTTTTTAATACTCGATAAACTCATTCATTAAAACAATAATAATTTCCTACTTTATCTCTATATAAATATTAATATCAATATCTTATTCTATTAGTTACTATCTTGACTCTTTAGTCTTTAATTCACATTATTATCGTAATTATTATATTTGTGTTGCACTTGTATATAACTATTTGATGAGTATTTTCTTATTAATTAAATTGAAAATTGAACCATTAAAGACCAAAAATGGATAAAAATATCTTATTAATTTGGTTATTGATTTAACATATTTAAAAATCGAAAACTGATAAATCAAATTGATAATGCATAAAACCGAAACGAACAGATTGATGCGCACCTTTTGTAAAAATAATTACTAATGATTATATTAATTAAATTACTTACCTTATATTTTTTAGAATATTGCATTTTTCTGAACTCTGCTAATATAATTTTAATTTCTGGAAAAAAAAATTCTACTAATTTGAAAATATATTTTGAAAATTAGAATTTTCAAAAATAAGTACTTGTACGCCGACCAAGAATCTCCTTACGCCACCGCATATTTGCCTTTGTCTAATAAATAATGTTATATTTAGCTTTCGTTACATATTTACAAGTATTGAATTAAAAAAAATAAAAAATAAAAAATATCATGTAAATTTAAAAATTATATCACCCACTTTTTTTTTTACCCCTCTAGACCAGCTAATAAAAAGGATAAATATACACCTTAGACAAGATATATACACATTATTATTAGTTTATTCATAGATATTTATGAAATTACCTTATAGGTATTCAAAAAAATTAAAATCAAATAAAAAAAGATACTGACATAATATGAGTTTTCCTTTACTAGAGGGATTTAGAAAAGATTGTATTAAATTTTGATATATATGTTACTATCGTATCCCTAATTATTTGTCTACTTTTGAATTGACACACTTATTAAGAAAATGATGAGTAATATGGTGAGTTTACTGTTTTACCCCTATTAATTATGAAGTGGATGAATTAAAAATTTAAAATTTTTAAGAAGTTCTACTTTTATCAAAATTAATTAATTAAGGGTGTAATAGATAAAATATTTTATCTTTTTTTTATTTTTAAAATGAACAAGTAAAAAAAAAATTAGAAAAGTAATTAAGGACAGAAGGAGTAGTAACATAGTAATTGGCCCTACCATAATTACCAAAAAAATAATAACGTCAATAATCAATTGTTACGAAATTAAATTGGAATTTTTATTATTTTAAAATAATACTAGTTGTCATTTCACCCTATGATGTTCTAATCTACCAAAACCTCTTTATTAATCTTTCCTAATTCTCTTAAACAAAAGTAGTTTTGGACAAAAATTATTAATTAACAATGTAATTAATCATATGAAAATCCCCTTTATTAGTTGGATCCACAAAATTAATAAAGAAAAAAAATAGATGGACCTAGTGGTAGGCACAAACAATGAGTGTCGCCATTTGTTGACTTACAAACATTGAAAAAAAAATATTTAATGTTTTTAATATCTCACTCTGTCATCTTTCAAATTTCGAGAGTTAATTTATAATCTATATATTTTTAAAATAAATTTTACATACTAAAATATTACATAAAAAAACATTATTATAAGTTATAATATTTTTTTTATAATTAATAGCATCCAAATTAATCTTTATGCACCTTAACTTATTCAAAACACAAAAATATCACATAAATTAAAACTAAAGAACAAAGGATAGTAGAAAAAAATGATGTTATAATGACGTGTGAGGATAGACATTCACTTTCTACATTTAATGTATTACTAACTTTTTTTATTGTTAAACTAAAAAAACAAAAAAAACGAGCTGTATATATATAGTGGCCAGAAACGCAAAAGTTGTGGGGATTCATAATTTTTTCTTCTTATTTTGTGTGATTATAATCCCCTTTTCAGAGAACTTCAACAAACTCCAAAAATTGCTCTATCAATTTGCTTCTTTATCATAAATTATCCCTAGTTCGATCTCGATTTACTAATTTCCGAGATCGAACGTAGATTTTCATCGAGGCTTTAGTCGGCGCATACACGCTGACTATGGCCTTATTCTCTTCTTCTGAAACCACAATATTCAACAAATACGAGTTAGGAAAACTCCTAGGATGTGGCGCATTTGCCAAAGTGTACCACGCTAGGGACATCAAAGATGGCCGTAGCGTGGCGATTAAAATTATTAACAAAACAAGAGTTAGTAACGCGATTTTAATGGCGAATATCAAACGTGAGATCTCAATTATGAGACTTCTACGACACCCACACATCGTCAAACTTGACGAAGTGTTGGCTACCAAGACGAAGATCTACTTCGTCATGGAATTTGTTAAAGGAGGCGAATTGTTCGCCAAAATTGCTAAATCTGGAAAATTTTCTGAAGATCAAAGTCGGAAAATTTTCCAGCAACTCATTTCTGCTGTTCGTTATTGTCATTCTCGAGGTGTGTACCATCGTGATTTGAAGCCAGAAAATTTACTTATTGATGAAAATGGTGATTTGAAAGTTTCTGATTTTGGGCTAAGTGCGTTAACGGAACAAGTACAACAAGATGGGTTGTTACACACGCTTTGTGGGACCCCATCTTACGTGGCACCAGATGTTTTAACAAAAAAAGGATATGATGGAGCTAAGGTATGTTAAATTATATAATTTTACGTAGAAGAAATGATCTGTTATGACGACTTACAAATTGCATATATATGAAAATGATTTTTAGAGCACTTAGATGTGGAATTTGGTAAAAAAGGCATAAAATTTAGATTAAGTTTGTAAAAAGTTGCAAAATCAAATCTCGAAGATCTTATAAATGTGATATGTGAATATTCATCTTTTAATTTGATAAATTCATCCATTTTGTGAGGAGTGACCAAGTCAATTTCAGGATTCTATTGTATCGTGAAGGATTTGTTCTTTAAGGAAGTTTGCTTTCACATTGTGATTGAATTTGTCCTTTTTATGAGAAGTGACAAAGTCAATTTTGAATTCTATTGTATTGTGAAGGGATTTGTCTATATACTCAGTAATATTTCTTTTAGGAAGTTTATTTTCACATTGCGAATGAAGTCCTTTTTATGAGAATTGGCAAAGTCAATTTCAGGATTCTATTATATCGTGAAGAGATTTGTTTATATAGGAATTATATTACTTTAAGGAAGTTTGTTTTCACATCGATAATGAATTCATCTTTTTTATGAGAAGTGACAAAGCCAATTTTGAGGATTCTATATATCGTGAAGAGATTTGTTTATATAGGAATTATATTTCTTTAAGGAAGTTTGTTTTCACATCGATAATGAATTCATCCTTTTTATGAGAAGTGACAAAGTCAATTTAGGATTCTATTGTATTGGGAAAGGATTTGTCTATATATGAGTAATATTTCTTTTAGGAAGTTTATTTTGACATCTCCAATTCTTTCTTATTACTTTTTTATTAATTTATTTTCTAACAGGCGGACATTTGGACATGTGGAATCATCTTGTTTGTGTTAAATGCTGGATATTTGCCATTTCATGATTCAAATCTTATGGGGATGTACCATAAGATTATCAATGGAGAATACAAGTGTCCAAAATGGATGTCATCCGAGTTAAAACGATTTTTACGTAGACTTCTTGATACAAATCCAATGACAAGAATAACCATTGAAGAAATCATGAATGATCCTTGGTTTAAGAAAGGCTTGAAACGCGTTAAATTCTGTGAGGAAGACGGTAAGCCTCATAGACGAATTCAGAATTCAGATTCGACAGGTCAAGATGAGCCTAGCGCGGAAATAGAAGAGGTCAAGGAGGGAGATGACAAGAACAAGAATTCTTATTTGAATGCTTTTGATATAATTTCATTCTCTATGGGATTAGACCTCTCAGGATTGTTAAATGACGGTTTTAACCCTTTAGAGGATTTCGAACGATTAGTTGTTGAAGGGTCATTGGAGATAGTAATGGAGAAGGTAGAAGAAATGGCAAAGAAGGAGAATATGAGGTTAAAGAAGAAAAAAGAATGGGGAATAGAGTTGAAGAAAGGTAAATTGATTATGAGCATGGAAATTTACAGAGTGATAGATGGGTTTGTTGTTGTTGAGGTTCGTCGAAAAGTTGGTGATGTTGATATGTACAAACAAATATTGAAGAATAACATGAAGCCAGTAATTCTCGGCCAACAGCCGATGAAAGTACTGATCTCAACAGAGGTGGATCCATAATTTAGAGTCAGTAGATTCATAATTGTATTTGATCACAAGTGAGTGTGCTTTGTACATAATAAAGAGAGAGTATATTAAACATTTTAAAAAAAAGAGGTGTGTAAAAGGGAAGTTATTCATCACTTACCCATATATACTGTTAATATTTTTTTTCGTATGTGGGTTGAAAATTTTGTTGTGAGAAATAAAACTACACTATTATTGTGTGTGTAAAAATTAGTTGGTAACCTAATAATTAAAATTATAACAAATCTCTAGCATGTGTTAAATTGGTATGAAAATTCTCTTATTTGCCGCGTATATATAACTTAAATTTATTTATATTTTACTTTTTTCCTTTAAAAAGTAGATAGTGTGAATGATAATTGAATGAATATCATATCGTAAATAATAATCAATGAGATATTTTAATTTGATTGTAAATTAGAGATTCAGATTTAAATTCTGAAAATAAAATTTATAATTAAAAGAAGTTACCCTTTTAAATAAGTTTTAGCTCTATTTCTCTATCAAACATTAATTTAAATTAATCGAATCAGTAAATTTAAAATATCATATGATTATATTAATTAAAAATAAAGAAGAATAGGTCGTGTTGTCTCTTGGAATAATAGAAGTCTGCCCCTGGTTGTTGGCCAAATGATTTTGCCGTGTTCTTTTTAATACTCTCATCGTCTTAATTTATGTGGCCAATTTTTTAAATTATTTTTTTAATATGTATTTAAAATATTTTAAATTATTAGTCATTGTAATTTATAATATTTTTTATATAATTTTCAAATAAATAATTTTTGGTTTATTCTTATAAAAACTTCTATATTCAAATTTACTATCAAAATATAAAAAATTGACTTTTAATTATCAGCCGACAGAAGAGAGATCTTTGTTATCTTTGTCTCTTCAACCTCCAATTTTTGACTTATTCTTATTTCACTTATGTGTTTAATTTATATAAAAAAATATTTCTTATATTTTCTTAATAAGAAAATAAGAAGTTGTGAGTTTGAGTCTTGAAAATTGATATAAAGAAATTTATATTAGCGAGAATATTCTTTTTTAGTCAACTATAAATGATATGAATTTAAATTAATCATACCAATAATTATTGAAAATCAAATAGTTAGAAAATAATATTTATTACATCTTATCGAAGAAATGAGATCGCACGAATAACTCATCATCAAAGCTTGTTTTGCTCTTGCTCTACCACTTGTCTTATTTCCTATATTAATGTTTTGACTTGTATGCATATGCTCTATTACGGAATTTGGGATTCGACTCCTCTCTATTTTTATTCTGTCCATTTTCTCTAAGTTTTTATTTGGATGAGAGATATATTATGTTATAGATATAAATTAATGGTTGAAATTAATTATAATTAAGATAATGAATATTTTATATATTTACTCCCAAAATATTAGACAATTCTACATTTCTAGCCACTAATTTTTTTTATTCTTTTTACTTTTTTTTTAAAGCAGCGTAATCAGGGAACTTTGAAGGCTTATAATATGTATTTTCAATTATTTGTATTATATTAATATCTATTTTGTCAAATATATCACATATTTGATTGCTATCTTATTTACAATGCTTGCCCGACTTGAAAAAAAATTACACTAAATTCTAGTAATATATTTTTTTAAAGTACGAGGATCCAAATTTACCTTCTCGTTGAAACATTGCAATTAATTCTTTTTCAAAGTATCAAAATTAGATTAAAAACAATTGGAATTTTTTTTATAAAAAAAAAGCAAAATAAAATAAAATAGAACTAAGTACGATTTTTAAAATTAATTGAAGGCAAGTAAGAAAAGTTCTTATATAGGGATAAGAGTTTGAAAAATACCCCAACTTTGGTCGAATTTGTTGTTGCGATACTAAACTTTCATAAGGACCTATTACCTTCCTAGACTATTTAATATCGTATTTTTTACCCATGAACTATTTAATAGTGTATTTTTGTCACGACCCAAAAATGGACGTGATGGCACTCGTCTTAACCCACCAAGACAAGTCAGCCTAAAACTCAACCATTACAATAAAATGCTGAATTTTTTAATAATAAACTCAAATATATCCCCAAAATCTGGTTGTCACGTGTACAAGCCTCTAAAGTATTACTATTGAATCAAAAGAAAAATACAAGTCTCATATGACATTGTTTCTAGAGTAGAACAAGATCATAAACAGGAGTAAGAAGGATCGCTGAGAAGACAAACAACTACCTCACAAATCTCCCAGAAGCCTTGGAAAAGAAGAGAATGACAAGTACCACAAAAATCCAGGCTCGTAACCTACAAAAATTTGTAGAAGCAAGGGGTGAGTACCAAACCACACGGTACTCAGCAAGTAAACCTCTAAACACGAGCTAAGGGGATAGAATACAAGTACTCCTTACACTCCAACCGAACCTTCACAACTATAATCTATATAAAACCAGCCCAACCTAACAGTTCACAATTTACAAGCACATATCTCAACAACAACATTCTAACAATCATATATTCCCCACAACAAGCTCAATATTTATCAATTACCACCTCCACAACTACAACCTGCTTAGTACCAGCCCAAAATTCATCAGTCACAAGTTTAATAGAAAGGCACTCGCAAGATCAGCAACACACAAGATCAAGTTCACCAATAATAAAGAAGTGCAATGCAATGAAATGCAATGTCAAGTATAGTGATGCATGTCTGACCTAATGATACACACCCGCTGTCTCTCAGTCCGGGACCCATGGGGGACATATTTGTCCATGCATCCATCGCGGCGCGCGATACGACCCTCGATAATAGTAACAATCGCGGCGCGCGATACGACCCTCGATAATAGTAACAATCGCGGCGCGCGATACGTCCCTCGAAATATAGTATCCGTCGCGGCGCGCGACACGTCCCTCGAAATATAGTATCCATCGCGGCGCGCGATACGTCCCTCGAAATGGTACATCTTCTTTAATTTATTATTCTTTCTCAATGCACATAACACTTGTCACAACCATGTCTCAGAACAACGCAAATGACATGTTAACACAAATAATGAGGAGATGACTATTTTCATAGCATTGCACAATTCACAACAACACAATCATGATACAACTTCAACAATGATTCAACAAGTCTTTCAAACAATTCTTAACACATCACACAAACAATTGATCACATTACTCCCAAACATATACCACAAGGAAATACATGAATTTCATACGCTTAACAAGGGTTTAGAAATCCACTTGCCTCAAATAATCGAACAATCACTTCAGGACTTGAGCCTTCCCTTTTCGTTGAACTTCCAACTCAAAGCAATCTAGTCAAATAATTAACCACAATAAGATTTCAAAACTAACAACACTCATGCTACTATAGGTCTAACCTAGACCCAAAAACTCATCCCAAATCTATAATCAAGTTCTTAAATCTCGATGTCAATTAACATGTCAAACTCTTTCAATCTTCTCCAAATTTAAAGCCTAGGGTTAATTCCCAACTTCTCCAATATCATAAATCTAAGGATATTCACAAAATACAATACCCCTAATATTTAATTACCTATTTCAATATGTCAAAAATATAGTTTATAATGTGACAATTATGGATAAACAAAAATCTGAAAAATATCCAAAACTGGTTCGCTAACTCCTGAATCAACTGTAACCATTGAATCATTATTCCTAGTATTCACCATTTTTCTATCATTAGCCAATCACCATCGTTTCTCAATTCCAAAATTACTTTATACAAATATATACCAATTTTCTTATTCCAAATCCCCTTTTTCCTCTTCAAAGCCAATATAAAGTAATACTAACAGTTATTATGATTACATAAATGGAATTTGGCCGTAATGATCACATGATTGCACGAAATCCAATTCTAACCCACTGTAACTTATAAATATACATATAATTAATCAAGTTTGCAATTTGATTCCCTTCTTACTCTTTCTCACACATTATTATAATGATAATAATACTTATAACTACATTTGACCTCAATACACATTTTCAATTGCATAATTAATGAATTTATGAATGTTACCTGATCGTGAAGTGCAGTGGATGGTTTCCACGCCAGTCGCCGCTATACGCAGGTAAGTCTCCATTTCTTTTCTTAAGTTATGAACCAAAAACTCTCAACCCTAATAATTTATTTTTCTACAAGGGTCAAGTGATATATGGTATTAAAAAGAATTATAAATTTAATCCAAAATTATTAACTAAAATTAGTTATTTAATAATTAACCGTCAATTAATTTACTCTAGTTAAATGAATATTCAAAATTTCCAAAAATGACCTTCCGGGTCATTACAATTTTAAAGGTATATATGTGCCCACGTGGACACATTACTATTTATAAGTTTGCATTATTTTTTATGTCCACATGGGCAAATATATATATTTAAAATACAATATTAATTAGTCTAGGGAGCTAATAGGTCCTCATGAAAGTTTAGTATCGCAACAGCAAATCCGACCAAAGTTGGGATATTTTTCAGATCCTTATCCCTTTTATATATTTAGGAAAGATATCATGAACAATTAAAATTGGGGGATTAAAAAAATATTTTAAAAATAAATATATCAATGTCATTAATTATCTTAATCATAGTTAGTACTAAGGCTGGCAATTGGATCGGTTTTTTTCGGGTCCAGTCCGGTTTTGGTCCCGTTCCCGTACCGGTAAGTTCGGTACCGGTTGAACCGGTAAGGAACTGGTCTTATAGGTATCAGAATCGGCACCGAAACGGAACCCAGATTTTTATCCGGTTGATCCGGTTCAACGGTCAATTTTTTTTTCTTTTTTTTTATTTATTTTTTTTAAAATTTGAACGTTATAAAGCCGTTGGGCCCTTTTAGCCGTTGGGCTGGGGCCCAAAACGGCTCCAAACAACCCCCACTCCTCTCTACCCCTTAACACTATAAATATACCCATATTTTTTCATTTAAATCACAAATTCACAAACTATTTCATTAATATCTTATAAAATCTCTTAATTTTCAATCTCTCATAAATTCATAATTATTATTTTGTGATATTGACTTGGAGTTCGAATTTCGGAGATTTATTTGAAGTAAATCGGAAGCTTCAATTGGCATCTCTCAATTCCGGCTTTGGTTCGTAGACGTTCGGTACATTCGTTCCAACTTTAATTTTTTATTTGTTTATTAATTAAGTTATTTTATTTTTTTTGTTATATTATCTTTGCTTGTTTTTCATAATATTAATTATTTTAAACTTGAACATGAATTTGGAAAAATATAGTGGTAAAAGACCAATGTCGGAAAGAAAAAATAATAGGGGAGGAGGAAGTAGTTCTAATTCTAAAAATATGCCACCTCCTAGATTTAGAATTAATACTAATGATTATACTCATGTTGATGAAACTTCTTTTACACGAGACTCACGACCTATTGAATTTAATTCCAAAAATGAAGTAGATCATGAAACTTTAAATAGATGTTTTACTAATTTTGAGGAAGAATTAGACGAGGAAGTAGAAATAAATGAGGAAGATGATGAGACCCCTATCCCTACTAGTCCGGCTACCAAATTACCGGAACAAGATGAAGTCCCCTCTTTACCTACTTTTTCAAAGACTGCTGTACGTGTTAAAAGATCTTTAGTATGGAAATTTTTGGTACAAAATTAGGAAAAAACTAATGTTACTTGCACGAAATGTAAATTGATCATGAAACATGTAACTACGGGTACACAAGGGGGAATGGGACTTAGTATTTATCTTTAATTTATTAAATCTCAACTATTGATTTAAATTTGTGACATGTGCCTCTCCTCGGAATAAGAACTTGAGGAAAATTGAAAGAATGGAAAATGGAGAGAAGCTAAATTCCGAATTGAGATTTAATATTTTCTTCGTCTCAATTTATATGAGTTAGTTTGACTTAACACGAAATTTAAGAAAAAATAAAACCTTTAAAAATATGTGGTCTAAAATAAATCATAAATATTTATGTAGTTATAAGTCATTTCATAAAAAGAAAATAAGCATTTTAAAATTAAATTGTTTCTTTATATTGAAATTTGAGATCTAATATAGTACTTGTCCACTTTTTTTTACTGTCCACAAGTAATTAGCGATAGAGAGAGTATTATTTATTGTGTTCTTCTTTTACACATTTTTTAAGAATATGATAATTTAAAAAAAAAATTATTTTTATTTTTATATCTTAAGATATAATTTCTCTTTATTAAATATTTACTAGTTTATAGCCCAAAAAAGTGGGTGGAACTTCATTAAAATACCTCACTATTTTAATGTTTATTTTTGCAAATGCGTGCCTTGTAAGTTGTATGGCTTATTATATGGTAAATTTACTGTAAAGAAAATTAATTTAAACAGCCCGTCCATCTATGCATTAAATTAAAATCATCGGCGGCTATATAATATATGTATAATTCATATATAATGTGTATAATCATATACAATCTATGTACACTGACAGAAAAAAAGAGTAAATTTACCCAACTATTTGTATAAAAATGTAGAGTTGTTTATAACAGATTTCAAAAATGGTACCCTGAAAAATTGATACACTAGTTAAGTACAATATTTTGGTCATGGATTTGATAATCAAACCATATAAGCTTTGATCAAAATTATAAATATTTCTATTAGGATATGTTGTCTACTATCACACCTTGAATTGTGGCCCTTCCTTAGACTCTCTATATGAATGCATGATACTTTATACACCAGACTGCCCTCATAGGCATCTAGTATCCAAAATCTGTTAGCTCGACTAAATCAGATTTTTACGCTGCATAGTTTCCATTATTCCATTAAACACGACAACGCTCCTTACGAAGAATTTCTCTTCATGAAACACCAGTAGATTAAAGAGAAAATCACAAGCAAGAGTATGGTATCTATGAGAACAAAAATCACTTGTACTTTGAGAGAGATATTGTACAAAACAACACCATGATTAGGAAACCTCAACTACAAAATGAACATCTAGGTTACGCGGTGAACAAACCGGGAATTCTAACAAAGAGAATTCAAAATAAAATGCTATACCTGAGATCTGAACATGCTAGTTAAAGCAACTTTTAAACCGACTTTCCCCTCCATATGTCAAGAGGATTCGACAGTTACATAGATAAGACATCTTAACTTGGCCTCAACTGACATCTGAGCAATCCAACTTTGAGAAATGCACATATAGACACCTCAACTAATCTCCATTGTGTCAGTTGAACACTCCAACTTACAAAATGATCATCCAGACAACTCCAAAATTTATCGGTGTCAGGCATCCATGAGACACAATAGAGTCGAGTTGAGGTTTCTCAAAGTTGGGAGTATTTAGTTGAAAGTTGAGGCTAAGTTAAAGGTGTTTATGTATGTATTATGCCTACCCTATTTGCACAGTATGACGTTTCCAATGAAGGGGATTCAATGGAACCCCTCACGTGCACCTAGCTCAGCCCCTGCATTTAGGACAAAATGTGAACAAGGAAGTGTATGGTAATCAAGGTAACTGCTCTTGCTGTATCAGATGGTTTTGGAGTAGCAGATGCTGCTGCTCCGGAGGTTGTTGCTGGTTATCTAAATGTTGTTCCTGCTGAAGTTGATTATTTGGTGGCAGCTCGTGAAGCTGGTCTTCCGACTGCTGATCTTCTTGCCAAGTCCAAACGATATCTTGAAGACCCGGTCTTAGGCCTTCGTTCAATATCTGTTGATATTCCAATGTATCCCCATTTGATTTTTTCACTTCCACCAAATGAAAAGCTTCAACGACCTCAAAGATCTCCACGTCAATGCTCAAAGTTCCCTTTTTTCCTTCTTTTGTTCCTTCGAACCTCAGTAATCCTGCATCCCTTTTGCAAACTTTCAGCTTGAGATGTTTAGCAATATTTTCGAGCTTGGATATGATCACTGATGCAGTTTTCCGGGATGTGAATTTAGTTTCTTTCTTTAAACAAGGTTCCTCGAACAATCTGGATAAATCGAACTTAGCATAAAGGGAAATGATATCAAATGCATTCAACTTTGGAATCAAAGCCACTTCTTGCTTGTCCTCTGTATTTGCTGAAGCTGAATCCGTGCTTACTTCGTCTACTGCTGTAGATTTAGAGGAAGTTGAAATACCCCTCCGGAACCACGAACTTTCTCTAATTTTTGCAAGGGTAATTCTTGAACTTGGATTAGGATCCAACATTCTTGAAAGTAGACGTCGGGCTTCTGGTGGAAACCAACTCGGACATTTGTATTCAGCTTTCCCAATCTTCCTATACATCTCCATCAAATTTGAGTCTTGAAATGGAAGATAACCAGCCAACAAAACGTATAGGACAACCCCACACGACCAAATATCAGCCTTAGTCCCATCATAGCCTCTTCTGTTGATCACCTCCGGAGCAACATAAGCTGGAGTCCCACACGTCGTGTGGAGGAGTCCATCTTGGTGCTTTGACTCAACTAGAGCACTTAAACCAAAATCTGAAATTTTTAAGTTTTCATCGTCATCTAACAGCAAGTTTTCAGGTTTCAAATCCCGGTGATAGACACCCCTACTATGGCAGAAATCTACAGCATTTATCAACTGCTGAAAATATTTCCGTGCAGCGTCCTCTTTTAGCCTTCCCTTAAGTACCTTGTTAAAGAGCTCACCTCCTTTACAATATTCCATGATAAAGTATATCTTGGTTTTTGTCGCCATGACCTCGTAAAGATGCACAATATTTGGATGTCTGACTAGCTTCATAACAGATATTTCCCGTTTGATCTGATTCATGAGCCCGACCCTGAGAACTTTTTCCTTGTCTATGACTTTGATGGCAACACTCTGTCCGGTTTTGATATTCCTCGCATAGTAAACCTTAGCAAATGTACCTTGACCTAATAATCTGCCCACTTCATAGCGCTCCATCAGTATGCTTCCTTTATTGGCCATTAAAAAAAATCTATATATCTCTTTCTAGTACAAACTTAGATGCAAAACCTTATAAACTACTGCCACTCAACCATCCGCGCACAAATTATCGTTTATTAACACAACACGCAATGTACAGCTACTCCATGCACTTTGCATCTTGGCGCAAGCAATGATGCTATGGTCGTTGCACCCGGGCTCAATATTCTCAAGGATGAAAAATGGCAACTCTACTAAGCCCAAAGCCTCGAGATGATCACTTTTAGAATTCGAGACACTCAAACACATTTTTCAGCATTCCTAGGATTATCTCTTCTCAATTACCACTACAAAATGCTGAAAAAGTGCGTAATCAAACAACTAGATGAACTTCCACTGCCTCCCTGGAAAAGATGAAATACGAGGAAACGATTTCAGTAGCTAGACAGTATTATGCTTCCAACTATAGAAATTAAAGATTTGAAAGGTAAAGAACTGCATCTTGAGTAAAATTGGTGTTAGTTATTGATTGATCATATATGTGTATTTACCCCGAATTTGTTATACATGTTTGTATTCAAACAAATCAATTTAAACAACAATTAACAGAGAACATCTATTGCAAGGAACCTATAAAGAAAGGTGCAACGGAGGAACTATACGGTTGATCTAACTTTATGTGAAATATAAATGAACAAACTTTTGAATGGAAACTTTGGCACAACTATAAAGTTTCTCCCGTGTGATCGAAGGTTACGAAGTCAAAATATGGAAGCAACCTCTTGCAAAATGTAAAGTATAATCCGGAGATTCCAAGTTACCCTTCCTATAAATGCACAAATCCCAAAGAAGGCTCGAGAAATAACGACACTTACTCGGGAATTCCTACTTCCAAGGAAACAAATGATAGTTCAACAACAACAAACACATTGAAATCCCACTGGAGTGTACCCAAACCTTACCCTACCTCGTGGAGTTAGATATGTTGTTTCTGAAAGAAACTCCGGGCCTGAATATCGCATATTCAAGCATTTAGAAAAAGAACAAACTAAAAACAAGTGATAGTTCCTACTTCAAGAAGAACATGTTGTTTATAGAACATCAAAGTTAGTGTTTGTTATCTTAGACATTTAAATTACTCAAAAACTAAAAGCCACAGCTAGTACATACAAATAAATCAATATAAAAAAATCAGTCAGACACTCAAATAAATTATCCATAATAGCTGTAAAGGTCTCTTCTTTTTCTGAAAATAAGCTGTAAAGTTTCTTCACCAAAATCCCACCATGAATAAAAATCACAGAAATCCTGCAATTGAGTATTAATTTAAACAAAAATATATATCAATAAACAAAAAAATTCATTTTTTTTTTTCAAAATTAAGGGTAGGGAAAGGGGAAATGGAAATTGAAATTGAACCCCGTTCAGATACCCAACCAACTAAACTACTAATATCGTCAATCAAATCAACCCTTCTGTTAATCCGCAATTCAACAGAAGGGTTGCATAATATCACATCAAAGGGCCAATCTTGAATCATATTATCTCAAAAAAACAACAAAACAAAGAACACCCAAAATCAAGAAAACAATACAATTATGATGTCTTTATGAAAAATATATCAAAAAAGTTGAAATTTTTACCTTTTAATACAGATTTTTAAACAAGAGGGAGAGAAGAAGAAGCCCTTGTAGCTGTAGAAAATAAAGATCTTTTTTTTTTGCTTTCCTAATTTGAGAAAGACAGAGGAAAATACACACACAAGTGGCAACGTTGTATGTGTTTTTAGGACGCTGTTAATACGGCAGGAGAGACATGTTTCAGTGTGAGATGGGCCCATGCCAAAGACCGTAATCAATTTGTTTCTCTTACTTTCCGCTTTAGTTCGTTGATAATATTTTAAAATTTCAATTTTTTATTTATTAAAATTACGAAATCAAATAATATTTTGATCAATTTATTTAATATAAGATCATGAAAATTGGTGTAAAATTAAAAAAAAAACTCTTTTTGTCCTAATTTAAGTAACACTTTCGTTTCTCGAGAGTCAAACAATCTAAGTTTGATCCAAAATTTATGCATGAAATCTTCAAAAAATTTTGAAATGAAAATTTATATATTTATAAACTATGTAAAAAGTATTATAAATCACAATAATTGACAATTCAAAATAATTAAAAGATATGAAAAGATCACGATGAAAAATAAAATTATTTAAATCTCAAAATTTTAAAAGTGTCACATAAATTAATACGGAGGGAGTAAATACATTAAAATGATGAGAGTTATATACTTTTTTCAATCATAACAGTAATTAGAAGTTACGGGAAAAAACTAGGCAATGCCACGTGTTAACATGATATTTTTCTTTTCTTAGTATGTTATTTTTCTTTTTTGGGACTTACCATATGCTATTTACACGTTTACTCTATTTCACGCTTAATCCATGACCAAAAAGAAAGAAACAAAAAAATATTTTAAAAAATAGAGATAAACGATGACAAAATAGATTTTTAACATTGATATCTGATAATTATATCGAAACACAACTATTCAATCAATAAAATTTTATTGATTGAATAAATTAAAGAAACATGAAAATTTAATAGATAATTTATTTATTTTTACGTATACAATGTGTTTTTTTTTTTAAAATGAGGGTCGATGAACTGTTTAGCTGCGTCCTAATTGGCTAGAAGACAAATATTAAATTGCTGACATATTTGTGTGGGACAAGTTTATCACAAAATTATGACGAATGTGATGGCTTTGTGATACAAATAAAAAATGTATATATATACATCCTCCGTCCCATTTTATGTGAGCTAGTTTGACTTGACACGAAGTTTAAGAAAGAAAGGAAGATGTAATGACCTGATTCCGTCGTTAGGGAAAAGCCAATGGAGAAAGAATTGGGGTCATAAAACTTTTTCGTAGTAACTTGAAAATTTTCAACCTAGTCCAGATTTGAACGAAATCGGAGTCATTAAGGTGTAGGGAAATCTGGTAACAATCGAGTGATTTAATTATGATTTTGATTACATGAGTAGATAGCTAAGACGTTAAGGAATCTGTACGACTATACGAAATTGAATTCGGGTGAGTAGAACTCCCGGAATCGATCTTAGCGTGAACGATATTTTCTGAGTGTCACAGGCTGATGGCGTGCTGTGAAATGGGGGTCTGGAACTCTTGAATTTTGCTCACTGGTTCCCTGCAAGCCGTTGGGGCGGAGACGTTGTAGCATGGTGAGGACCGTTGTGGCGGGTCCGACGCGACTTAAGTTCGCAAATAAATCCCAAAACGTCTTTATTCTGCACTTTTCGAGTTTTAGAGTTAAGGAACGAACCCCAAGCGATTCTTGACAGTTTTCCACCATTCTTGAGGTTAAAGGTAAGATTTTAACTCCCCGAATCCATTTTTCGATCCGTAGAACATAATCTAATAGGTAATTATCGATGGGGGGAGGGTTTTAATCTAGAATCTATGGTGGAAAAAGCCCTAAATTAGGTATTGGGATCTTGGATTGGTTTAGGGTTATTGAGTTTGTTATAATCCGGATAATTAGACCTTTGATTGTTGATCCTTGCGTTAATTGTATGTTTTTAGACCCCGAACAAGCGGGAAGAATCCAGAAAGGAAGATTCAAGTGTCTTAGGGGATTCAAGCTTGGATTCGAGGTAGGTGGTGGTTGTGATTTCATGTTGGTGTGATATATGTTGTAATTGCTCATTATAATACATGTATGTATGCGAATGTTGCATTATTGATCACTCTAATCGAAAATGAGGATAATTGAATAATTGTATGTCATGAATCACCTCTTGTTGTATGATTGTGAGAATATACATCGTGATTGTAATTGTGGTTTGTTAAATGGATCGGTTGCCACGTTCCGACATAAACATGGGATCGGTTGTCACGTTTCAGCATAAACATGGGATCGGTTGCCACGTCCTAGCATAAATATGGCTCGGTTGCCACGTTCTGACATAAACATTGGATCGGATACCACGTTTTGGTATGCTAACAGTTTGGGTGTGGGTTCCATGAGAGGACCATAGGATTGGGTTCCATGAGAGGACCATTAAATTGTGTTGTGTATCTACTTGTGATGATTAAGTTGATATCTAATGATGATTAATATTGGAAGACTGTATGTTGCTCTAAATTGATAACCAATGTGTATTATTGAGAACGTGTGATGCTACATTGATCTTGAAAAGATGACTAATATTGTATATGTTCGATATATGCCTGTTTTATAATGTTGTGGTTATTTGCATGTGTTTCACTTATTGGGATAGCTGGGTGATCCTACCAGTACACTGTGGTTGTGTACTGATGATGCACTTGCTTGTTCTTTGTCGAGTACAGGGCATTTTTAGGTGGCTATTAATAGACCTCAGCTAGGTGACTATTAAGCGTGACCGGATTTACGGGTGAGCCAGTTCTTTTGGGCTGCCATGGATCTTTCTTGTTTAAGTCCACTATTTTCGGACTCAGACTATTTGTTTAAGGTGTTGTTTAGTTTTGAGGTTGTACTCCTTGTTCTTAGACTTGTCGTTAGTAGAGTTTTGATACATTGACTTTCAGGTTCTAGGAGTTGTTCTTCTGTTTTAGTTTGGTTAAGTTATTTGTTTAAACCTTTGGAGTTTATGAGAATTCTATATAATTTCTGCATTTAAACCTGCTTCCGTATCTTTAAATGCCTTAGTTTTCTTAAAATTTGTTTGTTTGAGTTATAGTAATGATTCTCCCGCCGGAAGGTTTGTGTGGATGCCAATCATGACGGTCTGGGTCGTGACAGAAGACTTTTAAAACTTGTGGTCCAAAACAAATGAAAGAAATTTGTGTGGCTGTTAATCATTTCATTAAGGGTAAAATAGACATTTTATAGTTAAATTGTTACTACTTTATATAAAAATGTGTCATTCTGTTTGAGACTGATTAAAAAGGAAAGTAAGTCACATAAATTGGGACAATGGGACGGGACGGATGCAGGGTGAGACGAGTTCAAGACTATGTGGGGCGGGGAGGGATGCGAAGTGGGTTGAAGTGATTTTTTAAAAATAATGTGGGGCCGTACGGATGCAACGTGGGACGGGTTTAAGACTATGTGGGGCGGAAAGGGATGCGGGGTGGGTTGAAATGATTTAAAAAAAATTAATGCGGGTTGCAAGTCTATGTAATTTTACGTGGATTCAAACTTAATTTTAACTATTTACGTGTATAAAAGTGAGAACATTATCTATATAATTTTGAACGAAAGGTGTTTAATCAAGTTCTTGTAATTCCAAAGTATCTTACCTTGTACGTGCATGATGCAACACACCAAGCTTGAGACATATCGTGGTAGAAGGGTGTGGGGATTCATTAAACTTTCTTTGTTGAAAAAATAAATTATTATATAAATAGGGTGATTTTTTGGATTTGTATATATTACTTTACTATATATTAGAAGAGTCTAGGATTTACTATCATTGTTCCAATAAAATCATTACAAATGTCCAATACTTACTATATAAAATATATAAGTGGGCCTCACCTCCTTCCACTTAAATACTACATATTATATATTATTAATTACTATACTATAAATCACTACTAATATCCAATATATTTATCAAACTATTTAAGTGGGCCCCACCACCTTCCACTTAAATACTACATATTATATATTATTAATTACTATACTATAAATCACTACTAATATCCAATATATTTATCAAACTATTTAAGTGGGCCCCACCACCTTCCACTTAAATACTACATATTATATATTAATTACTAATGACTTAAATACTCCATATTATCTATTACAATAATTAACAATTATTTCACACTTTAAATTCTATCAATGCCATATAAATTAGGATAAAAAACTTAAGATATAATATTTAAATATATTTAAAAATAATATAAGTAATAATATACATTACAATAATTAACAACTTAATTATTTAAAACTTATATAAAAAATTTAATTGACTCTCTAGATTCTATTGGTACCACATAAAATGGATTATATAATAAACAAATATTGTTTGAAATTGACGAAAAAGAAACAATAAATCACAATAATTAATAAAAAAATAGTCCACTCCAAAAAATCTATCAATTAACAACATATATTGTTTGAATTTGACGAAAAAGAAACTATAAATTACAATAATTAACAAAATAAATCTCTCGACTCCAACAAATCTATCAATTAATGCCACATAAATTGGGACATAGCAAATAACATATATTATTAAAAAATTAGGTTCAAAATGTACTATAAAATACAATAATTAACAACTTAATATATTAAAGAGACATATAAAAAAGGGTTAATATTTGAAATATTGCATCTGCCACATAAATAAGAACAAAGAGAGTAATAAATATTATTTCCAAAATTATGTTAAAAAAAAGTACTACAAATCACAATAGCTAACAATTTAAAATATTTTTAAAATCATATAAAAATTTCAATAACTTCTCAAATTCCATAATATGACATAAATTTTAAAAAAAGTGTTATAAATCATAATAAATAGTACAATATTTAAACTACTTTAAAAGCATTATAAATTGTAATAAATAATACAACAATTTAAATTACTTAAAATTTAACGACTTAATTTTTTTTTAAAAATGTATTAAAATTTTGGTTAATTGTCAAAACTTTACATGTGCCACATAAATTGGGACATGGACAATCACACATATTTTTTTTAAAAAAATTTCATTAAAAGTATTCTATCAATTAACAACATATATTGTTTGAAATTGACGAAAAAGAAACTATAAATTACAATAATTAACAAAATAAATCTCTCGATTCCAACAAATCTATCAATTAATGCCACATAAATTGGGACATGGCAAATAACATATATTATTAAAAAATTAGGTTCAAAATGTACTATAAAATACAATAATTAACAAGTTAATATATTAAAGAGACATATAAAAAATGGTTAATATTTGAAATTCTGCGTGTGCCACATAAATTAGAACAAATAGAGTAATAAATATTATTTTCAAAATTATGTTAAAAAAAAAGTACTACAAATCACAATAGCTAACAATTTAAAATATTTTTAAAATCATATAAAAATTTCAATAACTTCTCAAATACCATAATATAACACTTAAATACTACATATTATATATTAATTACTAATGACTTAAATACTCCATATTATCTATTACAATAATTAACAATTATTTCACACTTTAAATTCTATCAATGCCATATAAATTAGGATAAAAAACTTAAGATATAATATTTAAATATATTTAAAAATAATATAAGTAATACTATACATTACAATAATTAACAGCTTAATTATTGTAAACTTATATACAAAATTTAATTGACTCTCTAAATTCTATTGGTACCACATAAAATGGATTATATGATAAACATATATTGTTTGAAATTGACGAAAAAGAAACAATAAATTACAATAATTAATAAAATAAATAGTCGACGAAATTGACGAAAAACAAATTATAAATTACAAGAATTAACAAAATAAATCTCTCGACTCCAACAAATCTATCAATTAATGCCACATAAATTGGGACATGGCAAATAACATATGTTATTAAAAAATTAGGTTCAAAATGTACTATAAAATACAATAATTAACAACTTAATATATTAAAGAGACATATAAAAAAGGGTTAGTATTTGAAATTCTACATCTGCCACATAAATTAGAACAAATACAGTAATAAATATTATTTCCAAAATTATGTTAAAAAAAAGTACTACAAATCACAATAGCTAACAATTTAAAATATTTTTAAAATCATATAAAAATTTCAATAACTTCTCAAATTCCATAATATGACATAAATTTAAAAAAAACGGTTATAAATCATAATAAATAGTACAATATTTCAACTACTTTAAAAGTATTATAAATTGTAATAAATAATACAACAATTTAAATTACTTAAAATTTAACGACTTAAAAATATTTTTTTAAATGTATTAAAATTTTGGTTAATTGTCAAAACTTTACATGTGCCACAAAAATTGGGACATGGACAATCACACATATTTTTTTAAAAAAATTACATTAAAAGTATTCTATCAATTAACAACATATATTGTTTGAAATTGACGGAAAAAAATAATATAAATTACAATAATTAACAAAATAAATCTCTCGACTCCAACAAATCTATCAATTAATGCCACATAAATTGGGACATGGCAAATAACATATATTATTAAAAAATTAGGTTCAAAATGTACTATAAAATACAATAATTAACAACTTAATATATTAAAGAGACATATAAAAAAGGGTTAATATTCGAAATTTTGCGTGTGCCATATAAATTAGAACAAACAGAGTAATAAATATTATTTTCAAAATTATGTTAAAAAAAAGTACTGCAAATCACAATAGCTAAAAATTTAAAATATTTTTAAAATCATATAAAAATTTCAATAACTTCTCAAATTCCATAATATGACATAAATTAAAATAAAAAAACAATATATATATATAAATCTAAAACTTCTATTTAAAAAAAATGGTGGATTAACACTTACGATTATATATCGTGATATCATCATCTCTATTTATTCTAATATCAAATATAACAATAATAACATCCCTTTCCAAATAATTTTGTAAGGAAAATTGAGTTGACCTTAAGAACATGATGGTTATGATACATGCACCAAACTGCATGGATCCAAAAGAAATAGAACAAAAATATGATGTAGTTTTGTTGTAATTCCCTTAACCTAATTAATTTCTGGGTCCCCTTTGATTAATTAGTTTTCTTTTGAATTATTTCTACTGATTAACATGAGATATGCATATAACACATACGATGTTTGAAAATTGAGTAGTATGTTAATAAGATGTTAGTTATGGAACAATTGGATCTTTGAACTTTCATATTGGGCCTTCTCATGGTATAACGACTCAGAAACTTTTTTAGAATTTAATTTGTTGTATAATTCACTTATTTGATAAATATTTATTACTCTGATTAATCTAAATTCGTATATATGAGTGCAACACGTCTTCAAGATTAAGTATATGTGAAATTCATTTTTTTCTTATAATGGTGAGACTTGATTCTAGGATCTCTATTGAGTGACCTTCTTTAATTAATTTTAGCTAAATATATCAAATGCTGTCACTCTAAGACATGTCTAATATTAAGTCAACTTTAGTTTAAAGATTTGATGAAATTTATTTGGCAAATTTTGAGATTTGAATCACCATGTCATGTGACCCATGAGGGCCACACGTGAATTCACCCTCAAAATAGGATTCTACTTTTTCAATCACTCACTAGCCTTATTTATTGATGGATGAATTTATATTCATTGGTTGACCAAGACTTATAACATAAATGTACTCATCTACGATAACAATTATACCTAATATAATCTCATAAATGAGATATGTAGAGAATATGACATATACAAACGTTGCGTCTATCTTTATAGGATAAAAATGTTATTTTCGATAGATCCTTAACTCGAAAAAACAAAAATATCGATAAAATTTGGATGAGTTAGCTACCTTTTGGATCAATATTTAAAGTTTAGTCTTCGTTTAATTTTTAAAATGTATTCACTTTTTAGGGTAGTAATATAATTCGAATAAAAATACTCCTAACTAAAATAGGATAATTTCTAATATAATATGCTAGTATGACTCTTTTCTTGAATTATTATTTGTAGAATCTTGAACTCACATTAATAGAGGACTATGCACCCCAAGTTTTCTTCCTTCAATTCTTTTTAGGTTTAATATTTGTTAGGAGTCTTTGTTTTGGGGAGAGATTTATATGGTCAAATTTTTGTATAGTGACAACATTTATTTGAAAGTTATGGCTATATAATGAATGTCATTTTTGTTATAGAAAAGTAGAATGAAATATGAAAAATTGATTTTGGAGAAAATCAAATTATTATAAATTTATAGTGAAATATTGTTATAACGAATGATCATTTACCGAAGTTAATTTGATTGTATGCCAAAAGAATTTGTGGTAGAAAAACTATAGTAATATTTATATATTAAAATGGAATAACCCTAAATGTAGTTCTCCTTTGCTTGACACTAGGAAAGGGCACATGGCTTTTCTAATCTATCAAATTTATTTGTTCAAACACCAAAGTTATTCTTTCGATTTAGTAAAGTGAGAATCTCACTTTAGATGTGTACTTTTTCAAAAGAAATATTTTTTTATTGTAATAGTTGACTTTTTAAACTTAACCTCCTCTCAACTTTCATTGAAAATTTCGTCAATATAATAATAAAAAATCGAAACTTCAAAAAAAAAAAAAGAGATGGAAAAAAAGGAGTGGTTAGGTCGTGATGAGTGGTATTTGAATATTTTAGATTTTCTATATCTTGTGATAATCTAACTATATATTATACATATACATACTCATCATATTTGCCCAAATACAACTTTTGTTTTTCTCCAAGAAACTCCTAATACTTCTTTAGTTATACGCATATGATCTTATAAAAGTTTGATACTAGCAAGAAAATGCAAAATCTCAAAATTACAATAGATCTTCCCCATATCAAGCCAATCAAAAAGAAATCAGATGAAAAGTTATATCACGAAAAGGAGTATCAAGATCAAAGTTCTGTCTCGAATCTACAGAATGATGATCAATTTCTGTTTCGAAAGTCGCTCTCTTCAATGAACAACAAGTTGTCCAATGTTGAAGTGTATTATGGAAATGCACCATTGGCTGTTCCATTTAAGTGGGAATCTCAACCAGGAACACCAAAAGTCAAGATTATTGAAAGTCCACTTCCTCCTCTTACTCCTCCACCATCATTTCTTGAGAAAAAGATGAAAAATGCCATAAAAAAGCAAACAAAGGGTAAATTTTTACAAAGACTTTTTTTCTTTCCCAAACTAACTATCTTGAGAAAAAGTCAACTACAACCATCTCCAACTAGTTCTTCATCATCGTCATCATTGTCATCATCGTCATTTTCTTCACCGCCTAGGTGTTGGTCATATTCTGTTCCTGCATCTCCGTGCAAAGTCAAATCTAATTTCTAAAGTTAGTGAGTTCAAAATACGTTCATCTTATTATATGTATACAAATCAAGTTATATGTATACATTGTTTTGATTCGAATTAATGGATCCAGTTGAACCCACTGAATTAACTTTGATCCGTTTTTGTCTCCATACACTCTAAGTCTCAAGTATGTACAAGTTGAATGACCAAGATTAGATGCGAGAACCTAGGGTTTTTTTTCTTTTCTTAAATATCCCTTTAGGGATTGTACGATTATATGTAACTTAATTTCACAAAATTGTATGATTATGAAAGGATCTTAAGAAGTTGATTGTGCAATTTCGTATGTGATTGCATTTGGTAATGGATTTGTGTCATTGTAGAGAGAAAAAATAAAGGAAAAGTTTATCTGACATCCGATATTTACATTAGATCATTCTATTTTTTCACGATTACATAAAAAATTTAGATTAGCATATGTTTTAACTATTGCTTAACGTCAATAAGAGTGTAAGATAAGACATGCTATATATTCATTAGGTAAGTATAAAATAGAGTATGGAAACAAGATTGATATAAAGGGTTACACGTTATTGTAAGTCAACTTAATTTGATTGTATAAAATAAAGTATACAGTTAGTGTATAGAAGTATAAAGTCAAAAAAGTGAAAATATATTGCAAGTTATTAAAAATGGAAAAAAAATTTGGCCAGAATGATATTTTATCTATGTTATTTTACCTTTTAAAATATTTTTACCATTTTAACTTTAATACATTTTAACTAAAAAATGAAAAAAAAGATCAGTTTGTTTTAAAATAAAAAAAATATTATAGTTTTTTTAATTTTCTGGCCAACTTCTGACCAAATTTTCTGGCCATTTAGCACTTCTCATTAAAAAATTAATTTTACTAAGAAAATATTTTTCAGATTCTACGAGTCACGTGAAATACAACAAATTGACCAAATTCTTCATGTGCTTCTTTCCTATAATTCAGCATCTATGTATGATTAAGGTCATCAATTATATGGAACTTCGAAAATAATTAATAAATTTAAAAGTTGACCGCATAGAATCGAGAAGTTATAAATGAACCTTACAAAAAGAATTTAATTGCGTAAATCGAAAAGTAAAGGAAAGTAAAAGTCCATCTCCAAGTAAGTACTCCAAAAGTATCTTATAAACATTTGATTTCTTTCTTCTTGTTCTTTATGGTGAATCATTTTGAGTAAATATATATCAAAAGACACGACATATCGAGAGAAGCTCATATTTAAAATTTGAAATTGTTCAGAGAATATTCGAGTTAATCGGAATCAGGCAAAAAATCAGTTTGTGTGAGGAAGTGAAGTACTATTGAAGTGTATAAACAATCATGAATATATATACATATATGACATATACTCACATATATTATATATATATATATATATATATATACACGATTATATACTATTTATAGAATGTCGATACATTACATATACATGCAATCATTTTATTGAAAAAACTTTTGGTGAATTGTACATCTACATAAGAATTCCTATTTCAAATTCTAGAAAAGTCAGCTTATTAGGTTTTTGATAAATTATTTATCATATTAAGTGAAATTTTATGTATAAATACAAGATCTGAGCAAAAAATTACTAGGTACTATTAGATAATGACTGAGCTAGATTTTCAGTAAAAAAATTCAAATTATGACGTAAACACATGAAAATACCAAATTATATAAAAAAAAAAATTAATCTTATATATACACTTACAATATAACTTTTCGGCAAAGAAAATTTGGATGAACATCTTTGCTTCCATGTGACTCCAACTTCGACCTATTATCTAACCCGTAGACAGACTTGTAGTTCCACCCCACGTGTTGTGTCTGATAACTTAAATGAAGCATGTGAATACGAAGAAATATTTAGACAAAAATGTAGTGAGATTCTTCTGATATTTATATATATTGTCATAAATTCTAAATTCTAATTGGCAATTCCTATCACATGAAACAGCAAGCCCTAATGTGCACTCTATCTATTACTTGAATTATTAATTAGAATTGATCAACAATTTAAAATAATAGTGCTTCAATTTTTTACATATGAGTAATAAATTTGGAGTATCATATTACACAAGTTAATTTCTTATAAGTTATAAGGTCATTTAAGTATTAAAAAAATACCACTAAAGTCATTTTTGAATTTTTCTTTCCTATATCATATAAAAAAAAATTAGAGTGTAAGCTGAGTGATCTCTTTATAAAACTTGTCGGACACTCAAAACATCAATTTGAGGTCGATTTTTGTCAATTTTGTTTTAGTATTATCAATCATAGGCTTTGACGATCGTGGTGTCCAAGCTCAGATTGGGATGAAGTTACCGAGTAATGTATTCATATTAATGGATGTGTACTCTTTAATTTTGAAAAAAATAATTTGGGAAATAATTAAGTAATTAATGTTGAAGGTAAAATAGAATTTTTTTATATATATTAAAAATGACAAGTAAAAATAAATATTATTTTTTAAAATAATAAATAAATAAAAATGAACGAGGAGAGTATTTTAGAAGACCAATCAAGTAGTACTTAAAATGATTAGGGGTGAAAAAGTCAAACCCAACCTGCCAATCTGTCCAATCCTTTTAAGTTTGAGCAGATTATTGACCCCCGCCCATTTATATGTTCAATTCATTTGAACTCATTAAAAGTTGGATTGATATGTACTAACCGGAATTGGTTCATGAAAAATCTTATCAAACTTTTTTTTCTTTTCAATTTGATATGTTATATATAGGCATAATAAAATAAAGAAATTTTTGTTAGGTACTAAATAATTATTTTAAAAGACCAAGTAAAACAATTAAACTTAGTTAAAAATTGGATTGGATTGAGTCTTGACCTGTTATATAACTCATTACCTAACTTATTTTGGCCCAATCCTGACTCAAACAAATTTGGATTGAATTGGGTCTTGACCCATCTTTGTCATAACCCTTTATAACCAGCTCAAATTTGGCTCATCCTGCCTAATTACCACCCATAAAAATGGCATTTTTGAGACATCAAGACATACACTTATGTAACCACTTTTTAACCTTGCCAACACAATATAGAGGACTTCTCAATATTATTTCCTTCGTCCATTTTTAATTACTTCGTAATCGTTATTTTTTCAGTATATTATTTTAAAACATTGTATTTATTATATTTATGGATAATATAGTAAAATTGTTATTCATGCTATTATTTCTTTAAAAAGTATTAAATCAATACTGAACAAATAAAAATAGACGGAGAGAGTAATAAGTGACAAATTACCTATATTCAGAGTCAAGAGAAGAAGTCCATGTACCATTATCTTTGATCCGCACTTTGATGAAACAAAAAATGCTCAATTGAAATATGTCATAGTTTGAATGTCTAAATAAAATTTACTAATAAATTTACAGAGTTGGTGTTACGTTAACTAACGTGCCTCCGACCTCAATCTAGATAGTACACGCACAAACGTATGGATAATTGGGAAACTTACAGAAATTCACTAGTTTAGGAGTTAATTTGCAATATTATGAATGTTATCAGATTTTGGTGTGTCCAGATACATGAGGTCCAAATTAGGTGTAATTTGTTATAGATACACTGTATCCAAGTGGATTCGCATATATTTGATATTCACAATAAATATCGCTCGCCTCGCTCCGATCTGGCTCGTCACTCTCCGATGTATTTGATATCCCAAATAATCACACCAGATACATGCATATATACATGTATATATCTAGTGTGTATCTAGTGTGAGTGATTATCTCGCTCGCCAATCTCTCTTCCTGTTTTTGTGTATCCGGTTGCAAAATTACATGTATCTAGGTGTATCTTCCTCAATATATATATGGTAGGAAACTCTTAATTAGTACTCCCTCTGTCCCTAATTACTTGTCCACTTTTCCTTGTATAGTTGTCCCTAATTACTTGTCCATTTTGACAAATCAAGAAAGGACAAAATAATTTTACCTATTATACCCTCAATTAATTACTTTGAAAAAGGTACAATTTCTTGAAAATCTTAAATTTTTAATCCATCTACTTCATAATTAATTGGGGTAAAATAGTAAACTTACTATGTCAATAATTACTTTCTTAATAGGCGTGCCAATTCAAAAGTGGGCAAGTAATTAGGGACAAAGGGAGTAATAAGACACGTACTTATTTGAAAAGTATAGGTAGAATTAGTATATATGATATGAATGTATGTTTAATTAAGATAGTTTTCCTGTCATATACAAATAATTTTAATCCTAAATTCATGTCATCCCAAGAAAATAATAGGGGAATTTTCGCATATAGCCACTCTAAAATAACTTAATTATGCTTCATAACTATAGTTTGCTAATTACGATTCGTAGCTATATGTTAGAGGGAAGAGAGAGACGAGAGAGATTGAGAGAGGGAGGAGAGAGACCGGCGAGAGAGGGTAGAGAGTGGAGAGAGATGAATTGTATATGTATATATGTCGAATTGTATATGCATATTTATCAAATAATTGTATATATGTAACTGGTATACCTATGTATTTATATATCTGACGAGCGATATTGAGGAGAGAGCCGAGCGAGATTAGGAGAGGGAGGAGAGAGGCAAGCGAGAGAGGGCAGAGAATTGAAAGAGGTGAACTGTATATGTATATCTTTTAGATAATTGTGTGTATGTGTGTGTGTGTATATATATATAGCTGATATACATATGTATTTGTATATCTGACGAGCTAGATCGGGAGAGGGAGGAGAGAGACGAGCGATATTGGGAGAGAGGAGAGAGACGAGCGATATTGGGAGAGAGGAGAGAGGCGAGCCAGAAAGGGAAGAGAGTCTAATTGTATGTGTATATCTGTCATATAATTGTATATATATGTATATAATTTGTATTTGTATATATATAAAAGAGGACAAGTAACGTAATTACAGCTAAAATTAAGTTGTGAGCAGTAATTAATTTAAACTATAACTATATTAGCTAATTAACTAGTATATGTTTGCTTTTCCGCGTAATTTTCCCAAAATAAAATTACCCTCCACACAAATCCATTTCTTTTGTCATTCAATTTTCTTTTCTTTTCCCTTTATGCTCCTAAATACACGTTGAAGAAAATTGTATATAACAAGGGCTGTTTTTTCTATTATACAACTGCGCGCACACGGAGAGATAAAATAAAAATAATAAAACAAGATAATATACATAAATATGGTTGCCTTGACTTCTATAAATTTATAATCTACGTGTGGAGCAAACCTTAGTTGGTGGGTTCGGAACAATTTCACATATGATCACTTAATTTTTATTTTATTATATCAAAGTTATTAAATTATTTTATATTATAAAAAAATATAACAAGAATAACATATTCAGTATAATTTATAAGTTTTAACTCAAAAGATATATATTCAATCTTACGATTACTTACTATTCATTAATTATTTTATGATAAAAATTATTATATCCTCCGTCCAACAATACTTGTCTACTATTGACTATGCACACTTCTTAAAAAACTATAAATAGAAGGATTATTTTAAATATAGTAATAAATATTAAATACAATGTTTTGAAAAATGTAATAGAAAAATGACTATAATTAATAATAAGGCAAATTAGAAATTAAATTTAAAATTATCTATTGATTTTATAAAATAGATAATTAAGTATTATTGAACGTTCTGAAATAATATAGTAAACAACTATTATTGGATGAAAAAAAACCCAGTTGTAGCCTCCAAAAAGTCAATAACTTCAATTAAACACACGTGGGATAGCGGCAATTATTTTTCTTTCTCCATTCTAATAGCCTCTTATGGATTTTTTTTTTTTTTATGGGAATTAGAATTTAAACTTTATAATAAATGCAAGATGTAATTGGGTCAAACTTTAGTTAATCTGTTGTCACATGTTAAGCGTATACTATACTCATATATAAGAACTTAAAAGAATAAAATACTAATTATTAGTAATAATCGATCAAAAATGATGTCATTTTAAATCTCTTTTATATTATAACTTGTCATTTTTGTTTGGCATAGTTTGGATTTTAAGAGCTTGAAAATTATTTTTATACACCTTTTGAACATTTTAAATTTATTAATTATTTTACTTTATAGTTTTTTTTTTTTTTTTTTTTTTTTTACCCTCCCTAGGAGCTTCTATCCATTTTTGCTCCCTTGGTGACTCGAACTCGCAACCTTTGGGTTGGAAGTAAGGCTGGGCACCGGAACGGGTTGTACCGGTACCATTTCGGTCCGGTAGTATTCGGGACGGGATGGGATACATTGAACCGGTACACGGAACGGAACGGTACCATGATTTGGTACCGGTATACCGGTACCGGTTCATTCCGGTTCCGTTCCGGTCCGGTACGGTACCGGTCCGGTCCCGGTAAATCATTTTTAATTAAAATAAAAAATAATATTTTTGTCATTATTTACTTTTATTAGCATTTCTTTTTTGTTTATTTAATTTTTTTAAAATTACAAACTTAAGTTATTTAACTTACAAATTATAAGTATAACTTAATAACTTATAAACTTCAAAAGATTCAAATCTTTAAAACTTATAACATAACTACATAAGCTCAAAAACTAAAAAAAAAAACTTTATTAAACTTAACTTACAACTTATATATGTAAAAATTAAAAAAAAAAATCTTTAAAATAAACTTAAGTAAAATTATTATAAATTTTAAAACTTAAATACTATAAACTAATATAACTTAGAAAAATAAAAAAAAACATTCGAATTTTCGTAATTTAAAATTACTCAAAAAAATAATTATTTTTTGAAATAGCTATATGTGCCATCCCGTTTATCCCGTTCCGTTCCGTTCCGGTCCATTCCGGTCCGTCCCGGTTTTATCCCGGTATATAGTGGGACGGGATGGAACTGAGCCTCCATCCCGGTAATTTGGTCCGGTTCATCCCGGTACCGGTCAACAACCCGGTCAAACCGTCCCGTTCCGGTCCGGTACCGGTTCGTTCCGGTCCGGTGGTCCCATTCCGGTCCGGTGCCCAGTCTTAGTTGGAAGTGAGGGGTGCTTACCATCCGAGCAACTCCCTCTCGTCTATTATTTTTTATTTAACCACCAAATAAGTAAATTTTATTTACTAAATACATATTCAAAGTAACAATTGAAATTAAAAAAATTCGACTTTCGAAAATTGAACTATATATGACACATAATTCATCCAAAGAAAGTATCAAACTTTGTTGGGAGCATCGTCTCTATAAATATGTTCTATATTGCGTAAATTCAAACATATAGTTGAGCATCGATATGAATATCAACTATCAGATGAAAAATAAACTATGTAATGCGTAAATTTAAATATAAATAAACCTCTATAAAAATATCAAACACGAGAAAACAAGAGAGTGTATCAAACTTCTCTTACATAACAATATTCCATCTCTCATTTACATAAGGTGAGCATATATTTTGTTGGTATCTTATGAAAGAACTTTGACCTACTTTTGTCCTCTTTCATATAGTCTTTGTCTTACCTATTAAGCACTCCTTTCTCCCCCCTCTCTCTCTCTCTCTACTTTCTTCTCTCTCTCTCCTCTTTTTCTTCTACCAAATCCATCTATCTTTCTATCAAAAGGCAATACTAGAGTATTATTACATGTCCACAACAAGGTATGTTTACATGGTCAAAATTGCTTCTCTCAGAAATTAGTTACGAACATCATTGCTAATCTATTGTCAGATTGCTTATATCTAACATTAATTTTTACATATTCTATCACTAATCCATTGCTAGATATATAAGATATTATCGACAGACCTTTTTGTTTAGCTATAAAATTTATCCTCTAATAGTTTAGTTCTAATAGACATACTATACTTTTTTTTTTCTTTCTTGTTTTTTTGTGGATATAGGGAGAGATTGGATGAGATTATTGGGAAGAAGTTAAAAATAGAGAATATTGATGCAAGTTCAAAGTTACATATGCAACAAACTATGGGAAGGAGACATATAATATTGGAGCCTTCATGCACAAAATTGAATACTATTATACCTTGTGCTGCTTGTAAGCTTTTGAGAAGAAAATGTGCTGAAGAATGTCCATTTTCTCCTTATTTCTCTCCACATGAACCCCAAAAATTTGCTGCTGTTCATAAAGTCTTTGGTGCTAGCAATGTTTCTAAGTTGCTCATGGTAAGTACTTAGGCTTGATATTTAGACGTTACGAGTTCTGAATTGAGAAAATAGTTCAATATTTATGTCTCTTTTGCACATATATACATAAACTCGACCCTGAAATACTGAATTCTGTCAAACCTAATTAATTCATTGTTGGATCTACCAATACAACACAAATAGTGGAGAAAATAATAACACTATCTAACCTATTGACTTTATCCTTTTTATCTTTTGTCTATCCACAGATCAAGAATTTAGAAGTTATAGGTTTTAAAGTCAAATAGTTGGATCTGAAATGTATTTCTAACTTCTTATATACTTATATTTTTGGTGCATATACACAAGGTTTTATTCTGAACTATTAAGTTTTGTCTAACTCGCAAACTTATTATTAGATCTATCACTAAAGGATAATAGAATCTACCAATCTTTTTGACTTTTTTTTTAAAAAAAAAAAAATCGTTTAATTGACTCGTTTATATTTGTATATAAGTAGAAAATATTATAACTATTGTTAAACCTTACAAATTTAATTATTGGACAACATTTTACTTTGAATTGAGGTGTAATTGTTATAGAAATAAAACGAATTCATATGGAGTAGGGAAATATATATTAGATTCTTGTACCTAATTTCAATTAGCTTAAAACTGAGACGTAATTATTATTATTTAGTATTTATGTAGAATATTTTTTTTGTGTGTGGAAAAATGTGTAGGAGGTGCCAGAAAGTCAAAGGGCAGATGCAGCAAATAGTTTGGTATATGAAGCAAATGTGAGGCTAAGGGATCCAATCTATGGGTGCATGGGTGCAATTTCAACTTTAAATCAACAAGTTCAATCATTACAAGCCGAGGTTAATGCAATAAGAGCTGAAATTTTGAGATATAAATATAGAGAAGCAACAAATAGTCTAATCATTGCATCAACGGGTATTAATGGAGCCACGGTGACCGTGGCTGAGCTACCTCAAGCTCCTTCTACTCCCACCCATCCACCACGGCCACCGCCTCCCCAAGACTCTTTTGGGGTTGTTATCCCTTCTTGTTCTTCTCCACCTTCAACTCATGAATCTATGTACGCAACTCCTTCTAGTGGAGCCAACTTTAGTGTTATCCCCAACAATAATATAGTACCCTATTTTGACTAGTATGTTGGATGATCGATTTAGGGTTGAATTCAAAATTGAGAATTAATGAATTCATGTGCTCTTAATATATGTATAAATAAGTTTGAATTGAAAATTATGAGTTCAATTGAATGCATAGAAATCTCTTAATTTAGATATGTCTTTGAATTATTATTGTAGTTTTTTATTGCGTAAAGTGATAGAAAATGAATTGTATACTTTAAATTTTGTCCACATAATCACATATACGAGTTCAACCACTTGATGAATCATTTCTTTTGGAAACATATACTAATGTTGGCATTTCTTGCAAGTCTTTTTTTCATAAAAAAAGTCAACCCTACCTTTATTAGGGTTTGCCCCTAGTGTTATTGATTAGAGACGGAGTCAACATTATAACTTGACCAATTCAATATTCTTAGCACCTGAGTACATTGTATACTAGAAATTATGAATAATTCAGATTTAATAATTGAAATTCTAATAAACTTTTTATGTATAAATCTAAGTTAGAGGAGGAAATTGAAGGGAAGGAAGGGGAATTGACTAATTTTGATGGTTGTTTTTGGAGTTTAATGTTTATACATTAAACAATGTAAATATTTTATACCGTTAGATCAACTAAAAAGTAATTATAACTAACATACATAGCAAGTGAAATCATAAGGAGTTGTTTGGTCAATTATGAGAATTATGCAAAAAAAATTCCAAGGAGAATTAATCACTTTTTTTTCTAGGAATAATTATTCAATTTATTTAAAAATTAGTGGTGGTCAAAAATTTCCAAATCCAACTTGGAATTAGATTTTAAATTTGGAAAAGTGCTCCCCATTTTCTTATTTCATCTTCATAAAATTCAAATAAAGTATTACATATATTCTTTCTTTTGCATGCAAAGAGTATAATTAAATAATTTCATATTCAATTTTATAAATTTTAAATTAAAAAAATGAATTTATCACTAAACGCCTATTAAGTAATATCTGTAATATTTTAAATCCCACGTATATAGTGGCGGATTCAGGATTTCCATTAAGGAGGTTTGGAAAAAAAATAAAGACTAAGATTTAAACTTGAAACCTCATCAAGGTGAGTTTTAGACAGCTCAACCACTAAGTCAATCTCTAACCTTACCTTCAAAAGGTTCAAAATCAATATATAGACATAAAAATTTTCAAAAATACCTTATACAAGGGGGTTCGAACCTCCTCAAGTACTTGTAGGTCCGCCCCTGCACGTATATTATGTAAACATTTCATTATTGACTGTTCCACGTATATAAGTTGAATATTTCAAAAATTTATCATAAACAATCTTCATATTTTAGATAAAATAAAAATAAGATCTATATGCATTTCATCGTCTTTAGACCTCAATCATAAAATTATACTGATTCATTTTTTATTACTCTTATTGATCCTTGTTTTGCGTATATGCATTTGTGACTTGACATAGAAAAGCACCAATAATTCAAGAAAAATAGGTGACTGCACGTGTGGGTAGCTGGCCCTTTGTATTTGACTGAATTTAATTAATTAAATTAAAGTTTGATGTACTGATTTTGTGTACATGCAAGTCTGTGCCATTAAATTAAATAATTAAGAACCTAAAATTAAAGTCTTATGTACTCATTTTGTGTACATACAAAATGGACTGTACCATATAAACAAGACAAAAAATAGAATGGTTCTCCAACTTGTCTCTTTATCAGAAATTAATAACCATATGTATTGCATTTCATGCACATTTTTTCAAATTTTTAAGTACTCTCGACGTTTCAATTTATATGATAATCACAAATATTTATAGAATTATAAATTATTATATCAATACAAATTGAAATATAAGGAGTAATAATTATATGAAGCAAAATGAGTCTAGTGAAAAGAGTGAATCATAACACATACGTGGTGAGACCACATACGAAGGAAGATATTTGATGACCGGGGTCTATATTTTTGTAGGAAAACTATCTTATTAGACATAGGGAGAGAGGTGAGCCAGATAGTCATATATCCTAGATACGGCGAACTAGAATTGTCGATGTATCCCACCAGATACATGCGAATCCGATCCACTTGAATATAGTATATCTAGAACAAATTACACTTAATTTTGACCCAATGTATCTCAAGATATATATATGTAGACGCACCAAAATCTAATAAAATTCGTAATATTGCAAACTAGAGTGTATATATCTTAGTAATCAGCTCCTAAACTACCGTAAATTTCCCTATTTTTTGTTGCTATGATGAAATTAAGCACTTATTTAAGTAGTTGACAAATAAATTGAGTAAACATTTAACTTAAATAGATTATAACATAAATATAAATAAGGTTAAAATAATAAAAAATCTCTCCTAAGTAATAATTTTTAATGGGTGTGTAAAACAACAACAAAAAAAGGCTAATAACTTAAAACGTGTGAGTGTGTATTATTTTTGCTAAATAAGTGGTTGATTGTCTTGCAATGCATTTTGTTATCACTGTGAGGGATGACGTTAGAATTTTTATTTTTGAATTACAATCATTTTTGGTTATTGCTATATCTATCAAAGAATTATTATTTTTACACGATTATAGAATTTGAATGATCCTTTTTTGTCTAGTCTGGAAAAATACAAAAAAGAAATATTCTTTTGAAGTACTGAGATTTTATTCATGTAAAACTAAAACAATTAGTTTAATACGGCTGTAATACAAATATTTTCATGTAAGTCAAATAATTAATATATTCCAGGATCATCCAAGAATACCATATATTTTAATTATTAAGATTGATCTTAGTAATTTTTCTATATGTTCTTAAATAAGTGTCATTTTAGTTTATTTTATGTTTATTAAAAGAAAATAATAAATATAAGGTATTATTATCTAAATTATTTCTATTAATTAGATGTTTTTTGAGAATTATTAAAAGGAGATATTTCTTTAATATACGAGGATATAGTTGAAAAAAATTACTATTTTTTTTTTGAATTTCTAAAGCAATAATTATTTTGGGATAACTATTTTTGTTTGTTTTTTTTACTAAAGCGGCACTTGATTATTTTGGGTGTAGAAGATACTTTTTTTTTTAATCTTGAATTCCTAAATGATAATTATATAATCTTTGATCGACATAAATTAATGTAGCCAGACGCTGTTCATATTATCAAGTCATCCTCACATGGCTCATTAATTAGTTTAAATGGAATTATTAAAGTAATGTTCCCTCTTCTTCTTTTGAAAATAGCTTTTAAAATCTGATTGTTCCAAATTTAATAATATAAATAAAAATATCAATAGAGAATCAACAAAGAGACGATTAAAATGAACCGCCTTAAAGTGACATATTTAATCGATCAATTAAAATAATTGCATTATATGGTAGTTAAATATATAAAAACTATATATTGTTTTATAGTAAAATGTATGTTTATATATTTATATATATTCTAATTATTATTTTAGCGGGCAAACCATACTACGTAGTTTTATTAAATATTTTTATGCATTATCCAGCGATACAAAGTTATAGTTTAAATAAACTACAATATATAACTATAGTTAGGATTTTATAGCAAAACTTTTTTCCTCTCTCCCCTCTATGCCCTCTCTCGTTTCTCACCTATCTCTCTACCCTCTATCGCTAGCCTCCTCCTCTCTCTTTGCAATTGACAGAATACAATTATATACAGATCATGTGGCAATGATACATATTCAAATGGTAACACTTAATGAAATACTTGTTTCAGTGATACAAATACAAATGAGATATTTCTATGATATAGAGTCTTGTCTATAATTCAAAAATACAAATGATATATTTCAATGATACAAATACAATTGGTAACTTTCTCAAGGAAACAAATGGTAACATATACAAATATAACTATATATACACAAGGTAATAGATGAATATAAATACACATGAACACAAAATATAATTTGTTACGAAATATAATATTGATGTAATTGTATTTGTTGGTACAAATTATATCCGTCAATACAATGAATACAATTTATTTGTATAAAAAGTTATTATATGTTTAGATTTGGGTCATTTTCTGCTTCTTTTGATACAATTGTTTTCATTGATATAAATTAATTGTATCAAATGTATTCGTGATACAATTATCTATTAAATATACAACTATCGATGAAATATACATTTAATATAATTGTATCTCTTCCCGCCTCTCTCCTCTCTCTAGATCTCGCTCATCTTTCTCCTTCCTCTCTCAATCTCACTCATCTCTCTCCTCCTTCTAACATATAATTATGAATCGTAATTAAATAAACTATAACTATAAATCTCTAATTAAGTTCAAACTGTAGTCATTTCTGAAAGTTCTTCTTTTACCATTAGAGTGAAAGAAAAGCAAACCAAATGCTATGTTCTATCGAGTAGTGTTTTTGTAGGACATAAATTCAAGTAAAATTCATTAATAAACACTTTCAACTCATATAATTAAAAAATAAGTATTGTTATGATGTACACTTATAAAAGTTGAAAATTGATGAATGGAAAATGCATTATTCGAAAAATTCTTGATATAATTTATCGTTTCAGAGAGAAATATGAGAGAATAACATAAATTTGTTCACCTTCTTCTTCTTCAACTGTTTGTTTTATGTATCTTGAATGACAAACGACTATATAAATCATGTTGTATATATAGATTTGGCTCATTTTCTTCTCCTTTTTTTTGGGTATGTAATGTCATTGTATTTCGTTGTATGAGAGATAGACATTTTTTAGCGGTATATTATATATATCTTTAATAGCAGACGATTGTATATAGTATGCATATTGTATCTTCTTGAGCGTGCGGATACATCTTATTGTGACTATATCCAATACGACTTTGAGCATTGATACAACGAAATTGAGCGAACACATATATACACTATCTATCTTGATCGTATCCATCACGACTATATACATTGATACAACGAATTTGAGCGAATACATTGAGGCCCAAATTGAATATATGGGTTTCCAACCCTCAAAAAAAAAAGCCCAATATATTTCATTTTCAGAATATTCATTTGGCGCCAAAATCAAGCTCATTCTGATGCCTTCAATGGCGGCGTTCACACTTAAGCCAAACTTCCTGGGAAATATTCTGGTCCGACTCGTCTCTTTCATAGTTCTCGTCTTCCTCGCTCGTTTCGCTTACATCTTCACCGTCAAAGGCAAATCATGTAACTCCGGCGACTTCTGCTTCTTGCCGGAAACTCTAACTCTCAACATCGCCGGTTCAAATCCTAATTCCATTGATTTACCGGATTCCGGCACCGATCTCCGGAACTACTATTACTCCATCTTCCAAGATCTCATCGCCGACGGCTTTATCTCGCCCAACTCTCACTCTTTGTGTATTGAAACCCTAACTGGCCAAGACGTAGAAGCATTGATCAACGTCGGAGTCATCGATTCCATCGGCATTTTCCACAAATCATCTCCGCCGTTGATTCGATACGGTCACGGTCATCACCAGCCGTTCGATGATGACACATTTCATTTCGAATTCGCCGGAAATGGAGTACTCGACCGATCTTCGAAACCGGTTGAATTTGCTAAAGAAGTTTACAGAACATTGAAGCCTGGGGGTATTTTCGTCATTCACACTATATCGAAAGACGATTACAGTCTCAATTCGTTGATTCAATTGTTCAGTTCCTTCAAATTGATCAGCTCAATTGAAATTGACAGTTTCACAACGTGGCGGCCGCGTATACGCCAAGTAATTTTCAAAAAGGTGACACAATTCGAACCTATGATCACCCATTGTACGAAAAATACATGTGTTGATTTCGAAAAATCAAAAAATTACTGTTATACCCCTGAGTATAAAAGGGAATTAATTCGAAAAGCAGAGTCGTTAATCGAAAAAGAGCCATTTCAATGGATAAAATTGAGAAATGTGAAGTATTTGTCTTCAATGGTTGATATTAGCTTCAAGAAAAGGTACATATATGTTGATGTTGGAGCAAGGAGTTATAGTTCAAGCATTGGTAGTTGGTTTAACAAACAGTATCCGAAACAGAACAAGACGTTTGAGGTATACGCGATTGAGGGTGATAGGGAATATCACGACGAGTATAGGAGAAAAGGTGTCAATCTTTTGCCATATGCAGCTTGGTTGAGGAACGAGACGTTGTTCTTTGAGATTGCTAGAGTACAAACTAGGAAGAATGTGGAGAAGGGTCGAGGACTGGGGAGAGTACAATCAGCACAATCGTCGTTGGATTTCTTATGGGATTCGGATAAGATTATGGGGTTTGATTTTGCTGGATGGTTGATGAGTTTGGTTGATGATGAAAGGGATTATTTGGTTGTGAAAATGGATGTAAAAGGGAGTGAGTTTCATTTGATAGAAAAGTTGATTGAGAATGGTGCAATTTGTTTGATTGATGAGTTGTTTCTTAAATGTCATTATAATAGTAAAAGATATGATAAGACATATACACAATGTTTGGAATTGTATTCTTCTCTAAGAGATATTGGGATTCTAGTACATCAATGGTAGTTGATTAGTGATATTGTAATCTTTGATTCTTTGTGTACATATTTTCATATGTCAAAAGTGAAAAGAGTGTTGTATAATTACTACCTCTTTTCCGAACTGCTTTGTCATGCTTTATATAGCATTTTACCAGGACCTGTAACTACTTATTCATTTCTTTATCGATATGTTTTGAATTGTTTTCAAAACTATACTAGATTTGTAAGGTGGTAGTTGGTGGTAAATATTGAAAGTCAGATCATATATAGTCATCGCAACATAATATAGAAATAAGAATGTACCATCATTATATCGAGTTGTGGTACTATTTTTTGGTGGAGCAGATGATCGCGAAGCTTTGTCATATGCAGAACGAATGTCTGGACATCCTAGTGTGAAAATGACACTCATACATTTCACAAGATCAGGTAATGCATACGAAAATATTGTTGGTGGCTCGGAGATCGAGAAGTAAGGTTCTTGATTCTCAAATCTTGAATGAATTCAATCTCCAATTCCTTCATTCGGAACAAGTTTCTTATCAAGAAGCAGAGGTGAAAAGAGGCGCGGATGTGTTAAAAGTTATTAAATCGTTGGGATGTTTTTATGATCTTGTTATCGTTGGTAGACGTCACGTAGACTCGCCAATTTTGTTACAATTGGCAAAGAGGAATAATGAGGATAGTGAATTGGGTGTTGTAGTAGGAGTTCTTGCAGCCTCAGAATTTGAAAGTGAGACTTTAGTTTTGGTAGTGCAGCAGCAAACAAGATTATGGGGACTTCATGATCCTGAAGAGTCTACACATTTGAGAAGGATCAACTTATAGTTGCTCGGACTCTTAAAAAATGACGACACGTGCATGTCGGAGATTCTGAAGAGTCTACACATTTGAGAAGGATTACTTATAGTTGTATAGACCTCTATGTTGCTTGGACTCTTCGAAAATATCAACATGTGCATGTTGAAGATTCTGAAGAGTCTATACATTTGAGAAGGATTAACTTATAGTTGTATAGCCCTCTATGTTGCTTGGACTCTTCAAAAGTGTCGATGGGTGTGTATCGGATCCTGAAGAGTTTGCACATTTGAGAATGATCAACTTATTATAGTTGTATAGACCTATGTTTCTCGAGCTCTTAAAAAATAACGACACCTGCATGTCGGATTCTGAAGAGTCTACACATTTGAGAAGGATTAACTTATAGTTGTATAGATCTTTATGTTGCTTGGACTTTTCAAAAATATTGACGGTGCGTGTTGGACCCTCCAAAAATAGTGCATTTCTTGAGAATCTGACACGACTGATGTAACATTTTTGATATATAGGTATAGACTATTCCAATATGAATTGTTTTTGTCCCAATTTGTACCACAATTTTCCCTTTTGGGATGTCCAAAATGCCCCATTTCTACTAATTCTACTACTTGTTCTTATTTAGTAGATCTTTAAACACATATACAGGATTCGAGCTAAAGTTTATGGGTTTGTATGTATTCATAAATTCATAAAAAATTTCTTGGTTTACTAGTTTTTTTGGCTGCTTGTCAATATTTAGCCAACATTTGAAATGTGATTGAGAAATAATCATTTCTTAATGTGTAAATAATATCTAGACAAAAATATACCTAATTAAAACACGAAACAACTATTCAAACCTTTACTAGTGGTACTACAACACAAGGTGTTGAGTTAGAGATTCTATTGGAGTTTACAAACTATCATAACGTTAGTGTTTATAATTCTATTGTTAGGTGTCATGCTACATATGATACAAATGATTTAACTGATTTTTTCGTTAGAAAATTATATTAGTGTACGGTGAATATCCTCGCTACAAGAAAAATGTTTTTAAAAGTAAGATGACATGGCATGCACATTGCATACAATGTCGAATTGTTGATGTGGCAATATTTCCATATTATTTTTGCGATGCCAATTTTTTTTTACTTTTCAACGAGTAATTGTATCTTCTGAGAAGTTAACATGAATTCGTTTTGTTATATTTTTAATGTATCAAGAGTGAATCTGACTAATTTTTAAAGTTAAATTAAATTCAATAATTTAAAATTAAAATATTCAAAATTAATCGAAAAGTACCATAAATTGCAAATCTTTTCATATTAATACGATGAAAAAAAAAATACATTTTAAAATCTCAAAAAAATAAAAAATATATCACATAATATAGAACATATGAAGTATATAGATTCAGTGACTTTGATGAAACAAAAATAGTTCTCAAGTGTGACATTCTTACATATTTTTTCTCCATTCCATCCCAAATGTGCTCCCACATATCCTTCAACATGATTCGAACAGTCACACTATTAATTGATAATGGAGGTATTCAACGATTAAAATAAACTTCACTTATCTGACATTCTTATATTTATATTTGAATCTCCTTATTAAAATTTTCAAATGGATAGTGCTCCCACTTACCCTTCAATATGATTCAAATGGTCACACTGTTGATTGATGATGGAGGTATTCAACGACTAAAACAAACTTCACTTATCTGACATTCTTATATTTAGTACTTTTGAATCTCCTTATTAAAATTTCTGACTCCGTCCCCATTCAAACAATCTTCTATCAAAGATATGATACAAGTGTCAAGATTGACAAAATGTATAGAATAGTACCTACTAGTTTCTTGAATCTAGAGATGGACTTCCCCACATATATATTAAGAGAGTCAATCCAAGTTCTTAATTCCCTTGGGAATTGTGAGGTGAGTTGTGAATTGTGGATGAAGGCCGTGAACTTAGGTTTACAAAATCTTTATGATCCCAACTTATATATTCTTCTTTTTGTTTATTAATAATCTCATTGCCAAAGTTGTTGGAATCAATAAAAATATATAACTATACTTCTTAAAGAATACTTTCTATGTTAGCTTTTTATTTATTTATTTTTAGAGGTAATTAGTTTATTTTTAGAGGTAATTACAATTCAACGTCTTTGAATCTCATGTGATACATTTTTCTTTTTAGTCAGTCCCGAAAAGAATGATATATTTCTATATAAATTTCTATTTTGTCCTTAATGAGATGATTTATAGTTATGCAAACATATATGACTTGTTTTAGATAACTATTTTAAAAGTATTTCTTTCTTTCTTTCTTTCTTAAATTTTATATCGAGTCAAACAACATTATATAAATTGAAACGGAACGAGTAAGAACCTTTGACACAATATGTAAAAAGGTTCTAATGTTCTAGCAATCTACCCACCCACCCAAAAGAAGGAAAGTTAGCATTTTTAGTCCCTCAAATATCAACAAATTAATTATTTTGGTCCTTGTGACTTTTGAGGTTGAGCATATGTAATCTTTAATTGATTGATATGCGTATTTTGGATTCTTTTATCGGTGTATCTCCACAAATTTAACGAATTATTAAGTATTAGATTATGCAATTATTACGTGTTATGTGAAATTTATATTATTACTCCATATTTGAGGAAAATATAGTTAAAAAACAGTCTAATAAATATTACATATTTCTTAAATGGGATCAAAAATACATATTTTAGTTGATTAGAAGTTAAATATACTTAACTAAATAATACAAGGATCAAAATTAAAACTTATTAGTGACTGAGGTCCAAAAGTACTATTTGTCTAAAAGAAATTCAAACACAATAATATGTTCGTGCGCACTACATATAAATTGATAATAAATTCTTTCAAAATTGACTATTTGCTAATTCTTTCCATTAGAAATTTTCTAGAAATATAGCAATCGAGTAAATATTTTTCACGAAGAAATCGACATCCCAATTATAAACAACATATTTTTTTTTCCAATTTATGTGATACTGAAATTTCATGAAATCGGATAAAAAAACTTTAACTTTTTTTTAATAATATTAATATATTTGAAAATTTTGTAAAAAATATTATAAATCATAATAAATAATTAAAATTTTAAAATATTTTAAAAACATATAAATAAATTTTAGTCTAAACTTGTTTGATTGACTATCAAATTTCAATTGTATCGCATAAATTAGGACGAAAAAATATCCATAATATCACGGAATTGGGGGTGGGGAATCATGTGAGATCTGAGACACATTATTTAGTTAATTGGTATTTTTCCAGCTATTTTTGTCATTCTCTAATTATTATTATTATTATTATAGTAATAGTAATATTATAATTATTATTTGGTTGTAACATGGACCTAATTTTGGAAGTATACATACATGCATGTATATTAGTGTACGGCTCAATTATTTTGCACCGTTTTTGTCCCCATCTTCAATTATTTTGTATTTATTCCTACTCCATATATGTACTTTATAATAAACTTTTAAAATAAATAATAATAATAATAATAATAATAAGAGATAAGGCTATAAAGTTTGAAGTACCATCAATTCAAGCATGACATATATACAAGTAAGATATAAATATATACAAATAAGATATATAATTCATATTTTTTTTTATATAATATTTTATATTTTAAATTCTTTTAGTGTAACTTCTGAATCTGCGATCGATAATAAATAACACCCTTTGTTGCAAAAATTGAAGCAATCCCACACAAGCCATAAAAGCAAGATATCACTTTGAGTAACATTACACATTGTTGTTAATGACAATATAATTGCTAGCTATAGATAAATTAACCTCTTTTTTAAATAACTAGTATTTGATTTTACTTTAGAAGTAAGAAGGAAATTGTCAACATATTTAAGAAACTCTAGGGTATATATATAATATAATATAATGCTTATTTTTTAAAGTGAGTGGCTATTGTATCAGTTTTTTTTTAAAAAAAAACATAATTAATATAATTTAACTTGTTATAACAAATTACATACCATGTATTATACTCCATTTATTTCATCATTTTATATAGCTTCTATATTGAACATAGTTTTTTTATTTTACTTGTCCATTTTAGCAAATTAAGAAAATATTATTATTATTTTTTCTAATACTACCCTTAGTACTAAATAACGATATACGTAGTAATAGTCAAATTTAGAATTTACTAGAGCAAGATATATATATATTGGCAATAGATTTTTCTTTTAGTGACAATTGAGTTAATGTCATTGCATCCAGAGTTGCTAAAATCTTTAGCGGCATTTATATTCAGTGTTGGTTATAAATATTCATATTACATTATTGTCTCTGCATCATTTATCTTATCTTCCAGATGAGATAAATTAGTCCAAAAATTATAATCTCAAAATAATTTAATACATGTACCAAACGATTCAATATTAAATATTAAATATTAACATAATATAAAATCTTTAACATTTAGCCATTTATGTTTATGTTAATCATTCATAGATACTCCCTCCGTCCACAATTATTTGGCAGGTATACTAAAAATAGATGTCCAAGATTAATTGTCAATTTAAACAATCAAGAAATAATTAGTCACTTTTTTCCAATTTTGCCCTTAATGATAGTGTAGTTCAATTGAAAAGTTATGTGGACTTTTGGTATTCTTGGTATAGTAGGGTTATATTAGTTAAATTACACCTTATATTAAATTTTCCTTGAGGGATGTGCATGACCTTACCCTGACAAACAATTGTGGACGGAGGGAGTATAAGTCTTTAGCAAAAAGGAACCCCGCGTAAGCCATCGCAGCTGGTTATCACTTTGACCAACATTACACATGCTTATTAATGACACTATGATTGCTAAAAATTAAATTAATTAACTTCTTCTTTTGTATATAACTAATTTTTTTTATTGACCAGGATCGTGGTGGGTGATAAATTAAATATTCTTTCATTCTTAATCAAAGGTCTTGAATTTGCCAGTTCAAGTCCCTGTGTGTACAAAGTTGCCTTTGTTAGAGAGTGTTTTACCCCTCAATGTAGGACTTTCCGACCTGAATCCATATTTAGTCAGACTTCAATATGGATACCAAACACGGATGAGAAACCAAAAAAATAATATAACTAATTGCTTTACATTAAAGGTAAGAAGGAAATTATTTACTAAGCTAACTATCAAAACAATCATTGAAGTTAACCTATTTTGTTAATTAAATGACAACTAAATTATTAATTAAGTTTGATAGTATTAAAGAAAAAGAGAACATTGAATAGTTCCATAGTTTTAATTCCCCCATTTGGCCTACATGGGTGCCCGTGACACGACTACATAACTAATTATTTCCAGATCATCCAAATCATAAAATAATGTAACCCCCCTAGCTAATTATGATTGATATAATTTGACAATTAGTGATATTAATTAAGTATTTCAAACCATGTTACTAGTTTAATTTCTTCATATCATGAAAACCAACCCCCCACAATGAAAAATGTGAAGGAAAATAGTGTAAAGAATTTTTACACACAATATAGAGTTGCGGATTGACAATGTGTTCGCTTATGAGTTTTGATAGAAATTCAACGTTTTAGTGTCGCAATCATACATATGTGTGAAAAAAGGTATAAACAAAGTTAAATATTCATTCTAGAACTGAATACTCTCTCAATTCAGAATCACAATCTATAGATTCTAGATTTGTCATTTTACGCAACAAAATTTTACTTTTTATTTCAAATCAGCTTAAAATCGACTTTATGTTTTGCTTGGGACTTAGGATCAAGAAACTAGAACAATCGAAATGTGTTCGCTTGTTGAACTTGGCAGAAACCTAACATATCAAATCCGAAATTTTGAACCTCACACAACGTCTAAATTATGAAAGTATCAATGTGCATAAACATCGAAATTATACCTTAGAGAAATTATAGAGGAAATAACATATATACATAATACAAGTTGTATATATATACTAAAGTTGAATTGATATCAAACATATATACATAATACAAGTTGTATATATATATATATATATTAAAGTTGAATTGATTTCTCAAAAGGAGGAAACTCTTGTATAACATTATAAAAAGTTCATATTGTGAAGCCCCAAAAATTTACAAGAAAGAGGAAAAAAACAAAAAAAACAATACTTTTCTCACTCTTCTATTTTTGAAGAGAGTTCAAAGTACAATCTCCTCATCTTTGAGTACAACTTCCAAAAGTACTCTCCAATCTCTCTCTCATAAATTTCATTGGGCTTATAATATCCCTTTTCAATCCAAATCTGCTACTATTAAATGCAGATGGAAAATAAATAAACATTAAAAAAAAGATTAAAAATATCTACAAATATTAAAAAGTGAAAAAAAAACAAGAAAAAAGAAAATCACCCTTTTCATAAGGGTAAACAAAAAAAATTGACTTTCTTTCGTACCAAAAACAAACTTTAGTCTTCAGAAATGCTAGTGAGATGAGGCCTCCACACAACAACCTTCCCGCTCTTACTCCTCCGGTGAGACAATGACTTCTTTAATTTTGGCATTGTACTATCACTCGAAAAATCGCCATCATCGGGAATGCTGACGTGGCATTTCTTATTATTGGTTGTTTTTGTAGTAGTAGTAATAGTATTTTTTGGTGATTTCTTGATTGAGGAGGATGTGATCCCGGATTTTTTCTTCTCTGGGACAGAAGATGCCGGAATCAAGAAGTATATACTTCCCCTTTTGAGCTCGGATTCCGGCGATAAGATCAGAATCCGGCGAGCCATTGTACCTTGAGAGCATGGTTTACTCAAAACATGATTAGGGTAATTTTTTAGAACTTCATACGCTGTGATTGGACTTGTAATTTCTTCAACATGACCATTTAAATGTACAATACGAATTAAATCAAGTGCACCACAAGGAAGAACACAAGCCAAACAACACCTTAAACTATTTCCCATAATTTGATCAAACTAATCAAATCAAAGTTTTTTTTAGAGAAAAAATGAATAAATTTTGTGTGAAGGTTTTTTTTGAATGTGATTATAACATTGAGTTGATTGGATTGGAAAGGGGGATGTTATATAGCAACAATCATACTCATGTGTGGACAAACAATAATGTGTAGTGAAATGACCAAAGTACCCCTTTAGGAATAATTTAATTTGTATTCACTAACTATAGTTTGAGGAACTTTTTTCTTACCACCTTTATTGAGGTGAAGTTAGAATTTCAGATTTATGAATTCTGAATTTTATAAAATGACGAATTCAAATGTTAAATATCCAGATTTTAAATTAAATTTATGTGTATATATTTAGTGAAGTTTTAACATAAATAGTATACAATTTGAATAAAAATGGTTGGATTCTATTGAACCCCCTATATGGATGATTATCTATTGTTCTCTTTTAGGTCAATGACAAATATAACTTTAGCGTTGTGGATTCAACTCAATTCTGAATTTTAATTTAACATAAAGAATATATATACATGCATAAAACAATAAAATTTTAATAAATATTAGATTTTGAACTCATAATTTAAAAATATATGAAGTTAGTGTTAAGAATAAATTCATCAATTAAAATTTTGAATTCGCCTCTATTTTATTAAAAGTTATTTTACATACATTACCAAAATATAGAAATTATATTCAAAATTATTTGACCTAGGATGCCTTCATTGAGTGTAATAATTTTGAGAATAAAATGCAATAATTGCGGATTTCTTGTACCATTTCGTGCAGTGTGTAAAAGAAAAGTGAGAGTTCAAACAACTTCAAGATATTTTATACTATCAATGTAATTTTACTTATTATAACAAATAATTTGATATTTTTAAGGTCTCAATCAATATTAATTGTAAAAGGTTGTAAACTCAAAAGGGTGACAGAGTTGATTGAGTAAGTGATCTCCCAAAATAAGGTCGCAGATTCGAAATCTCCTGAGCTTATCGCACATGGCTTACTTATCTAATGCATTTTACCTCTCCTATATAATTTGTGGACTCTTATATTAGAGAAAAATTTACCTTATATGCACCCGAAAGATAACAACTACGAGTTCACTCAACTAACAAAATAAAATTTGAAAAAGTTTACAAAATAATTTAAGGTACATATGACTTGGTACTCTACTTAAATTACCAAATTTAGCACCTACCATACCTAATAAACATATCAAAGCGTGTATATATGCTTATTGACCTACCAAATATGCATAAATTAATTTGTCAAGTACAAGAAAAATAGGAATTTGTATCATAAGTTACGATCTTTAATTTCTGATTGCTTGATATTTTTCTTGATTTTTAGCATCAATATTGACAAGTAATTTAGGACCTACTATCATTGACAAACCTAAAGGTTAACTTACGAGGTCACTAGAAAACAATAATTTTTACTCATATTTTATGCATATTTGATTGTCAAACTAGTTCATTCGACATTATGGTAGTAACTAATAATACATAAACTTCATATTTTGAATTCGTCTATGCCCTCGTAAGGGATATTTATGGAATTCACAATTTTAGGAAGAAAAAGATTAGTTTAATAAGTTAAATTAAATTAATCCAAGTGTTAATGACATTCAATGGATCCCAACTGCAAGTCACCGTGAATATAGGCATTACAACTCTGCAGTCAGTCATTAGGTACGGAAAAAGGCAAAAAAATAAATATTTTCTTTTTAAAAATAAATAAATATCTTCTTTTTTAAAATAAACAAATAAATAAAATCTGCAAGTATTCTCTGACCTATACTCGTTTTTTCTAAAATTAAAAAATAAAACTTAAAGACGATTTGTAATATAAATAATACTTTAAAATTTGTATTATTCCAAAGGGTTTAATTCTAATTAAAGATTGAAAATAAAATCTGATTAATGATGGGATCAGTTTGAAAATTTGAGCATCTTGGTCTTCGAGTAAAATAGGGTGAGATAATTTTTTCTTATTTCGGATTTCGATTAATCTAGATTTATACGTGTAAGGACCATTAAGGGGCAAATTCTACCCAATTGATAGGAAGAAAAATAAGTGTGTTTGTCATTTATTTACTTTTGATCGATTTGTAAGTAAAATTCCCAAAATAATATACTGAAAAATCAGTATATTACGTAGTTAAATATCATTGTAGAATGCCACTATAGAACATGTTTTTCTCTACTTTCACTGAAACTTGTTTTTTTTTTTTAAAATAACCAATAAAATATGAGAAAATTAAATTCCTTCATGCCGAGCACACTTTAAAGAGTAAATAAAAATTTACACGCAAAACTTGAACGTGTAACCCTGATTCAAAATAAAAGAATCATATTTATTCCGCAATACTCATTATTAAATTAGGAAGGGTGAGATACTTCTAATAGTGCAGGTTCTAACAGAGAGAGCTTTATCCATGATTTATTTATTTATCTTATAAAGCAGTTAAATAGTGTGCTACAAAAAAAATGGCATATTGACAAAACCAAAATTACAGTGGTCAAAGATATTTTTTTAAAAAAATAGAATAGTATTCGAGTCAATTTACACACACTTTAGTTAATTTATTGAGTATTTATCTTTAATTATATAGCTCTTAAATATATTTGTCTACTAAATCTTAGACTGATCAACCAAAACAAATCACCTAAATTTTCTTGCATCTTTAATGAGATTTGAACCTTAATTTCCCACGATATATTATATTTTCGTTCGATTGGCCATGAAATCATAATATTGTATGTTAGTGGCCGATATGTTTTTTATCATCAAAAAATGTGATTGGATGAATCAAATCCGATTCCTCCATACTTAATCAAAACTTTTAAATTTGAATTTTGAGAATATAGAAATTTCTAGTAAAGAGTACTTTCTTTTTAAATAGGCTCTATAAAATATAAATCTGAAATAGTCGAACAATTCATTTCCAATATCAAATGATGTTTAAAAAAAAGTGTAACATTAATTTTTACTTCAAACCATAGTTAAATATCATACATGATTTAGAATTGCACCTTCGATCACAAGTGAAAGTCCACTTTTTTTTACATTGGTTCTCAAAATAGGGGGGAAAACAACAAATGTTGCACCTCCTTTATCCAGCATAACATCATTTTTTATGGCTGAATTCTATATTAATGTTGTAGCAAAATCATACAAAATCCCATGTTTTCACCTAGATAGGAGTGTACGTTGTCGGGTTGGTTCAGGTTTTTCAAATATCAAACCAAACCATTTGTGTCAGATTTTTAAATCTACAAACCAAACCAACAAAACTCGAGTTTTTCAACCTCAGATTTTTTCGGATTTTTCGGATTTTTGGGGTTTTCCGATAAAGTGTTCATATAAACATAAAATTTACTTGTACTTCAAATATTTCTTTAGTCCTATCAAAATACAACTATCTAAGGTGTTTCTTAAGAAAATAACAGAAAATATTATATGAGTAATGACACTAAAATATCCAACAAAAAAATAATAACAATGAAATCGCGTAAAACAAATATTGCAAATTAACAAGTCATAATGAAAATGATCATAATTTAAAAGTACTAAATCATGCTAAAATAAGTTTAATAAGTAGTAGTTACATGACTAAATATTAAAGGAAATTAAAATTAGATTATGTATTTGAATTGTCTAAACCAATGTAAAATCAAAGAACAAATATTCATTATTATTGTCATTCTTATTGTTGAATTGATTTTCTTTTTGCATTAGTATTAATTTGATTTTGATTTAAGCTTTATTATAATTACCAACATTTGTGGACTATAATCTTTATTGAACCATTTCTAAGTTTTTCAAACTTGAAATAATATATTAAAAGATAAAAACTATGAAAAAGTATAAGAAATATTTAAAAATTATATCAAAGTAAATATTTTTATGTATAAAATAAAATTTTAAAATTATATATATAATGTCGGGTTGGTTTTTTTTAAGTTAAAACCAACCCAACCCAAATATAGTCGGGTTTTTTTTTCAATACCAAACCAAGTCAAACCAACCACTAGTCAAATTATTTTTCTCGGTTTTCGGTTCGGTTTTGTACACCCCTACACCTAGTTATAGTTACCACTATATTTCATTGAATTTTAAATTATACTCCTTCCATTCCATTTTATGTGAGGTAGTTTGACTCGGCACGGAATTTAAGAAAGAAAGGAAGACTTTTAAAACTTATGGTCCAAAAGAAATGATAGAAATTTGTGTGACTGTAAATCATTCCATTAAGGGTAAAATAGATATTTTATAGTGAAATTGTTACTTAATATAAAAATGTATCATTCTTTTTGGGATTGACTAAAAAGTTTCGTAAGTCACATAAATTGGGACAGAGAGAGTATGTGCTATGTATAGTGTAAAAAGATTAAAAAAAAATTATATTACTATTATAGTTTAATAGACACTTATGATCTAATTCTTTCACAAAGTCGTGCATAGCGAAAGTTTAATGCGTTGAACTCGCCTAATATAGTTTAATATTTTAACATGTTAGTATTATTTTAGCATAGTTGGTATTTATCATTAAAATTTACTTATAATTATCTCTTATAAACGATCTTATTATATGAATGTTTCTTATACCATCATGGCGTACAATTTTAAATTTATTTTCATTTATTCAATTAGTATAATTGATGTTAATATACACCAAACAAGGATAATGATAGAGTTGTAAATATTTTTTCATTTTCAGAGGTTCGAGCACTACTTGGTGCAAGATCGCCTTTATTAGCTAGGGACTGGACCGCTTTAGCTCTAATATAAGACTTTCCAGCATGAATTCAAACTGCTGACACATAACACACACCCCACCCCCACCTTTTTTTTAAAAGAAAAAAAAAATCTCAAATGTTGTGGTGAGTGGTGACTTGTGTTTTAAACTAAAGTACATCAAGTACTACATGAAAGTTGCACAAATTGTGACAACTTGAACCATTATTAATTAAAAACATAAAAATTAGTCCTTCAATTAGTCCAAGAGTCATCTAATTACTATGTTCAATAAAGTTAATCATTGGATTTGTTGTCAAACCGATAAATTCGCAAAAATAATCGTTAGTTTTTAAGGAGTTTATATGGGCATAGTGCTACGAGCCCATCTCCAATAATTTTTATTTTTTTTAATATATATATAATTAGATTACTTGTAGAGAGATTACAAATATATCTCTATATTATAAGAAGAATTAATTGATTGGCAACCTATAGTAAAAATTGTATAATCTGCTATCACATATTAAATTATCATTATAATTTAAAAAATTATTTATATTATTATATATATAAATGAAATCAATTAAAAATTTGCTGTTCACCTTAAATAGTTTGTGCACATCAATGAACTAGCTAGTGGCGGAGTTAAAGTGTGACGACTCAATTCATCGGCCGTGCAGGTAGCTATTATAACATCTAGATAGGAGAATCCTTATCATTCAAATCGGAGTAAACAAGTGGAAGAATAAATCTTTCACTACAAAGCTCATGAACTTTGAGAAGAACAAAACTTTAAATAAACTTTTTTTTTTCAAAATATTGAGAAACAACTCCCGAGGAACTAGTCTAAACAGGTACAAAGCGACTAAGAAAATACAGTTTATACGATAAAATAGAACACAAATCCCATCATAAAGAAATGAAACATGGAAGTTGTTGGAGATCATCGTCATCTGCACCTATGAAACTGACCCTGCAGCCAGACTATGCCAAGTGGCATAGCAAGAGTAATATCGGTACAAACAACACGTACTTATAGGCATCATTAGTCGATCCGAACCTACCACATAATATAGAGTAGCCATTCACATTATGAAAGGTACACCACCCCAAGTCTCATCCACGAGCTTTCATTATCTCAAGTCTAATGCCATTGATAAACTATACACTATGACCTCGTACCGCTGCCAACTCTTATGCTTCCTAAGCCTGCCTTTTTTTGTCACTCTTAGGCTTCCCAAGCCTACATGTGATGTCACTCTAAGACTTCCCAAACCAACCTGTGATGTTACCCTAAGGCTAGCTATAGCCCAACAATTTCATAAATCTCCCCAATAAGCTAACGCAAAATTAACAATCAAGAACTAGGGAACTACCCCTAGTCATTATCCTTTCCCGCCCTAACAATAATAAACAACAACATTAAAACATCCAAGCTTCGTGCCTGAAGGCCTAGGCATGAAACCTCCTGTCAATCTACAAAATATCATGCAATAGAAAACATGTCTTACCACTCAATTAAAAAAACTTAGCCTACCAGGGCACTAAGCAGCCGATGATGAACCTTGTCCCAGAATTCGACTCTACAAAAACACTCTTTGAGGATAGGCACGAAAAATCTGTAGACTTTCCCCTTCCTAGCGTGGAAATTCTCCCTCCTACATTGCTTCCTCACACCGGGTGCTTTCGAAGGGTTTTTGGAGCAGTCCTCGTCTATTTTCTCCTTCCTAAAATGAGGAAAAAAAAAAGTCGCACTAATTAGGTTGCTGAATTTCGACGTCTCGTTATAGCGGGACTCATACCGCTATAGTGGTGTCGCCATAGCGAGGAACCTCCCGCTATGGCGAGCTAGCGTTAGCCCAACCCAAAAAATTAAATAAGTCAAAATTCGTCGTGCTAAATTTTTAGAAAATCTTGCACTGCACTACCAAACTCTTGGGACTGTGCACGAAATGCCTTTTAGAAACGACAAATCAGATCGTTACATAAAGGGAGGTAAGGAGGTTTAATTGAATTCCTTTGTCAAAAAATATAATACACAAACATTATAAATAAATAAATACTCAAGAATAAGCTATGAAATTTATCACTAATATATGAGCAAAAATACCTCATTAATAACTCTCTTTTTTTTATAATTCATCAGTACTCCATCGTTAAATTGATTTAGTAATGAAAATATGATGTTTATAGAGAAATAGGGCAAAAAAAAAAAAAGGTTCAAAAATTGCTTTAGGTGATTTGTTGAAATTTTAGGTGTGACATCTAATATTAATTTTTTTAATTTTGTTTGTATGAATTTTGGAATTGTGATTCTAACCAAATATGCATATCTAAATATGATTAACCTAAATCTATCTAGTTTATCACCACCTAGATTTAGATTTTAGTTCGTGTGGATAATTAATTATGCCTTAATATTAATTAGCACGTAGCTTCGTAGTACTTACATTTTGGTACCAAACACAGCTAAAATGAGCTGATTAATTAAGGTTTTATGAGGTCGTTGGGTTATAATTAGGTGTAGTATTAATGATTAAGTATTAAACTTATATTTCATCTGTTTTATATTACTTAACCTGACCAGATACCCTCCTAAAAAAGTTTTAATTAGAAGGTTACTAAATCAACCTTATTAATAATGTTGTGAAACACTAAATTTGATATTATTTAAATAGTTGTTTATTACTAAGGGTAGTATGACTCACTCTGTATGAGAAAGAAAAATGAAATTCTCCGTCACATTTGGACTTGACACATTTATTAAGAAAATAATGATTGACATGACTATTTTGTCACATTATCGCCGTTAACTGACGTTTTGCATTATTTTTAAAAAAAATGATTTGACGAATAAGTAATTAATACTAAGGGTAAAACATGAAAAAAAAAAATTGTCTTTCCTTATTATATTAAAACTATTTCAGGAATAGTGGATAAGTAAAAGTAGATAAAAAGGATAAAATGAAGCATCTATTTTTATTATAGAGGGCAAGCAAAACGGAATGAAGAGAGTACTTTGTTTAATTTGGTTAAAGGTATGACTAATTCAAAGATAAAATTTGACCTCAAATTTGGTGTTATTTTTCTTCACTTGAAAGGTGGGATAAATTAAATTAAGTATATAATTCCAACACTATAATTTCGAGATAATTTTATTCGCGAACCAAATTACGTAAGTGCTTCCTTTTCTTTTTTAAGAATGGTTAGTAACCAACAATAATATGTGCATGATGTTTTCCATGCAAAAGATTATAAATTAAATAGTTAGATTGACTCTTAAATGATGTATAGAGTTCATGTAGAATTAAATTGATGTGCTTAAGCCTTAATTAGACTTATTAAGTACTATAACATGTGATTAAGAAAATAATGATTGACATGACTATTTTGTCACATTATCGCCGTTAACTGACGTTTTGCATTATTTTAAAAAAAAAATGATTTGACGAATAAGTAATTAATACTAAGGGTAAAACATGAAAAAAAAATTGTCTTTCCTTATTATATTAAAACTATTTCAGGAATAGTGGATAAGTAAAAGTAGATAAAAAGGATAAAATGAAGCATCTATTTTTAATATAGAGGGCAAGTAAAACGGAATGAAGAGAGTACTTTGTTTAATTTGGTTAAAGGTATGACTAATTCAAAGATAAAATTTGACCTCAAATTTGGTGTTATTTTATTTCACTTGAAAGGTGGGATAAATTAAATCAAGTATATAATTCCAACACTATAATTTCGAGATAATTTTATTCGCGAACCAAATTACGTAAGTGCTTCCTTTTCTTTTTTAAGAATGGTTAGTAGCCAACAATAATATGTGCATGATGTTTTCCATGCAACAGATTATAAATTAAATAGTTAGATTGACTCTTAAATGATGTATAGAGTTCATGTAGAATTAAATTGATGTGCTAGCTTAAGCCTTAATTAGACTTATTAAGTACTATAACATGTGATTAGTCTGTCTTGACACCAAAACCAAGTTGGAAACTTTATTAATATAACCATTTTAAGTTCATAGATTTGTACTTTTTTCGGCATAATTATTGCTACTTTGTGTATAAATTTCAAACTTTAAACTTCAATCGGTCTTTTTAGGGACAATATCTGATAAAACTGAAGTCATATAAAAAAAAATAGACATAATCCTTACGTACGAAAGAATAAAAAGTACAAATTGAGAAGTGGTCCCAAACTAATACAAGTTGAGATGTGGTCTAAACTTTAATTTTACCTCTGTACTTCTATTAAAATCCTCTTAATTAATTAAACTTAAGAGAAAAAAGTTTTGTGTAAAAACACCTCTAGTATATTATAAATGGTAAAATTATCTCTAGATGCAGTTCATAAACAATATTTACCAAATTAATAAATGAAAAATACATAATTTGCATAGACGTATTTAACAATTAATTAATTAATATAGTTAAGCAATATATATTCTTACTTTAATTTTCATTACATTTGATCCACACATCAAAAGGCACATACAAATTATTTTATGTGAATTTGGGACAATTAAACAAAACTTTTTAGTCACATATTTGAAATTTATGTTCAAAATATTGTAAACTATTTTCATAATTTAGGTATAATCATGAATTTTCTAATTGCAAAACTAGGTTAAAATCCAGCAATAAAGTCTCATAAATATACTGATCGATTCTCTAATTAATTAAGTATTAGCTACAACTAATCTGTTGTTAAAGGCATCTTGATCAGTGATTAATTAATTACCTAGAGATAATCAAACCATTTTAACAAACTAATTTTAATTTCATAATAAGATTAAGGATACGGTGATACAGTACGTACGATAGGTTAATTATAGTTTCTATACTTTTATTCAGTTAATTATTCTTATAATTATAATATGTGCAGTAATTAGAGTTTGGACCACTTCATAATTAATTTATATGTAGTATTTTCTTCCATATGATAATACAAGTAAGTACGTACGATATAATTTAATTAGTTAGTGTCACATTTTGTTATATATATATTCCACCGCTAAGGTAGCGTCAAGAGGGGGACCTATTCTATGTTCGCTGATTCAATTTAGTATACTACAAGAAACCCTAATTTGAATCAACATTTCGACTTTTAAGCTGAACTTATGTATTCAACAGAATTCAATAACCTTTGATTTAAACTTTTTATTTATATTGAAAAATCAATTTTATATGTATTATATTTTTATTAAAAACTCAATAAATGAAAAGGATTACATATAATTTAGAAGGTAATTCATAAATTTAAAATTCTGAAATTTGCATGTAACTTAGAATTAGAATGCTTATATTAATTAGAGCACATGTTATACTTCATAAGTTTTATTAATTAGATTAATTTTCTATTTAACTCTTATCATTAATTAAGACTCAATCTAACAATTTTAGAATCTTTTACACAGCAAACCTCATGTGTTCTTAAAAACAAATTAGGGAAGTAATACTTTAAATAAAACCTTATAATATAATTCAACTCATTTTTGGTGTGGTCGGTGCCAGAAACCTAAGTGCTGCGAAGCTTCGTAATAATGATAATAATAACTCCATCTGTCTAATTTATGTGACGTAATTATTTAGCTTGGCACGAAGTTTAGAAAAGAAAGAATTTTTTTTGAGATATATGGTCTAAAACAAGTCATATATATTTGTGTGACTATGAATCATTTATTGAGGATAAATGAGCATTTTAAAAGCTAAATTACTAAATACAGAAATATATCATACTTTTTTTAAAAAAATTATGTCGTATAAATTGAAACGGATTGAGTAATAATATTGCTACTATTCATTGAAACTAAATAGGCAATTCATCACGGATACTATAGGTGATGATTTATTCTTCTTTCTTTTTTCTTGATAGGAATTTATTTATGTTTTAAAAAAATAATAAAGGGCAAAGAGGATTGATTCCTGATTTTGACGCCACCATCTAACTTGTGTTCGTTTTCTTTTTTTTAAATAAAGATTATGTGTATATCCACTTTGAGATAACTTTAGACCTACGATATCAAAAGTTAATTTTAACAAAGTTTAACTTTAGATATTGTATTTGAAGCTTCATGTAGCTACGATTTAGGTACATGTGCCTGAAGTTAGTTATTATTGCTTGAATTTTAGCTATTATGTACATGAATTTTGAAAAGAAATGACTGAAAACACACAAAAATCATGACTTGAAGTCCGGTCTACTATTTTTCTCTAAACTTCACAAAAAAATAAAAATGGCTAGTTCAGATATAAATGATTGAACTTCAGCTATATATAACTTCATATACTATGGGTGTGTTTGGTATGAAGGAAAATGTTTTTCATTGAAATTTTTTTTTCTAGAAAATGTTTTTTTCTGAAAAACAAGTTGATTTTTGACTTATTTTCTCATGTTTGGTTGGTGAGTAGAAAATATTTTCTGGAAAAGATTTTGTGTTTGATTTATGAATGAAAAATATTTTTGAAAAATATCTATTATTTTTACTAGAGTAAAAAATAATTTTTGAAATTGAAAATATTTTTTAAAAACAAACTTAAAAACAATAAAAATTTGATAGGGGGTGGGGGGGGGGGGAGGGGGGCGAGGGTAGTGTGAAAAAATGAAATTTGAAGTTGAAAATATTTTTTAAAAACAAACTTAAATTTTTTATTTTTTTTGTGGGGGGGGGGGGGGGCGGGGGGGGGGGGTGATAGGGATGGGGTGGGGTGGGGGGTCGAGGGTAGGGTGAAAAAATGAAATTTTGAAGTTGAAAATATTTTTTAAAAACAAACTTGAATTATTTTTTTGGGATAGGGGTGGCGAGTAGGGGGTGGGTGAGTTTGGGGGGGGGGGGGGGTGGGGGGCTCGAGTGTAGAGGTGAAAAAATAAAATTTTAAAGTTGAAAATATTTTTTGAAAACAAACTCAATTTTTTTTTTGGGGGGTGGGGGCTGGCCGGGGAGGGCGTGGGTGATCGAGGATCGGGATGAAAAAATAAAAATTGAAGTTGAAAATATTTTTTAAAAACAAACTTAAAAACAATAAAAAAAATTGATAGGGAGGGCGAGGGTAGTGGGTAAAAAAATAAAAAAATGAAATTAAAAATATCTTTTAAAATAATTTTTAATATTTTTTTGGGAGGGGGTGAGGGTGAGGTAAAGAAATTGAATTTAAAAACAAGCTTAAAATTTTATTTTATTTTGGGGGGACGGGGGTGATTGAGGGGCTAGTTTGAGGGTAGGGACAAAATAAATTGATTTTTTCAACAAAAAAAGTAATTGTAATTTGAAGTTGGAAGAGAGTTTTGGAAAATGTTTTCCTTAAGTTTTGAAGGGAAGTCATTTTCCTTAAATTTGAGGAAAATGAGTTGATTTGGAAAATATTTTCCAAAACATTTAACCCAACCAAATATGAGAAAATTGAAAAACATTTTTCGGAAAATGTTTTCCTTCATACCAAACACACCCTATGTCCAAAGTTTGGTTCTGTCAAATATCAGGTCTAACTTCAGAAATTAATTTAGAGTCTAGGATTTAGAGTCTGTGGGTGCCAAATAGACTTATTGATTAAATTAATTTTATATTTGATTAAATTATTCGTCTTTCAATATATATTATAAATCAATCAATAAAATATAAATAATAAGATATTACAAATTCTCACTCCACTCTAAATGCATGAAGTTAACAAATTTAAAACTTTCAATAATATTATAAATATTCATCATTCATTTACAATTGTCCTTGACAAGTTTTCATATTCTGAAAACGACGATAATGACATCATTACTAACATTTATAAATACATCACGCTCTATGCAACACACTAGTCAATTATTTAAATATTGATTACCAATACTATTCCGCACTTCATTTTTTATGTGTTTCATTGACGAAAATGCTCTCTCCACAGTTGTCGTAGCAACAGGTAAAATCAAAGTTAATTTAATTTACAAGTAAATAAACAAGTGAAAAGTCAAAGGAGTAATAATGTAATTAATTTAATTTAAGTCAATAACAATTATAAAAAAATAAAATAATGTGCCAGCTGTCTGCATCAAATTTCTCAAAAAAAAATGGTAAAATGAGATTTGAACCCGCAACATCAATCTTCTAAAGTTGCCCTCCTATCGTGGCACCACAAGTCAATTTTGTTCTCTCAGTGGCACGCTTTATATTTATATAAATATTATATATATAGAGAGAGAGTTTCCGTCGAAGTTCGGGGGTAGCGTGGCACCCCCACACCCCTTCTTAGATCCGCCCCTGCTTCAGACACCACACATCCAAAATAATACTTATACAAAAAAGCTATAAATTAAATGATGATATCAAAAAAGAGACTCCGCCTAAAATTATAGAATCATAAGCTAATAATTGTAAAATATGCATTATGCCATAAGATTCTACACTAGCGTTAAATTATAAGGACCATCAATAGTTTGGTGCCCTAAAAATTATCAAAAACTTCCAAATGTCAGTGTGACCCATAGAAAATGATATACTCACCAAACAATTCGTGTTTGCTAGTTAGAGATATGTACAACAAGATATTTTTTAAAACTTTGTTTAGTTAATTGAATGATACTTGGGTAAAGTTATAAAAAAATTATGAGAATCATACATTTTAAGATAATATCAAAATAGACATAAATGGTAGCTAGGTTTGAGTCTCACTGTTACCATTAATTTTTTTTTATGTATTTGGCATATAAAAAGAATAAGGTCTACTCATGAGTAGGCGTATCGAAGACAAAATCATGTAAAATGAAAGGGTGATGAATATTCTATATTGTATATTAACTTGATATTGTTATACGAAATCATAACCTTCAAATTTTAGATTCTCTCTTCTAAATGAGATCTATGGTAACCCATTTCAACAATTATCAATAAAATTTTATACCCCTTTTTTTCACTGTACGTATCTTAACTTGACTAAGCACAAAATTTAAAAATTAAAGTACGTGTAACATACTAAAAATACTATTTTCTTTATTTATTTTTAATTTTAAACAGGATATATCATTTTTATATATGTTAATTGAATTACAAGTGAAAGTGTCCACTTTTTATATAAAATGTTGCTCCTCCTTATACTAGCACAACTTCTTATTTCCTGGCTAAAAACCATATTAATGTTTGTTGGAACACCATATACAAAATCCCATGTTTTCTCCTAGGTATTACAATTTTTTGTGTGACATGAATTTGTGCAAAAAGTGAAGTTAATTTTTGAAGAAATTAGAGGATCCACCAAGACAATGATAGGAAAAAAGAATTATTGAAAATAAAATTTGTAAATAGAGTTGAATGGTATCTTTTTAAAAAAACAATATAATAAGTAACTACAAGTCGCACAAAATCATACTTGTTTTTTGTTTTAATTTTCTTCAACAAAGAAAGTGACTTTCTGAATTGAGTGACCAACAGAGAAATCAGCTTTTATATATATATATATATATAGTCACTAAAAACCATTTAAATTATGTTTTTTTTTTTTTTGAGAAAGCAACCTCTAACAACTTAGGAAATTTAGAGTTTAAATCAAATATGCATATTTGAATCATGAAAAACCAAAATCTAATGTTTATTGGCTTATGAAAAAAAATGAGAAATATATGACAACACACAATACAATATATTTAATGCATAAAATATGCATAATTCATGATTTTCTACTTTTAAAAAGATAAAGTTATTAGGTACAAATCATCAAAAAGGTCCAAATATTTCTATGACCCATTTATGATATTAATTAGGCTGGCAACTCAACACGCTATGGATTATATTAGTTTTGGACCCTTGAAAAGTAGTGGCAAAGAACCTTCTAAAAAAGATGTAACACTATATTTATTTATTTTTGAAAATAAAAAACTTTTTATATATTTATATTGTATTAAACACGAGGAGAGTGAATGCATTATTACAAAAATTATTATTTCTGAATCCATTAAACTTTTGATTCAAATAAAAAAGGAAACAAAATAATAAAATTTCATTTTTGCTTGTATATTTTCCTACACGTATATTGGGGCGAGAGCAGAAGCTAGTTTGGGTGCAGATAAATTATATGTTTTTCTAAAAGGATACATACCATAGGCTTGAAAATAATTATATAAAGTAAATATTAATATCGAGCAAGAAGAAAATCCTTAATAACAAAACTTTTGCTGGATAAAGCAAATTGACAAAAGTTCTCCAATTTTATGTCTTGACAATTTGTTATTACATAATTTATATTGAACAAAATAAATATTATCTATACTTTTGACTTGTGAAATTAAATCATAATTAGATATACTTTAGCTCATAATTTTTTTTGGGTAACCAACATAAATTCCAATAGATTTGGGCCTAATTATGTGTCTTTCCTTGAGTTTGTGAAATTACTATTCGTGTCAAGTTTTGGTTCCGACATACATGTATCTGACACGTTCAAATACAAGGATCTCGGACTCATGTGGGTCAAAATTAGGTGTAATTTGTTTAAGATATATTGTATCCAAATTGATTCACATGTATATGAGATACACTAACTCTTTCGCTCACCTCTATTCTCTCTTGCTCGCTTCTCTTCTTGTGTATCTATATTTCAAAATATATATCTAGTGTGATTTGCATCTATCTGGGGGCACAATGACTCTTTCACTAGTCTCCCTCCTATCTCTCTCGCTCTCCTCTCTCCTTATGCATGTATTTGTATTTCAATGTGTATTTGATAGCAAAAATATATGTATTTAAGTGTATTTGACTTGAAATTTGATACGAAATTATTAATTAATCAAATAATATGTAATTGTTTTAATTATTAAAAAATAGGAAATATAATAGAAATATTTGTATAATTAGATAGTTTTCCAAAATTTGATCAAGTGAATCAACCATAAAAATTAAAAGGCCCCCATTTTATTGGCAAACCACAAAACATTATATTGAGGTAAGATCTTTAAAAGGCTTTCAAAGGTTGGGATTGGCTAAATTTTGTTTAAAATACACAAATTATACAGTGATTATGTTGGTTAAATTTGATAAAAATAAAGATTAGGGTATTTTAAAAAAATAAAAAGAAAATGTTTCCCATTATAGGTTGTTATATGGTGTAATAATCTCATTCATATAGAAGTATTATATTTGAAAAATAGTTATGGATTTGATTATGGGCCAAATGTGTACAAGAAGCCCAATCTTACTACGTGCTTTTCTATGTATTCTTGAACAAGTTGTTAATTCATTGATGTCCAATCTAATTTTATAGTACTACGATTCTATAATATATGGAATATAAATTTAGTAACGTAAGTCACCAGACATATATGAAAGTGAAGACTGATACTTAAGTCTACCCTCAAAAGCGGAAGTTTCAAGTATCTTTGATCAATAGACAATATATAATACACGAAACTAGGGAGATCAATAAGGATATTGCCTATCGTATTGGAACAAAGTGGATGAAATGGAGCCTCACATCTAGGGACCTATGCGACAAGAATGTGCCATTACCAATTCTTAAAGGTACGTTTTACATAGTGATTGTTAGATCAGTAATAATGTACGCATGAGACTGAGTGTTGGACAGTCAAAAACTCACATGTCCAGAAAATGAAATTAATAGCGGAAATGAGGATGATGAGACAAATGTATGATCTACATAGAGAGAGATAATTAGGAAGAAAAATACTTTAGACAAGGTGGAAGTGGTCTCCGTGATGGACAAAATGAGGAAAGAGAAGTTGAAATGGTTGAGGCATGTGCATGCGTGTGAAAAAAGATAAACAAATACCCAGGGAGGAAGTGTGAGAGGAAGGTTGTGATGACTCATGAGTCTAAGGAGAGGTAGGTCGAAGAAGTATCTGACTAGGTGATTTGACAAGACATGACACACCTGCAATTTATCAAGGACATGATTCTTGTTAGGAAGATATGAAAGTCAAAGATTAAAATAGAAGACTAGTAGATAATTGAGTGTTGTCTAATCCTTCTTAGTATAGTATTACGATCACCCTACTAATATGTTGTTTCTTTTCGTTTGGTTATCATATTTTTGCTATTGTCACTAAAAATTTTTTTTTATCTATTTCTTCATTTGTATATTCCCTTTTCAAATCTTCTTTGAAAATGCTTTACTTTAGACAATTGTCTTTTGGAAATAGTCTCTTTATACCTTCGAAAGATAGAGATAAAATTTGTATATACACTATTTTCTCCATACGCTACTTATGGAATTACACACATGATATATTATTGTCATCATTGTTTGGTGGTAACGACTCAATTTATCCCCCTCGTATGTTCTAGTGGTGTATATAAGATAACACATTTAAAAACTTTAAAATTCTTATTTTATCATTGATGAAATGATGATTCATAGCAAAAAAAAAAACTCTTTCTTTCTTAAACTCCGTTACTCAGTAAATCATGTCCGTAAAAATTGGGAGTAAAGGAGTAATGATCACTAATTTTGAACTCAAAGATGTGATAAGAATGAAGTTTTTTTCCTAGTTAGGTAGCCCTAGGAAGTGGTGCAAACTTCTGTTCAAGCACATTCCATACCTAACATGAAACTATATAAGATAAACAAAATGTTGTTCATTTTAATAGTATATAAGTACTAAAAACAGTAAAATCACAAGATTGAATATAATGTAAACAGGTGAAGTGGTTTCATTGTCTCCATACAGTAAAACACCTAATGTGCCCTAAAGTAAGATCAACTTCTCATAATCCAATTATAATATGCAAACCACTTCCCTCAATCCCCTTACATATTTAAAAGATATTGATCATTAGGGTTGTTATATTCTTACAGGCTAAAATCAGCTCATAAAAATATTATTCGTTTAATCTTGTTTCTTATCATAGATCATTCATGACTATCAGAAAACATGGAATTAGCGACAGAGAAAATTTTGCAGATGAACAACTAAAATCTCATGTTAATCCTATTTAGCGTACTGATTATTAAAAAAAAATCTAATTAGCTATGAGTTTTTTTAATGACTAATTAGTTGGAGATTACCGATAAAGTTTATAACTAATTTCATATAGTGATTGGCCCACAATTAATTTAGTCTATTTCCGTTCATAAAATTTTTGGATTGATATATAGCGAAAGATATACTTTATATTTATTGAAAACTACAAATGTAGCGGTAACTCTTCATAGCATAGGCAAAGTAATTTTTTTTACTAAAGGGTTCAGAATATAAAAAGATCATAAATACACGAAGAATAAAAAAAATTGGATTGATATACAACTACAAATGTACCGATAAGTACTCTTCATATATAGCATAACAAAGTAAAGATTTTTACTAAATGGTTCAAAAATATAGAAAAATCATAAACACTAGAAGAATTGAAAAAAATCAATATCTATAATATATACATAATTTATTTATTTTTTATATATATGATGTAATTTTCGACTAAAAAAGAAATTCATCTGAACCCTTTTACGATACTTCTAACTCTATTCCGACCTAGAAAATAAAATACTATAAAAATATTGTTTACACTATATATCAACATAGGTACGTATATTTAACTTAAATGCATATCTTTATATGTAGATCTTTATCTTTAAAATAGTTTAATAAAGCATTAAAGAAAGTAAGGGAAAACGTGACTTAAACGCTATGGAGTCAACATCTAAATTAAAAGGCCTGCAATAATATTTACGTCAATAGGCAAGTGGCTGCTAAGCTAGTAAAAGCATATACTCATTGTGTTTCTTTATTAGCTGGCGTTTTAGCTCAACATAATGTTACTTTAAAAATTCGATCAAGATCAAAATCGAATATCGTTTTTAACCACGATACTCTTAATCTTAAAGAAATATGTAAAATATTTTAAAAGGAAAATTTAGTCTTCCTCTACAAAAGGATAACGCTTAGTGTAAAACTATAGTTTGTATTGATCATTTTTTTTTAAATGAAAAATAAAAAGAATTATAGCGACAACTATGATAATAATTGAGTTCTAAATTTAATGTTTGTACATATTAAATAAATTATTAACACAAAAATATTATTAGGGCAAAATCTATTAAGTTTTGACCGAACTCGTATGCAGGCTTCTGGCAGCTCCATCTATGTTTAATTTCATGAGATTTAAGCATTATTGAAAAAAAAAATAGTTATTTAGCACAAAAATATAATTGAAAATTGTTACTAATTATTGTGTGTTGAATTTTTGAAGTGATAATTATATTGAAATATTTTTTTTATTAAAACAATAGTTATTTTAAGATAGAGGACTTATGTCAAAACCCTAGCCACAACTACTTCATCTTTATTGTTCTGCATAATAATAATACTTCATACAATTAAACCTCTCACAGACTCTCAGAGTACTGTATATATATAATTAATAATAATAATAATAATGATAACAGTAAATAAATAAACGGCTATGCATGAAAAAGAAAATAAACATTTAAGAAGTTACCAGAGACACAGACTGAAAAGCCATATTTTTAGGCTAAAAATAAGAACCTATTATGGAAAAGAGTTTAAATGTTAAGCATGATAAAATAAATTATGGAATAAACTCAAAAGCTAACTCGATAGTATTTTTATTCATTTAATTATATTGTCAACACGTATGGATCTGATTCTTTTTTCATGGATCAATTAGCTAAGTTGTTTTTGATAATGGGTGTAAGGAGAGTCAATATCAAAAAATTTATTTCTTCTACACTGTCATATTAAAGTGTGTAACTATTTTATGTAGTTAATTATATTTTTCTAACGCATAATAACTTAAATATTCTTAGCTAACATAGAAATTGCTTAGTAAAGTATGATATGAAAAAACAAAAAATAGAATTTGCATAAAATGAAGTAATTAATCACTCAAAGTTGATCATCAAGAACCCTAGCATGAAAGCACAATTGATGGACTAATTTCAATCTCCGGATCGATTAATGCAAGAACTCTATATATATAATTAAAAAAATATGTATTACATACCTGAAAATTGTGCGTGAATTTTTGTGAATGTTAATTACTTGTGTTTTATAGCAAAAAGTATGAAGGAGCCATAGAACTCAGGATGGATAGCGCCAAATATAATTGATGAATTTATTGTACCAAAAAAACATAATTAAAAAGATGAATTTATTGTACCAAAAAAAAGAAAATTAAAAAGAAAAATTCTGAAAATCAAAAAGAAAACAAATATCATTTTCCATGGCGCTATCCCTCCTGAGCTTTACAGATCCCTCCATACTCTTTTTTCAAGTTAACATCACTTGTATAACTACTATGATATAAAATATACAAGTGTGTGTATATATATATATATACATATACACACAAAAAAGAAAGTCTTTTTGTTTGGTGTGGAAAGAAAGTATAGTCCAAAAGTGTTTATATAGGAGGAGGAGAGCTAATGGGGTGTTTTAGGTTTTGTTTTTTTTTTTTTTTTTTTGGGGGGGGGGGGGAGAGGGGTATTAAGGGTGGGGGTGGGGATGTGATTAAGAACATACCATAAATAATTAGTATAGTACTACCTTTTGTTTATTTTTATTTGTCATGTTTCGCTTTTCGAGAGTTAAATTACTTGAACTTTGATTAATATTTTAAAATATTTTTTTTTCATTGTATCAATGTGTGAAAGATTGCAATTTATAGTATTTTTCGTACAGTATTTGAACATTTGAATTTAGAGTTTGAAAATTGAATAAATCTAATTTAATTGAACTTCAAAAATTAATCAAATTAATTCTTGTAAAGCGAAATATAACAAATAAAAAGTAAACAGAGGGAGTACTATTCGTTTTGGGGTTTAGTATCAAGAGTATGTTCGAATTAGTTTATAATTTATAGCTTATAAGTCAAAAGTCAAAGAATATTATTTTTAACCTATGATTTTGACTTATTTTTATTATCTAATTTTAAAATAAGTGCTTAGATTATTTTTTTTATTTTACTCAAATATTATAAAATTATTTTAAAATTATTTTACTTAAAAAGCACCTTAAATAAGTCAGTTCAGACATGTTCTAAAAAGCTAAAATCAGACCAAGTTTAAAGTGGTTTGAGTTTTGGAGGGACAGGGGAATTTTTTTTTTATTGTTCTTGCAAAAAAACATTTCCTTTTAACATATTGTGTTAAGAAATAATCGTTGACACGATAATTCAAATCCGCATCATAAAAGCATAGTAAGAAGCAGTGTTTTAAAATACGATGATATGAAATGAAGCATTTTACTTAATAAGATCAAACTTCAATTTCAAGGATTTTTAAATTTTAAATAAATAAAATAACATAAAAACGCAAAAAAAAAAAAAAAAAAAAAATTCCTTAAATTGCTATCAAACTACACATTTTATTTCCCTGGTAAATAATTGATAAAACTTTATCTGTATTATAATTTAAAATATTGTTCTTCATAAATAAGTCTAACTATAATTTTGAGAGACGCATATAGAACTAAGATATGAAGATCAATAATACATTAAGATATAAATTTTAGCTTTTATCCTCACAATATTCACAATTAGTAAATATGCAATATATGAGTCATTATATGATTTACTCTCAATTTTTCTATATTTTAGATAAATTAAACTTTATCACCATTGTTTAGATTGAAAAGAAAATAATTAATAATTAAGTATGAAATTCCTGAGAAAATAATAGTTCAAATATGTTTAATCGTTATATCTTTTTTGAAGGATAAATATAAGTAAATAATTATGTTTTAACCCTTCAAATATGATGCAAATAACTTGACCTTATTTACTTTTTTCTTAATAAAGTTGTCAATAAAATTATAGGAATGTGAGTTCTGACGTAAAGTCTCCCAAACACAAAATATGTAATTAATGCATTTGAATTTATTTTTATCTTAATAAGATATAATAATTATATGACTTTTTCAATGAAAATAAAATATATAAAATAAATCAAATATAGTATCATCAACAATAACGATAATAACAATAAAAAAATAATAAGTACTATTAACAAGAGATAATAAAAATGAGTATAGCTTTATTTGAGTTACTCGATGTTTATGAGTTATAATTTTATAAAATCATATTATACTATCAAATAATTATAAGGTCAAACTTAAAATAACATGTTAAGAAATGTGAATTAAGAAAAAGTTTAAGAAGTACTTACAAATTACATTATAATAACTAATAAGTAAGTATTTTAAACTATAAAAAATTAAGAAGAAAAATAACATTCTTTTTAAAATAGTATTTAAAAAAAAAGGATAAATAATTTGAAAAGTTTGGGATTTTTTTTTATACATTATGTTTTCTTCCTTTATACGTTGCCGACTACGTTACCTAGGCTCTCCTCGAGACACGCCGTATTGTTGAATGCCACTTTGTACAATATAATACAAACTAATTATCACTGATATAAGTTGTGGTGTAGTGACGAGATTGTTTCATCCTTAATCAGAGGTTTCGGATTTGAGCCTTGAATATGAAAAAAATCTTGTTCGGAGCGCCACCGTTAAATGGGCCCTGCAATGCATGATCCGAATTTAGTTGGAGCTTCAATGTGTGCTCTAATTATCAACAAGACTTTGAAAACACAAGCAATATAAAAAAAAATGTAATATTTTTTTTTAATAATTTAGTGATAATATTATATGTGAAGGTATACTTTTCAGAAAGTAAAATGTAATTTTGTATGTATTTATTGAGTTAGTATATATATTGAATGTCAATATATTGTAATGTTAGCTACATTTTTCACATAAATTTATACATCCAATCAAGATTATTTTGGATTCAAATGAACCTTACCATTATTGACAATTATGGTCTTTAATTGGGATACTGTCTGAGAAAATGTTAGATTGATATTTCGTATGCTTAAGAAGCTGAGATAATCTTAATTGAAGTTAATTTAATATTTTGTCAATATTAAAAATTATCTGATAAATCGATATCGATAGAAAAGCTAGTAATATAATAGTAAGGTAGGGTAATACATATTACATAGTATAGTGAGTCGTACATGGTATAAAATTTTGGGTCAAAGATCACCAAATCATGGCATCGATTGTTGTCTTTCACCATCCCAACATAACTAGTGATTTATACTTTAGATGCCCCCATTTTCTTCAAAGTAATCATAATTATTTTATTATTTTATCATATTATAAGGTCGGCAAAAGAACAAGTTCCATGGCTTTTCCTTTGAGTTATTTGTTTATAGTCATAAATATTGTTGTCATACAATAGAGTTTGATTAAATCTGAATAGATTGAAATGATGTGAGTTTAAAATTGAGTAGGTTATTACTTCACTCAAAAATTATTTGGACTGTAATGGAATAAAAAGAAATGGATCAAAATTCAATCTCCACAATTATAACTATATTTTAAATTTTTTTAATTTCTTTTATATTAATACCTAATAAAAAATCTTTATTATCGCTATATAACGTATCAAAATTAAAAATATTTTTGACTATATAAATATTTAATTTTATGTTAGTAAGAAATTTTATTATGTAATAGCTAATTAATAGTGTATATACTCTTTCTAACAAGCAAAAATATACTTCTATTCTCTTAGTAACCAATCATCATGCAAAACAAAAATTATTTATTCCAAACTTTTCAGGTGAAAAAAAAAAAAGAGAATAAATTCCTGATTATGATTGCTTGAGATTTATTTATAACTATTTGATAAAATGACTTATTTGTATAAATAATAATTCGTACACTATCAATATATACAATTTAAATTCTTTTAAACAATTAAAAAAATAAGTATTATGTATTCAAAAGTAGCAATGCGCATGTAGTAGAAAAACTAAATGACTTTAAGTTAACTTCAAGTAAAATATATTTATAATTTCAATGTAGTTTAATAAATGATATTATGATAGGTCCAGTGGTGTAGCCATATTTAGCTTAAAGTGGCCAATCAGATACACTATGTCAAAAAATTATATTACATATGTAGATAATTATAGAAATATATCGTTAAAAAAATATTTTGCATACGTATATATTAAATTTTGAATACCCTTAATAAAAAAATCCGACTTCACCTGTGTCAATCAAACTATTATAATTATATTATAAATATTTTTGTGATAATATTCTCAAAACTCAAAAAAAAAAAAAAAAATTAGTCAAACAAGGGTTTTGGAATCTTGAACTTGAAATTATCCAGCTAGAATTAAATCATTAATCATCAAATACCAACACACCTTTCAAAGACACAAAGATTAACATCATTGCAAATTCACCATAATTCATAAGCAAAACACAATGTTTAAAGGAAATTTATACACAAACTTAAATGAGGTATGCAACATTATCATAATTAATTCTTGTAATAGCTACGACAATAACAAATAAAATACTGAGAAATGTATTTTTTGTTTCTTCAAAGCTGTTTGTATTGTCTTTTTTATGTAATTATGATGTTATATTTTTATGTGTCATAATTATATGGGGTTCTAATTTATCATTTGTTTATCTAATAATAATAATAACCATAAGTGGATAAAGTCACGAGACTTCGAAATTCCATTAAAAGAAAGGTTCCGGAAGTTTCTATCATAAATTTTAAATATCAAAGATAAATGATATTCCAAATTACCATATAATAATAATGATGATGATGATATATTTAATAAATTTTATAAGTAAAATGTGGAAAGAGAAAAGTGTACGCATGCTTTATACTGCAGCAATAGAAAATTAAAAATAATAAGAAATCAAAATAATAATAATACTATTGGTAAGGAAAAGCAAAACGCAAAACTATTTACTACTAGTTGGCCTTCTATTCTAATTCTAGATTTGTCATGTCTTATTTGATCGCCTCTTTCAGTTTCAGATATCATTTATCTTCAATATCTACTCCTCTCTTGGAATATCATTTATCTCTCTTCAAGTCCTCTTATGTCAGTATCTACCATCTTAGTAATAACTACTCATCCATTTCAATTTATAAGATATAATTCAGATTTAAAGAGTCAAATTTCTTTATTTTGATCATGCATTCGAACATGATCGGTTTGATTTTTGAAAAATAATTAACATATTTAAAAACTACACAAAAAGTACTATAAATTATAAGAATTAACAATTTAAAAATATTTGAAATGCATATAAATAAAACACAATAAAAAGTCTTCTTATTCGTTGCTTGAAATTCAAACCGTCATATAAACAAGGAAAAATACATAATAAATCAAATACTATATTTTTTATCAAAGCAAAAAATAAGTGCATATTCATTTTCTTACACTGCACATTACATAAAAATGCTTATACATTTATTACTCTCTCTGTCCCAATTTATATGATTTACTTTCCTTTTTAGTCAGTTCCAAAATGAATGACACATTTCTATATTAATTAACAATTTAACTATAAAATATCCATTTTACCCTTAATAAAATGATTTACAGCCACACAAATTTCTATCATCCATTTTAGACCACAAATTTTAAAAGTCTTCCTTCCTTTCCTAAACTTCGTGCCGAGTCAAAGTACCTCATATAAAATGGAACGGAGGGAGTATTATATATATATAGATATATACAACAGTAAAACGTATCAGCCGTCTTAGCTCAGTGGTAGAGCGCGTGGCTTTTAACCACGTGGTCGTGGGTTCGATCCCCACAGACGGCGATTGGTATTTTTTTTAATTTTTATTGGTCCAAAACTAGAACAATTCACAATTTTTAGATTATTTTTTTTTGGAAACTTTATAATTATTTAGATATTTCTTAGTCAACCTAGGGTGGTGTGTTTGGTACAAATAAAAATATTTTTCGTGAAAATAAGTGTCTTTTACTTTTTTTTTTGTGTTTGGTACATAAACAACAAATATTATTCTAAAAGCATTTGTATATAATCTAGAGAAACACTACGAAAGGTGAAGGTTGGGATGGGGGACTATGGGAGATGGGAGTAGGGGGTGAAATTTGAAAATGAGGTGAGTTGGAGAGGGGGGATACACAATCGATGTGGATTAATGCTACTTACGGAATTTATTTTCTTTACTTTCACTTTTTTTTAAATAACTTGTTTTCTTTTTAAATAAGTACCGAACACACCCTTATACTGATAAATAACGGGTGATGAACAAAGTAACCTTATTATTCTGCGACGCAAATAAGTTAAATTTGAAATGCGAAAACTATATAAGAAATTTAATTTAAAATTATGAATTCTCAAGCCGTCATGAAAAAACCAAAATCACATCAAGTTACATTATAGATGTAATATATTCCCAGCTCAAGTGATAATTACCAATACTATTTCCATTTTGATTTATTTTGTTGATTTTGACATTAAATTTAAGAAAATAAATGATAATTTTGAATCTCGCACTCGTAGTAAATATATGTAAAATGTACTAAATATCCTTTAATTTAGTTTTAAAAAAATCTTTTTAAAACAAACTTATAAGTAGTCCTTCGGGATGGCTCAGTTGGTTCGGAGGGTGGTCATCAATATAGATGATCTGAAATCGATCCCCCTCAATGCATTATGAGTCGAGTTTGTCACATAGAGCTTGTCTAGTGTGTGGGTTTACCCAGTGCACACAAAGTGCTCACCTAAAGAACATAGATTATAGCGGTTGCAGTTTATCCTAGAATTTCCAAAAGAAAAAAAAATCTAAAAAGGTAAAAGAAACAAATTGAAACGAAGGATTGCGAATTTGCGACTTATTTAATCCTAGAACTAGAAAGTTCTAATGTATAATAACAGTATAAAATTGAAAGAGCTCCATCAAAGACCATATTACAATTTTTGCAAGTTAGTAATGTCAAAGATTGTATTATGTATATACTCATAAAGCTAGAGACTACGTACACGTCTATCCATACTAAAAGTTTTGATTTTTTAAATTTAATCTGCTGATAACTGATAGTCATTTGAAGAATGTCCTTAAATCTGGACAAACAAAAAGTTCCAAAATTAACTTGATTTTGTTTATGTTTTTGACTTCCAATTGGTCCAAAATTAACAACAACAAACATCATGTCTAATGAAATCTCATGTTTGTGAAAGATCCTCCGCTCAATTAACACATAACAAAGTGGTATAGAAAAGCACATATAGTTAAGAAGACAATTGTTTCCAAAAATATAGAAGCTAAACTAAAACATGAAATTTGAGTTGACTTAAGCTTCCTTGAGTTCTAAGCACTTTGGACGCCTCGGTGATGTGAAGCGTCGATCCCAACACCAATTCCTATAGCTTTTACTTGGTGTTTGCTATGCTATTTATACTACTCCTTATGATGAAATTAATTGAAGTAACATGATGTATTCATATAATCGCGCCAAATTATTTAGGATTGCGGCATAACTGTAGTTAGGGGTGTTCATGGGTCGGTTTGGATCGGCTATTGGTCAAAATCAAAACCAAACCAATTTAATCGGTTTTAAAATTATCAAAACCAAACCAAATATAATATACATTTATCGATTTGGTGGTTATCGGTTTCGGGTTGGTTTGGTTATTCGGTTATTAACCATACACAAAAATAAAAGAAACAATTCATTCAAAATGTGAAAAAAGTGACAACAATCCATTCAAAACGAAAAATAGTTAGAATGACTTAAATTACTGAACTTTCGATCACTAAATTTACTATCAATAAAACTTTAAAATTCACTATATTGGCCTAGAAGGAAGAGACAATAATATTTTCAGTCCCACAAAGAATTGTCATTGACACTCATATGCATGAAATCAATAAGATAAATATTTTCATCTTAGGCATTTTTGCTTTCAATAAGTAAATTATAAAGAAATTTTAATGAAAATATATGTAAGATCTTTAAAGTTGTTTATAAAAACAATATATTAAGTATGTCTATTAATAAAATATATGTATATAATTTATCGGTTCGGTTCGGTTATTTCTTCGGTTTTTTCGAATAAAACCATAACCAAACCAAATACTATCGGTTTTCAAAAATCTAAAACCAAATCAAACCAAACCCAAATAAAATCGGTTTTATTTTATCGATTTGGTTCGATTTTTCGGTTTGGATCGGTTTTTATCCAAACCGTGAACACCCCTAACTGTAGTTATATTATATGTACATGAAATCACGAATGTAAAGTATGATTCCGACATAACCCTAGCTTTATTTACTTGTTAGTTGATCAAAACTTTTAATAGACAGCTTTGGATTAAAAAGAAGAAAAAAAATGCACCAGCCGGGAATCGAACCCGGGTCTGTACCGTGGCAGGGTACTATTCTACCACTAGACCACTGGTGCTTGGTTGTTGGAATTTGTATGCCAGAGCATTTTTGTTTTATGAAACGAGAATATAAAGAAAAAAGTTCTCATAAACATAATTAAATGAAAAAATAAAATTTAAAAAAATTCAACATAATTTAGAAGTTGTGAAAAATACAATTTTGGACGAAATATTAGACTATTGTCTAATATCTATAAAAGTTTAAATTGTGATCTCATTTCTCTCATAATATTTTTGTTTTAATCAAAATGAATCTTTAGATTGTAGTTTATTCATAAATCATAAGATAAATAAATAAAAGGGTCATTTACTGAATCAATCAGATTTTATTTTTTTTTGCTTATTTTGATTTCTAATTCAATGTCGGTTATTCTTACCAACTAATTTGTATTCTAGTTGTATAAATTTCATTAAAGTAAAAAAGTGTTCACTATTCTATTTTTAGGTCTCGAATTCTAACTTTTTATTAAAAAAAAAAGTTAACTCTTTCTACCACAATCTTTGATGATAATTTGAATTCTATCAAGTGAGTGAATTTTTAGTACCAGTTGATGGGATAGTAAGTATCCAAAATATGCGTCAACCATATATTCCAAAAGTTTTCTTTCATTTTAAAATTCATGTTTAGTCAAACACTTTTACATAAATTAAGAATGCAAAAAATAAATATCTATTTATCCTTAATCGGAGATTTAAAGTCAGATGATTGATCTGTAATTACCTTAAATAGTTCTCTCGTTATGTTTGAGTGAAATTTTGAATATAAATTCAAAGTAATATGACCTCAAAAAAGTGGAATAGAAAACTCTAAGGACAAATTAAACAAAAAGTCTATTGAGTTAAAAAAAAATTACACAACAAAGCAAATGTAACGTTTTAAAAAACCATTATAGTTTTAAAAATTAAAAATTGTATCTATATGTAACGTTTTAAAGAAAATTTCTCTCCTTTTCAACATAAATATGACAATTTTATTTTGTATTATATACCAAATGTAATTATATTCCATATTAACTGTATTTTGTATTATGATCAATCGTATACATATTTTGTATCAATTATATTATGACATTTTCTATTTTGTTAATTATATTCGTCAATACAATTTATGTTCGTTAATTTAATTATATTCGGTATATGATACAAATCAATTGTATCAATTATATTCAAACAATTATACTTGTATTTTGTTTCAACTGTATTTGTATTCTATATTAATTGTATTCGTGATACAATGAATATAACATGTATTGATCCTCTCTTCGTCTCGCTCGCCTCTCTCCTTCTAATATGTAGCTAAATACAATGATTTTTTATACAAATCAATTGTATTCATGATACAACTTGATACAACGAATACAACAAGTAATCAACCTCTATCACCTCTCCTCCCATAGCATGATTTCATATCGCATGGCCAAACGAGCCCTTAGTATCAATTGAGTGAAAATATCAACCTTAATAATATCAATATAATATATTATACTGATTTGGTATTAGTTAAACAACATTAGTTTGGAGGTATATAATATAATATAATTAATTATTTAGTAAGTTATGAATGTAAATGATACTATATGTTTGAACTATTTTATTTTTGTGAGGTATTTTCTTAGTTTCTATTAAAATTTATATCACGATATCCTTTTCAGACTCTAGTTGCGGAAATAAACGGGGTTGTTGTAAATGCAAAATCCAAAGCAACCAAACGTGGCCAAATGACGTACCCACGTCCTCCGAAGAAATCCCATTTTTACACTGTTAGCCGATAGTGTAGAAAGGGGTTAGAGGAGACGGAAAAAATGGCGATTTCCATTTTCATGCCTTCGGTTTCTCTTCCTCAACAGTTTCTCTATTCAATTAATCCCCAAAAATTTAGCTCAATTTCTGTTATTAGAAAGAATCAGAGTTTTCTTCGTTGCGCTTCATCGGATTCTGCTCCTCCCCCGACTAGGTAAAGCAGAAAAATAGTTTCAATTTTTTTGCTTAGTTAACAAGTAATCGTATCATTTATTTGAAAAATTAGTATTATTATTTTTTATCTTAGTATGTTGTATCCATTGTCCTGAAGAATTAATGGTTATTGTGTATCTACATTTGTTTATTTGCAGGCAAGAGATGTCATTAAGTGTTGGAATGTACCTAATTCCTCATCCCAACAAGGCAAGTAGTAAATCATACTCCATCTCTGTCTATTTTTACTTGTCCACTATTGACTTGACGACAACTCTTTGCTATGTTGCCCTTCGAATATAATATTCTTTATGTCCACTTTTAATTGTCATATTGTGCTTTTTGAAAGGCAATTTAACTATATTTCAAAGTTAAATTAGAATACATTAATTTGATATTTTGAAACAAAAAATTTAGATATTCAAAAACTATACGAAAAATACTATAAATTCTAGTAATTTTTTGCATATCAATATGTTGAAAAAATACATCCTAAAATGTTAGTCAAAGTTATTATCGTTTGACTCTAAAAAGGAAACTATGACAATTAAAAGTAGACGGAGGTAGTAAAATTCAATGTTTTGAGAAATGATTATAGTAAGTGATAAATTATCTTTTGATTTTTCATATTGGATAAATAAAGGAAATATTTATTTTTCGTATAATGGACAACTAAAAGTAACAGAGGGAGTATTGTTAATATTTTATAGGGAAAAGGCTCAAATATGCCATCGAATTTTCAGAAAAGACTCATTTATGTCATCCGTTAAAAGTTTGGTTCATCTATGTCATTACTGTTTAAGAAAAGACTCATTCATGCCATTATTTTTTAACGGTGGTTTTGCAAAACCATTTTTTACACGTGGCCAATTATAATTCGGCCACGTCATTATTTTTTTCAAAATTTTGATTTTTTATTATAAAAAAATAATGACATGGCCGAATTATAATTGGCCACGTGTAAAAAATGGTTTTGCAAAAAATGTTTGTTCAGAATTTTGATTTTTTATTATAAAAAAAATAATGACGTGGCCGAATTATAATTGGCCACGTGTAAAAAATGGTTTTGCAAAACCACGTTAAAAGATAATGGCATGAATGAGCCTTTTCTTAAACGGTAATGGCATAGATGAGCCAAACTTTTAACGGATGACATAAATGAGCCTTTTCTGAAAGTTCGATGGCATATTTGTGCCTTTTCCCTATTTTATAATGGCTCTTCTAATTATGTAAATTTCTCTCAGTTTGGACCAATATGAGTAACACTACTTCCTTCTTGTTTATTTCATATGAGCCCTGGTAGTTTTCTTGTCCTATGATTTATGTTTTCTGTACTTCGATTATCGCACTCTTTTGTTGTTGTTACTATTCCTTGTTCTCTTAATGCCATGCACTGTTTTTTTCCAACTATTTACTATGTCCTCTCTACTTTTAATATTTTCTTTTCATATTTTGCTTTGATATGTGTTACTTAAGCTGAGGGTTTTCCGGAAAAAACCTCTCTACCTTCCCGAGGTAGAGGTAAGTAAGGTTTGCGTACACTCTATTCCAGTCAAATTTTCACTAAGGGGGTTTAAAAATATAAAGAAGTAAACACACGAAGAAGTAAAATGGGGTTAAACATCTACTATGTAATTTTCCGTCTGAGGGGTTGATCAGCCCTACGTGGCTCCACCCCTGCTCTACCATCCTCAGGATTTACTTGTGGGATTACACTGGATATGTTGTTGTATATTTGATTGAGCATGGGGTTCTCTTTAAAAAAAGACTTTTGGAACATACCATTAGGAACCTTAAAAGATTTTGGCAATTGTGCTATTAACTGAGTTTTGAATATAATATTTGTACATATTTAGGGGTTTTTAGATGCATATATAAGGTTTGGCCAAAACTACTCACAGTGTTATCAAAGGCGCGCTTAAGCCCTGAAGTGAGGCTCAAAATGTGTTAAACGCTTCGTCTCGCTTTTCCTTGCTCCAGAGGAGATTGGTATTGGTAGAGTCGCATTCAACCCCGTCTTTGTGTGCTTTAGTGTCGTCATCAAGGTTCTAAGGCAAACATTTCCTTGCCAATGGGCCTCTTATGAAGAAGTGAAACTAAATAATTGATATTTCACTTTATCATAAAAAAAATTCAATTTCTTTGGTCATATATTTGTCATTCATGTTTATAATTATTAGTCTTGGACTAAACATATATATTTGTATTCTTTTCTCCCTTTGCGCCTTTTTTCATTAAAGCCCACGCTTTATTTGCGCTTTGCGCTTAAAGCCCCCACAGACCTTAGAGCTTTTTTGCATTTTTCGCCTTTGATAACACTGGCTACTCATCGAACTCATACACTCAAGCCTACATCCACGGTCTGGCCCTGGTCTACGTGCCATAACATATAACATTTCCATAACATTTATGTTTTGAAGGTTGAGAAAGGTGGAGAAGATGCATTCTTTGTGAGCAGTGATGATGGGGAAGTGATTGTTGTTGCTGATGGTGTTTCCGGGTGAGATGCTTTATTATGGTTTCTTTTAAAGATGTTTCCTCAGTTTGCAAAAGCATGTCATTTTGTTTATCAGTAACTCTTTGGCGTAATTTTAGTGAACATAAGTTATATGTTAAACTATCTTTAACTATGAAGACTTGTGGTTCATATTAACTTCATGTAATTTCTTAATGTGTAGAACTTTAAGGAATCAATTTTCAGTATTATACAAAAAATTATATGCCATGACTTTCTTTCTATGATCACGTATTTGTGTTGGGGACAAAGAAAGTATGAACTTTGTAGACAGTACTAGTCTGGCCTTCAACCTCACAAGTAAAGTCGGACATGAGACGGCTACAGCCTACGTGTATTGTTCTGGTGTTCTCAACTCCTCTCTACCTGTGATTTTTGTGGTTTAGAACTCACTGAGATCCCATTTGGAGATGTTTATAATCACATGCTTGCACCACAATAAATCAACATATGAGTACAACTTCCAAGTCGTTTTCGCCAAGTAGAAACTCTCATCTCAGGCAAGGCAAGAAAATTGAGCACGATATTTGATTTACTGTCCCATAGTAATCAATCAACTATGCCTCAAAGCTAGACTAATTAGAAACAAGCTTATATCTGCTTTAAGGCAGAATCGATTGCAGGACCTTATTTTGAGCTCTTTTCTTCTGTACTTTCTGGAGGGGAAAATTTTGGGAAAGGTCCATACTAAGAGCTCAATCACATTAAGAAAAATTATGTCTGGACTCTTTGCAAGTTTCAAGTGTTATCTTTTTTTTTGGAAGTTACCGGAGTAAGAAAAATTATCTCTCAGTTTCACTTTTTCAGTAATATAAGGTGCACCTTCTAATAGCGCCATATATAAGGATGAACATTACAATACAGTATTACTTAAGTTGAATCTTCTAAATGATATCATCAGAAATCCTGTTTATTTTCATATCGAGACTGAAACTACTACTCAACTGGAGTAACAACGCCAGAGCAACCTGATGCATGAATTTTTTTTAAGTTGAACCTCTCTACCTGGTATACGACTATAAGCCATCAGAATCCTGCTGCATGAAAATTCTTTATTTCAACTTCTGAGTGGTATATTTGTGAGGATTGAAATTTCGTCTTTTAATTTAGAATTACATACATATACACAAAACTAGTTCATAGACGAGGTTCCCTAGAGAGGATTATGCAATGAAAGGATATTAACTAACTCTCAGGACTAACCTTATCAGCTAATAAGGAACTATGATGATTCCGACTGTTATTCTGCTTACACTCAGCAATCAACAAATTGAAGCTCTTAGATCAGTTACAGTGCAGAACTAAAATAGCCACAAAGTCCACTGGCATTATCTCCAAATGACAATTTTTTGAACCTAAATGTTTGTGGCTCAGAGTTGCATAAATATCTAACATATATGTTATTCCCTCAAATGTTCTTTGCAGTTGGGCTGAAAAGAATGTGGATCCTGCACTGTTCTCCAGAGAATTGGTGGCTAACGTTTCTTCTTTGGTGGGGAATGTGGAGGTACCAACATTGTGAAGACAAACCATCCTGATTTTAAAATTAGTTTCAGGCGTCACGTCACATTAAACAACAGTGACCTGTGTTTCCGTTTAAGTAATCACCTAGATTTAATCAATTGTTATGGATTCTTCATTGAGACATTCTGGTTTACTAAATTTGCCAGGTCAATGATGATCCTCGGATTCTCATAAAGGGATCCCATGCTGCTACATCATCTATCGGTTCAGCTACGGTGTAGGTTCCTTTTATCTTCAGTGCTATTGTTCTCGAGCATTGATATTCATCCAGATTGAGGAACTTGATTATTATCATTGAATGTGGCTTTCTATGTGGAAGATAGAATTGTTTCTGTATTCAAGAACGGAATTTTGAAGATAGGCAGTGTTGGGGATTGTGGACTACGGGTTATTCGTAAAGGTACAAACTCATATTTTTCTTTTGCGACTTTAAGGTTCAATTTTATCTGATGTCATTATTGCCTATTTGGGTGCAGGTCAGATGATTTTCTCCACATTTCCACTCGAACACTATTTTGACTGCCCATACCAGTTGAGCTCAGAGTCTGTTACTCAAACATACCTTGATGCCATAGTATGGAAAGTTATATACGGTGAATCATATTACACTTTTCCTTTCAAGTAAAATGAACTTGGTTCTATTTGCTTCCTTGTCATTATTGGTATCTGGTTAGGTAAAGAGGATAAACTTTATAATCTTTTCTCAGCTGTCAAAATTTTACACAAAAAGCTTTCAGAGACCTCCTTGCTTTCTAGTACTTGCAGAATCCAGACTAATTTGGATGCCAAGTAATTAAAATTTACTCTTTTCCTGATCACCTGATGGAGAAAATCAATTTTCTCTAATGTGCACTTTGGTATCGTTAGAGATCTTGTTACTTATCATCCAATAAGCCTACATGTCCTAGGGAGACGTTTCTGTCGCCTCACCACATAAATTTTGTGATATTGTATTTGACTGTTAGAGTAAACGCGCTCTTTGTCTCATCTCTGTGTATGTTCTTTTCACAGGTTAGCACGGTGAACTTGCAAGTAGGAGATACAATTGTAATGGGCTCAGATGGCCTCTTTGATAATATTTTCGATCAAGAGATTGTTTCAGTTGTGACCACAAATGATGATGTCTCTAATGCTGGTACTTGTTTTCTACTTAAATCTTATTTCTGCTTGGAAACAGTTGACTCATTTCTATGGTATTCTTACTTGCTTGGTATCAATGTTAGCTAAGGCATTAGCTGATTTGGCGCGCAATCATTCTGTGGATACCAAATTCGACTCCCCCTTTTCACTGGAGGCTAGAGCAAGGGTAATTTTTCAATCTGATTCAATATATATATAAATTGTCCTCAAATGCATTGTCTGTCACGGTATAAGATGATACTTATTTTTTAGCACTAACAGGGATTTGATGTTCCTTGGTGGAAGAAAGTATTTGGAATGAAGTTTACAGGTATGACTAGAAGGAATCATTTTTCGAGCCTTTTCTTGCCATATTCTTGATGACATGCCCGACAAGGTTTCTTTCCTATGTAACCTTGAACAGGAGGAAAGCTCGATGATATTACAGTCATTGTTGGAAAGGTGAAAACTACGTGAGCAAGCTGGCCTGAACACCACTGATATTTTCGACAACAAAAAAAGGTCGTGAATTGTCATATATCTTTGGTGCCAAGACATTGGCAGGGTGAATCATTGGGCAATCGAATGGTGTTTTAAACTACGAGTTGAAGGATGAGGTAAGACGAGAACAACTTCAAACTATACTCGATCATTGTTTTTGTATTGTAAGTTGTCTGTTGTAAGACAATATATGGCACTATTATCTGTATGACATTTGGGACCATTTAAATTCTTCATTGATAAAAAATACAACCATAAAAAAGCTTGCTAACTTGTTTAACACCTGCAGTCTCCAAAGAAATGGTAAGTATTATAGATGTTATATCTCTTCTGGAAAATGAAATTTCATTATGTTACTATACATGTTTTGGGGAATGAAGTTTCATTATGTTACTATACATTTTTCGCCTCTCTACCTTCAAGGTATGCGTACACAGTACATCTATCCTCCCTAGACCTCACTTTTCGTGGGATTACACTGGTATGTTGTTGTTTTACTATACTGCTTACACTGCCAATGGATTAATCCGTATTACATAGCAGCACCTTCATTTTCCAGTAGGTTTGGGGTCAGCTAATTTCACGAGACACATGCTACCTCTTATCAACATAGATATCAATTTACTCTGAACGTGAAAAAAAGGGATAGATAGGAAGAGGTCACCTCGCATATATAATCCTGGAATATTATTCCTGGTTTGAAACCAAATTCCTCCTAGAAATGGAATTTAAATTTTAATGTTAAATAAGACATCATACATTATTCATATATAATGATAAGTCTTCAACATAATATAATTGTGAGGGAATCTGTAATTAATTCTAAAGTAATAAAAGAAAGAGTACATTTGCAGCAACAAACTGGCTTCTGCTCCTCTTCATGCAATCGCGTGACTACGAGCCTTTTGCCACGGACTACAATTTATGTATCATATTTATTGAATTTATATACATAAAAAAATATTATTATACATAAAGTACAATGAATGAATTAAAATCATAATATCTTACTAAATTATGTATAATATTTATTGAATTCATATAGAAAATAAATTCATTATACATAGAGTACAATGTATATGTATGATTCATTATAATGTAATTTTTGTTAAATGATTCATTGTAAAATAAATTTAAGAATTCAATGATTCATTGTAAAAATAAATTCAGTATACATAATGTTTATTGTTTCTTAATAATCAAATATTATTCCTTGTATCTTTACTTTTTACATTCAATGTATGTTGGTGAGAGAATAAACTATATAAGCAAGATAATAAATTTCTTGAAACCATATCCAAAAATGATTTCTCATTTAAAATGTGTCACAAAATCAACAATAGAATCATATTTCATAAAATTGTCTTAAATATATTTGTATTTTTAAAAATTTATTAATTTATAATATTAATGGGACCACATTTATATAGCGCTCTTCTGAAAATACTTTTTTAAAAATTATCTTATCAAAATGAGTGATTTTTTTCATTCGCCCAAGTCGGAATTGAAGAAAAATACTATCTTAAAGAGATTATTAATTTATTAAGGTTTTACAATAACTATCATTCAGTATTCGACAATTAATTATAAATTAACATTGGATATATTAGACTTAATTCAACTATATCGCACGAATGAAAAAAAAGAAAAGAAAAGAGAAACCTTTCTAACATGTCTTTGAAATATGGCCATGAACAACATACTCATAAATGAGTCTATACTAAGATACTACTTCTTGACTCACATAATTTTATAACCTAAAGTTCTTATATCAAATTTATTGCGATCTATATAACACATTCTAGAAAAGACAACATTTGCCACTACTAATAGATTGTGGTTGGCTTAACTCAGCATAGGAGCTTATTATTGATTTTTAAATATATCACTCCTTCCGTTCCTTTTTATATGTCATCCTATTCTATAAATAGCTGGACCATAATACTTGCTATTTTATAAAATTTATGCATAAATTATCCTATTATACCCTTGATAGAGTAAAAACAAATAAGTCTCGTCGCACCACTAGTAAAAGGATGTGCACTGAGCAACAAGTGAGGTTATTGGATATTGATTTTTAAATATGTTAATTCGTTAGTTATCATCATGATTTCGAATTTTGGATCGTGACACTGTCTATATTTACAATATCTTTGACCTCCCAAAAATGTTAGCAAATTATATCTCAGTTTCATTAATGACAGTAAAGCAACAAATATATGTAGAATCTGAGATTGAAGAATATGTTTAGTGATAACAACGTTTTAAAACTTATACACATGCTCAAAATTGAACGTGAAACACAATAACTAAAAATCAAGGATAGAGTTGTTACACAAATAACCTCCAAAATTTTAAGGATAATCATTGATAAGTAATTTGAAAACAAATCTAATTTCATATATCAAGTTAGATTACACTATATTTCTTCCATTTCAAAACAAATGATGTTTTATATATAAAATAAAACAAAATAACTTTTTTCTTCCAAAATTATCTTTGTGTATATGAAGTTTACACCATTAAAAAGTCATTTTTTTCTCCAAACTAAAAATATCACTTATTTTGATACAGTTGAATAGCATATGAAGTAAATTTACCATGTCAAAAAAATAGGATAAATTCTAAAACTTAATACTCCCTCTGTTCATCTTTACTTGTTCACTATACTAAAAATAGTTGTTCAATAATATTTGTCCAGTTTGAAACCCAAGAAATAATTTATTCTTGTGTTTATTGTACCCTTACTATTCAATATGAGTAATATTTAATACATTTTTTCAAAACATTAAATTTAATATATTCAAAGAGTAATATAGTAATATTATCTCTATTATTTAGAGTATTGTTTCTTAATGTATATACCAAGTCAATAATGAATGACGACTATTGTTGAACTGAGTAAGTACTAGTCGATCATAGAACACGAAGCCTTGGGAACCCAATATTAATGCTTTCTAATTAAACAATAGACTTTAAGCTATGTTGTCAAATGTTCTCATCTAATCTGAATTAGTTGCAATTTGGTGTCTGGTCCTAGATGCTTTCAGAGCTAGATGATTGCCTTGCTGATATAATTTCGATCTTAAATATCTCAAATTCGAATCTTCTACAAATACAATTTCTTCTCTAAATTATATTTAAGAAAAATATTTGATGTTTACTCTTGATGAGATGCATTTAATCTGTCCTATTTATCATGTATCATTTCGTAAGTTACCTATATATCTAATATCTTATCCAATTTTCACCCCATACAACCTCTTCAAACTCTAACAATAGAAGCTATGTTGGCAAAGATTAGATTGTTTAAATCTTCATTACTCATATTGAAATTTGAATAAATAAAAGAAAATAAGAAGACAAAACATCCATTTTCCCAATATAATCGAATCTTCCATATAACAAGGCTCATTAAATGTTTTGGATTGGAGCTTGCATGTTTTTTTTTTTTTTTGTTTTCTCTATGACGGTGAAGATGTTTGTTTTTTACGCAAACTTTTAATACTTAGATTTACTAATTAGTTTAAACAAAATTAATTAATTAATTAATTAATATTGGTTTAAACAATACATTTACAAGGTTCTGATCCTGTCGACCACCCTATCTTCTTCCTATGACCGTAGGGTTTGAAAAAATTGTAATTGTTCATTTTTATTTGTTCGATTTGAATTTTGTACGCTTTAGATTAGATTTATAAATTGTTTTTACGATATAATTAGTTGTTTGTAGTGGCATTTATTTAATTTTCTAGGGTATCAATTTAAATTTGTTATAATAGTTATATCTTTTGTTATATATCTCTCTTTATTGTAAAACCTTTTATGTTTATCGAATCCTGAAAGTCCTAGGTGGGTAAAGTGCACCTAACAAAGACAATTAATCTTATGTTTAAAAATTAAACTCAAAATCTCTTATTAAGATAATTGATCTTTTGCTTAGAAATCGAACTCGAAATCTTTTATTAAGTATAAAGAGTTACTTATTATCCTACTATAAGAAATTCTTGTTGGTCTAATGCATAAAAGTTAAACATAATTGGATCAAACTTATACAACTAACCGTATATACATTTTTTTTCTAAACTATCAAGTTAGTCTTAAATCACATATGAATGTGTAGTGATAGGAAAATTTTCTAATTATAATTTTTACTTTTTTTAATCATCTGAAAGTTATCGATGTTACTAATTTAAATTTATGCCACGTAAAATCTAAACACCAATTAAGAGTACAAATTTACATGTGTATCGCATAAAGTCATACTCTCGATCCTTTTCTAATATAATATATTTTTATTTTCATAGCTCAAATCTATCATATCTTACTGAGAGAAAAAATTACATTATTTATTAGTCCAAGAGGAACTTTGACTTGGTTTTTTAGAATTTTAATACTACTAGAGTAGCATATATTATAATATTATATAATAATATTAGAGTCTACTAGGGAAAGAGAGTTTCTTTTCTTGGAAGAGCAGATTACAAGTTTGGAATCATGTGGAAAGCATTCAATGCACATCTTAAGAAACATTTGTTAATTTTTTGGACTTTTTTACGGCAGGAATCTCATACGTAATTAATTTTCGTACCAACTTAATGTGAACATATGTTAGAAAATATAGTTAATTAAATAAATAATTAAGTGGACATGAAATATATTGATTTTACTATATACAATATATAATATCCCTTTTTGCGACCCTTGTTCTATGGTAAAATCAATTTGAATTTTCTTCTTTATTTGTTTTGCAATCTTTTGGGTGAGGGAAAGTAAAGAATAATTAGTCTGGGAATAGATCGGATCACATAAAAACTTATTATATATATATGGTCTTGTTTTATATTTTTGTAATTATATATATTCTACTTTTTACAATCTCATAACTCTTGACTAGTCAACTCTTCATCGCGATCGCTTGATTCAAATTTTTAAGCCACTAATTTAAGTTTCCAACCTGTCGAGTATTATCTATTTTGATCCGTCCAGATATTTGTATTTCAAAATATATGAGGTTAAAATTAGGTATAATTTGTTTTAAATACATTGTATTGATCAAGTGGATTCGCATGTATCTGGAATAAACAACAAATCTAGCTCGCTTGTCTTGCCCCTCTCCCATCTCGCTCGTCATTCTCATATGTATCTGTCATCCCAAATACATGTGAATCACACTAGATACATACAAATACATGTATCTGGTGAGATGGTCTCCTTCCACATCTTGTTCGCCTCTTCTTACTATTTTAGTGTATCCAATAGCAAAAATGCATGTATCTAAAGTGTATCTTTCTTAATATATAATAGAAAACTCTTAATTAATAGTAATATACATAATATTTTAAAAGTATATATAATAATGTTATATATAATACTTCATTTGTCCCTAATTACTTATCCACTTTTAAATTGACACACCTATTAAGAAAACAATGAATGACATAGTGAGTTTATCATTTTTACCTCTATTAATTATGAAGTGAATGAATTAAAAACTTAAGATTTTCAAAAATTTCTATATTTTTCAAAGTAATTAATTGAGGGTATAAGAAATTGTCTTTTCTTGATTTGTCAAAATGGATAAGTAATTAGGGATAACTAAAAAAAGAAAAATGAACAAATAATTAGGGACAGAGAAAAATAGTAAAGTATATCTAATTGTGTAAAGAAATTGAAGACATAGTCATTAACCTAAGTATTTGTGCTTAATTCCATGTGAATGTCTGCCAACAAACATTCACGTTGAGTCCATATTTTGCTAAAACCTAACGCTAGTTGTTCTATGTAATATTTATTGCCTATTGTCTTATCTATTAGCTAATCTTGAAATAAATCTTCTTCTTGTATTTTCAATAATGGATACTATAACATTTAATTATATATACTAAAATATATATTTTTTTTTAAATTATACTATCAATGTAATGTAACATATCGTCGTATTTTCCGGGTTACTCATTTCATTTATTATGTGCAATTAAGTATTATAGTTTTCTGATTGGGAATTTTTTTCGTACACTCATTATAAATATATTATATAAGTTAAACTGATAAATAATCATGTGCCATCAACCTTACACATTTAGATATTTTAAGACTAGAGTTTTGTGCATTGTTAAAAAATATTTAAAATAATCCCATCGTTTTTATTTAGTTGTTTGAGTTTGAGTATTTGACATGGAGTTTTAAAAAGTAAAGAAATATTTATGTAAATGTATCATGTGGTCTTAAACATGTCAGGTAGAAAACCAATTTATATTAATTCCTTATGCATTAAATCCTTATATCGATCCCATCTTAATCATCCTACATACATGTATTTTTACTGAATTAAATCTTCGTGTCCTGCCTTTATTTTTACGCGACATTTTCTCCAATTAAATCTACAAACCAATTTAAATTCCTTAACTCGGATCCACTAAAAAATTAAAACACAAAAAATCCATCATTTATCAATAGTGGATACGATTTCACCATTCAAATATCATTCAAATTAAAACACAAAAAACTTCATTGTTCATCAAGAGTTGACACCTTTTTAGAAATTTATTTATAACTCAATCAACTAATATTTATTTAATTCTTTTTAATTGAATTAATACACACGCAAAATGTGAACATTAAAATTACTTTTCTAAGAAATATGTCACATCTTCAATTTTATAAGACCAAAATAATATATATGTAGAGATATAGATTAATTAGTACTAAAATAAATTGTTAACTTATTAAGTATGAGTCAAAGGAGACAACACACCCCACGTTATAACTTATGTACGCCATGGCGGTGGTCAACCACTTTTGATTTGATTTTCTATGATTTATTCTATCACGTACATAATTAGATCATCTGAAAATAATGATAAATTTAAAATTTATTTTTTATGAATTAATATTTGTTTATTTTTCAAAATATACACATAGTTCAAGTTTGATGCATTGAATTCTATTAAATCTATTGTGTTTAATCTTAGATTCATCATTGTCTAAAAATAATTATATGTAACTAGTTATAAAAGTTACATTAAAAATTCACACAACGATTATCCAATCTTTGTAATTGAAAAATGACCAATGTCAGGGAGTTTTAGATTTCACATGTGAAATTTGATATATTGTCATAAATTTTCACATGTGGAATTTGAAAAATTGAAACTCCATGATAGTGCTATTTTTCAAATATGTTTTAAGTCTGAAAAAAGACTAGTGAATGGGGATGTGGTGGGGGTGGAGTGGGGGGGTTAATTTCTACTAATGATGCTAACAACACGTAAAATAAGTCAAAGTTATCTATTATAATAATATGTTAAAATATGATACTGATTCAAGTCGGTCAAGTCGTATTTTAATTTGTTTATCTTTTTTTTTTAGTCCATATAAGAAAATTTATTTTTTGATAATTTCTTAAATTGAAATTTTCATATAGCATCTCTAATACCACATGATTAAATAACGTACATTCTATATATCTTTAATTTGACAGTACAAAATACAAGTCTTCGTTAGCTTTTTAAATTTTATATCAAGTTAAAATCAGACAAATAAATTGAAACACACGAGGAAGAAGGATGGGATATTTTATTTTGTCAATCATCAATTGTAAACACAACTAACTCACTCCTCCTTGTATAAATCATTATAAATAGGGTGTTTCCCAACTAATTTGTCTTCCAAATTAAACTACACTTTATCCTATACTATACTATTACTACTATATACTATTATTATTTCTTTGCAGAGAATTAAGTTATAATTAATTTCTCTTTTTTCAAGATTACTATACTTGACCAAATTTAATGGGAGGAAGTTCATCTCCTTGTGCTTCATGCAAATTATTAAGGCGTAGATGTACAAAAGATTGTATATTTGCTCCATATTTTCCACCAAATGAACCTCACAAATTTGCCATTGTTCACAAAGTCTTTGGTGCTAGCAATATTAGCAAGATGTTGCAGGTAATTTCCTCTTTTTCCTTCCTCTAATTATCATAATTTATATCAGCTAATTTTTTTTATCAAACTCATTTGTATTGATTACGCCATATAGAGATATTGTAGTGTACATACTATTAGGATAAGATAATTTGTGATTTTATTCTTCTGTCAAAAGTAGGAAAGAGTGAAAGTCTAATCAATCAATCGAGAATCGAGGGTTAGCTCTCACCTCTAACCTCACAAAAAAATAATAATCAAAATGGTGAAAGGGGTTTATTCAAACTCATTTAATCGGAATATCATATTGCATATATTATAAGATTAATTTTTGTTTTAATGTATATAATAGATATTGAATTTTGTTATAAAAGCATAGTGCCATTTTGAATTCTTTTACATTAGCATTATATGCAGTGATTGTATAATGAGTTTTTACAAGTATTAGTTTGTATGGTAGCATGTTTGTTACCATTTTTTTAAAAAAAATTATCAATTAATGTTTATCATAAAGATTTTTTTTATAATATATTTATATTAGCTAAACTCTAAATTTATTACCTTATAAATGATTGATTTGAGTGTGTAGAAATATTGTTTAAAATATTTTTTTTAACAGTAATTAATTAAGTTTGGTCAAACTTTTTAAAAGTGCTTCTAGATGTATTTTTCTCAAAAGTAGAAAATACTTTTGGTGAAAAACTATCTTTTTAGCTTCTTAATACTCTCTCCGTAAAATTGTCATGGTTTCTTTTTTAGAGTCAAACTATAAAAACTTTGATTAACATTTAATGATGTATTTTTTCATCATATTGATATAAAAAAAATTGAAATTTATAGTACTTTTCGTATAGTTTTTGAATATCTAAATTTTTTGTTTAAAATATCGAATTAATATTTTTAACTTTGAAAATTAGTCAAATTGACTTTCGAAAAACGCAACATGATAATTAAAAGTAGACGGAGGGAGTAACAACTTTTGCTACTCTCGAGAAGCATGTATTTTCTCTTAAATAGTTGACCAAACACCTAAATTTTTAAAATAAACACTTTTAACCTCTCAAAAATTTGGTCAAACAGACTATTAATATCGTCATGTTATATGCAACATGTGTATACAATTAATTTATTTATTTTTCTTTTCTTGGTCTTAAATCTTAATGTAATATTTTTCAGGAATTACCTATACAACAGAGAGCAGATGCAGTAAACAGTTTAGTATATGAAGCAAATGCAAGAATGAGAGATCCGGTTTATGGTTGTGTTGGTGCAATTTCTTTTTTACAAAATCAAATTTCACAATTAGAAATGCAACTTGCTATGGCCCAAGCAGAAATATTATGCATCCAAATGCAGAATAATAATAATAATAATAATAATAATAATAATAATTTGTGTGAAATTCAAATTAATAATAATGATAATAATTTGCAACATGAGTACATAAGCTTGTTGCAAATTATTAATAATACAAATTAAATAACTTGTTTTGTTCATTTTGTTGTAACTTGTAACACAATGTTCGGACTTCTAACAAAATGATGAAATGTATTTTTGCCTTTTTGAGTACTAGTTAATGAAATTGATTTAAGTTTTATATAATTGACAGCGTAAAATTGACGTTATTGTCCCTTCTGTTAATTTTCAAATAATTTTTGTTGTACATTGAATCTTCCTTTTTATCAGTAGTATTAGCGTTATTTTGTTCTTCAATTTCAACTATCATCGATATCTTTTGGTGTTTCGACTATTACATTATTATATTGTTATTATTGTTTTTTTTTTTGTCTGTTGTGTAATGCTATGCATTTCGTATTATTTCAATTTTGTTATTGCTTCCACATATATTTCTCCCTTTTAAAATTATTTGGCATGCTCTATGTTAGTCGGGATCAGTTGGGGAACCACTATATCTTTATGAGGTAGATGTAAGATCTTCGTACACTTAAATTTTTTCACACCTTATTTATGACATTACACTGAATATGTTACTATCTTAAAAGGATATATATAACATGAATAAATAATATTTATGGAGGATAAATAAGAAACTCAATAGTTTTTTTAAAAAAAAAAATTGTTTTCTGAAATTATTTTGTTCAAACACATCATATATATTGGCAACTAGCCCTAGCTAATTGTAGAGAAAGGGTATATTTGCATATATCTACTTGTTTATTTATATACATCATATATAATTGAGGATGTGTGCAAATTAGGGGAAATGGCTTTTTAAGTCGATGTATATATATCCTCTTGTTTATATTTTTTATGTGAGTGTATATCAATGAAAATTTAATATCATATACAACAATATAGACAATATAGTGTTTTTTTGACTTAATTAGTATATGAATTTAACCTTAAATCAATTCAAATCACCATTAATATTTCTCAATTTTGTATATAATTTCATCTAAGTATTTTTAATGAATACATTCAAAAATATTTTTAAAAATTCAATCCAAATTTAGATGTGATCTTGGGGTTTTGATAATTTTTTCTACAAATGAATCAAGAGGATTTTTGTGGTAGTAGTGAAATAAATTGCAGCAATATACCACTAAAGGATATGCTGGTCTGGATAGAGTTGTTCTTCTTTTAACCAAAGGTCTAAGGGTTCGAACCCGGGTATGAAATCTCCGAATGTAATCCAATGCGGTGGTGGTCAAGGTGGCTCACGAGGAGGATATGATGAGCAAAATCCAATAAACTGTTGAAAGTAAGAATTACTACTTTAACCTGCAGCTGCATCCACCCCACACCCCATAATGCAATACTTGACCCAGCCCACTGCTATCACTACTTTTATCGAGTTTTCTGTAGCATTAGTGTATGATGCAGGATCAATACGGGTACCAAACACTCGAAACAGTTCACTGGAGGGGCGAGGTGTCACCCCACTGTAATAAAGTGAGTTGGGTGAGTGCTGGTGGAAGATAGCAACTACCTGGGAGAATGTTCAAAGACTCAAATGATCCAATGGATCAACCCTAGTGATGTGGAAGAAGACCTGAGTGATCAAAAGTTCAAATCCTAACAAACAAGAACATCAAGTAAGTTCTTTCCGTTGGTGAGTACTGGTGGGAAGATAGCAACTACCTGGTGAATTAGTCGAATAGTGTGGACTATAGATGCTACCATAATAGTTTTGAGCAGACTGTTCTAAGACAAGATAGCAAATTGGTACCGGTACAATCCTAAACTCTCAAGACCTGGTCAGCACTAGAAGGAAATAAAGCGTATAAGCCGAGTTGACCAGAATCTTGACATGATATACTCAATGCAGCAAATACAACCCTCAGCAGTAACATAGCATCTTAACTACTACTCTATGGCTTAAAAGAAAATGGGAAAGGAGAAACACTTTTTCAAATCTGGAACAAAATGAACAAGGATTGATCCATAAAGGAGTCTAATCATCTTCTCATTAAAAAGCTAGGCATGCTAAAACCATGAATACAAATATTCAAAAGGCTGCTCGCAGAATAAAATATGTATTACTAAACAAAGCAAAACATTTAGAGTCCAAACTACAAAACTTAACTTTATCACGCTGTAAAGCGTGAAATTGACTTGAACAGTGGATGAAGCAACTTGGACAGTTTAAGCAGGGGTGGCAGATTGAGCAGCCAGCCTCTTCTTTGCCTCCTCGATGATGGTCAACTTAATTCCTTTACCTTTGGGGAGTGAAACCCACGGCTTAGTACCCTTACCAAGAGTGAACACATTTCCCAAACGTGTAGCAAATTCATGACCCTGTGAATCTTGAATGTGGAGGGTCTCAAAGCTACCCTTATGCTTCTCCCTGTTCTTAATAACACCAACTCGTCCCCTGTTTCTACCTCCAGTCACCATCACAACATTCCCAACGTCAAACTTGATGAAATCAACAATCTTATTGGATTCCAAGTCCAGCTTTATGGTATCGTTGGCCTTGATGAGAGGATCAGGATAGCGGATTGTTCTTCCATCGTAAGTGTTCAGGTATGGGATCCCCTTCTGACCAAACTGCACAGAGCGGACCTTGCAAAGCTTAAACTGCAAATCGGAAGAACATCATTCAAATAAGAGCAGTATACCACCAATAAACTATACAACGTCAGAAAATGACTCTAACAAAGACATTCGCCACAAACGCAAAAGTTAAAATATTAATCTACCTTGGATTCCTCGTCCCTGAGCGAGTGAAGACGGAATCGGCCCTTAGTGTCATAAAGGAGACGGAAGTTCTCATTAGTCTTCGGAATTGAAACGACATCTGTATATAGAATGTGCATTAGTCATTTTCAAGGGTGAAACAAGTAAGACAGCCGAAAGAAAGAGAATGTCATATGAAAATTTAATAAAAACTTCTATTAACAAACAGACCACCTATCCATAGTACTCCAGAAGTTCCAATTAATGTGACTCTCCCTACTTTAGAATGTTCCCGGAAACATTTAACACAATTCTCTTTCTACACAATGTTAATAAATCAAATTTCGTTAAACTGTTCAAAGAATTAAACTTTAATGTGATGTTTTATCTATCAAACTAATTTACCAACCAGTATTTCAGTATTCTTTTCAAGTATTTATTTACTTATAATAAAAGACAGATGTTTGGACTCTGTAAACATCAAATACCATTAATACAACATGAATTGACAGTGCATTAGAAAAGATACCAACAACGGAAAAGGTAGAAAAAGAGCATTTACCCATGAAACCAGCAGGATATGTCTTATCTGTCCTAACTTTCCCATCAACCATAACTTGTCGTTGCATCAGAATTGAGATCACCTCTCTGTATGTGAGAGCATACTTCAACCTGTTTCGCATGATAATGACCAATGGCAAGCACTCCCTTGACTTGTGTGGCCCAGAGGATGGCTTGGGAGCCTATAGAGCAAAAGACGGAATTTCTTTAGCTAAAGCAGCTACAAATCATCTCGAGTTACTTGGAAAATACTCAAAGATAATTCACTTACAAATGCTCCACCAAGTTTATCAAGCATCCAATGCTTTGGGGCATTGAGCCTCTTCAGATGCTTCTTCAAACCTCTAGCCTGTAAATAAATGAAAGCGCAAGTTTAAATTTTCCTTGATATATCTTCAACATGCGTTTTGTTTCCAAAAATTAAAGCAACACCAAGTATGCAATATGATGCATAACACAAAACCAATCAACCACTTTATGATCTAAAGATCAATAGACATAAGGGATGGCAAAATTGTCTTAAGAAAGAAAACACTCTTCCATAAACAAGGTTCGTACAAGTCATGACTCATACTCATCTTCCGGAAATTAAACCATCAGATCATGTAAAGGGCCAACACTCATCATAGAACTATAATTTAAGCCATATAGATCATGTAAAGGGCATAAATCAACCCCGAATAAACACTCCATCTTCCATAAATATGTCACAAAACTGAGTAACACCAAGACAACATAATCGACTGATAAAAGTAATCAAACAGAAAAAAAATTGATGACACAAAAATTAATTTACGAACATAAAAAGAAATGTATACAACCAGTACTCGATCCAAAACTACTAGTAGAAACAGTACACTTATTTGAACCGATCTGGGATCCTATTAATTTTCAGGTCGCATCTCTATTGCAAAACTACAATACATAATCTAAAGTTTCACTCGCATAATATCAAAACAAGTAAATTTTAACTTCAAAACTCCAGAATCTCTACATCAACTGATCCTTAAATCTCAAAAGACAAAAGAGAGTATAAATGACCAAAGTAAAAAAATGGAACAAACCCAATATTTCCTTCATAAAGTTGTGATTTTTCCACCGACCCAGTAATTGAAAAATGTTTCTACATATATTTTAGGTCTAGTAGAAAATTTTCCATTCAATGATATTAATCCATGAAAAAAGTTGTAGCAACAAAACTCAGCAAAGCGTAAAAGATAGATAAATAGATGCATCATAGTACATACAAACTTAATGAGTGAAGAAATGGAGGATAGAAGAACGAACCATTTTGTTGGTCTAAGAATTTCTCTGTATTTTTTGCAGCTTCGATGAAGAAGACGAGAGAAATACTAAAACCCTAGCTTTTTTGTTATAACCTTGCATGCCCTCTGGGCTCTGGATAAGTTGGGCTGGCCTTTTAGTGTGTTACTAATTTGGGCCTCCAATTACTTCTCATAAGAAAAAGTGAAGGCAAAAGGCATAAATTCACCATTCAACTTGTCCTGAAAAGTCAGTTACATATTTAAACTATCATGATGATCTATTACATATTTATTCTTGTAAAAACTGTAACTAATACCACCTCATAACTGATGTGGAAATTCAATTAAATTAAAAAATAAAATAGGCGCGTTTGAGTTGAAAATAAAGTAAAAAATAATAAATTTTTTTACCCCCACCCCCCTCTATTCTCCTTCTTCGTGCTCATCTTTTCTTATTCTCCTTTAGAGTTCTTCTTCTTTATTTTTTCTTGTCACAACTCTACAATTTCTCACTCAATTTTATCATTACTTGAGAATTCTCCACTAATTTCTATCAATTCACCAAGAAAAGTAATTTGCTAATCTATATTTTGCAACCCAGTAACCTCAAAAGAACATTGAAGTGTCTAACCCCTAAATCCCCAAACCATTAATACCTAGAAAAGTTAATTGTTCCCCACCCCCATATATCAAAATTATCAATTTTACACAACACTGCAGATTTGATAGAGCAGAGGTTTGGATTCAATGACGATTTATACATAGCAAAATCAAAATTGGCTCGACAATATAAAATTGATCGGTATCAAACTAAAATATTTATTTCAAGTTTCACAACCCATTACCATCAAAACACTAATAACTAAAAAAAATTCAAAACAAAACATTACCAGTTAAGGTTCATTTGACTCATATTTGAAAAACCCAAAAGACAGGAAGGTGCTTAATTAGGGCTAAGAAGTTAAGAAAAATAAGTTCTGGGTTTAAAATTCATGTTAGTGATGATGACAAGTGGGATGAAATCGTATTGGGTAATAACTTCTATTTAATTTGATATTCATGTCCCCACTCCTTCAGGAACATTCCAAATTGTTGCTACTCCGTTGATTATCTTGTATGTCGCAATAGTTTGTATTGTATATTTTAGCCAAAGTCATCTGCGGCCCCTCAAAGTTGTCTTCATTATTCATTTAGACACCTCAACTACACCTAGTACCTATTGAACACCTCTACCACCCCAGATTTGAACCGTCTAAGCATTTTTTGCCTACATGGCAAATCGTTTGTGATTCACTTTTCATGGGCGCGTGAAGATGCCGAAAAAACATTTTCCTTTTTATTTTTCCTGAAAAAAGTACATTTTTTAAATTTATTTATTGACCTTGACATTAATTAATAAAGAAACCAAAAACAATTAACTAACAATAAAAAAAAGGGCGTCTTCTTCCTAGGAACAGCCTCAACGATTTCCATCCACCATCTCTGTACTTACCTGTTACCTCCCATGTCACCCCACCCCACCAACTTTCTCTCTCTCTTCTCTCACCCTCTCCAACTATTCTTCTGTTTTTTCCTCTTTTTTCAGGTTTTAAATATTTTGGCGAAACTCCATTTAATTTGATGAAAGAAAACTGAATCAATTCTTTTTTCGGTAAAAGTTTGTTATTATTTTTTGTAACTGTGATAAATGTTTATTATCGAAAGAAGATGAAGGCAATGGGTAGGAGGTGTTGTCGATGCCGATGAAAGGGAATGAAAGAGTGGGGAGATGCTTTATTTGTGTGTCGACGCCGGCAGAAAGGGGTAAAGAAGAAGATGAGAGGGTTGTGGGGGAGGGGGGGGGGGGGGGTTAATTAAAAAAGTTAATTTTTATATTCTTAAAAATTCCTTTTGGATTATTTAAATAGAACTTTTTAAAAATTGAATTCAACCGCACGTGTCACTGTTTCATTGGTACACCTGTTATGTATTTGCGTTTGAGCTACACGCAATTTTATTTTTCAACTGATTGACATTTTGTGTTTAATAGATATAAATTTTTTAAGGTTAAAGTGTTCAATAGGTACTACCCCTAGTTGAGGTGTCTATTTGAATTATGCGGACAACTTTAAGGGGCTACAGATGACTTTGACATATATTTTATAATCAGAAGAAAGAATTGAAAATGGAGTCATTCATGTGAGGAGGAAGAGAAAAAAATGGTGTCATTCAAGTGAGGAAGAAGAGAAAAGTTAGAGGTAAAAATGGCTCTGAAAAAAGTGGGAAAAAAAAAAAGAAGAGAGAAGATAGAGGCAAAATTGGTTGGGAAAAAAAGTAAAAAATTTACATGTGTATGCTTGCATAGATCTAGCAGGCGCGTGCGCACAACGCTAGTATGTGTGACTGGTTTTGTATATTAGAAGGTGGTATTAATTACACTGTTAACAAGAATAAGTGTGTAATAGATCGCCATGATAGTTTAAGCGTGTAACTGACTTTTCGAGATAAGTTCAGGGGTGAATTTATGCCTTTTCCCAAAAGTGAAAAATTACGTAATTAGGCAAACATGCGATATGTAATTATAATATACAATTATAGTTTGAAAGAATTACCACTTGTAACTATAGTTAGGATTTTAATACTATCATCTCTTCTCTCTTTTTTTTCTCTCTCATCTCTCTATCTCCTCTCTCTCAATACAAATGATAACAATCAATTATACAAATATAAATGATAACTGTCAACTATACATATTTTTTTTAGTGATACAAACTACAAAGACACATGTATTCAGTGAAATAATATTAATACAAATTATAACAATCGATTATACAAATACAAAGGTTGGACTCGATACAACATTGATACAATTTATTCATTGATACGAATTGTATTTGTTAATACTATTGATACAACATTGATACGAATGATAACAATCAATTATACAAATACTTGAACTTGATACAATCGTATTCGTGATACAAGTTGTAATCGGATACAAATTGTATTCATTAATACATATACATACTAATTACATATATACAATTATCTAGCAAATATACAAATATAATCGTTGATACATATACATGTATACAATTGTCCAGCAGTTATACAAATATAATTTGTCTCTCTCCTCTCTCCACTTCTAACATGTAGCTATGAATCCTAATTAAGTAAACTATAGCTATTTTACCTCATAATATTTGAAGCCTTCGCTATTTTTGAAAGTTCCTCTCAAAAAATTGACACAACAAATCAAGTATCAACTAAGACATCAAATTAATATCCATTAGCCATGTTTTAAGAAATTGACATGCATATACAATAAAATAAAGTATTTTATTGGTATACTTCTAATAAATTTTTCTCAGATTATAGCATTCCATGGTTCTCTCATTTGATGAACTAGTTGTTGTTTCTGCTAAACATATAGAGTTTGTGTTAAACATACGCAATCAACACTTTTGTACTTATTATATTTGATCAACATACATTCAAGAAAATCATTTTTTTTACTATAAAAAGTTTTCTTAATTACAGATCGTGTTATTCGAGTTTTTAAAAAAATAAAATATAGTATATTTTGTTAACTTGGTTCTCTCTATTGATCAGTCAACCTCCTTTAAGAAGTCATTGGTATTTCAAGGAATTGTTCACAAATTTATTTTGAAAAAAGTAGTTATTCTCTCTTCAGTATGACAGATGACACCACTCACTCAATTTTTGATTTACCATCGTAAAAAGAGAAAATACATAGAAACTCCCCTAAACTATGACCTTTTTTTGAAAAAGACACTTAAACTTTGTAGGGGTCCTAATACACCCCTAAACTAGTTTAAAGTGAATTTTTTAAACCCTTTTCCGACATTTAAGACAGAGAGTGTATATAACTCGCCTGAAGAGCGTGAAAACTAAAAAAAAATAAATTAATCTTTTTATTTTCAATATTTTTTTAATTAAATATATAAATAAAATTTTATTTTAAAGTTAATTTTTTATTTCTTCTTTCTCCTTCCCAAGAGCTTCACCATTGAAAGAGATAGCAATGACTTCAAGGATTTCTTCTCTCTTTTTCTTTCTTTTTTTTCATTCTCTTTGAATGGCAACTAGTTGATTTCCTTTGCGATAACAACAACGACAAATTTTGTCGTTTCATCCTCAGATTTCTTTTCTTCCTTCTTCACCGGTGGAAATCTTCTCCTCCTTTTTGATCGGCAAGGTGAGAAGCGCTGGAAGATAATGGCGACGTTAAAGAAAGAATCGTCGGCATTATTTTTAGTGACTCCTAATCAATTACGGGGCTGAAAATCATCTTCAGACCAAACAAAAATTATCCCATCCAAGCTCGGAGAGAGAATTTTCGTTTTTGCATATACAACCGTGTTGATTTGTAAAAATCAAAGGCAAAGTACACAAAATAATATTTTGATAGAAATTTTAATTTAAGAAAAAAATACTTTGCTAGCTGATTTGATTTTCCAATTTTAATCTTAATTTGATAATAAACATAGTGAAAATGGTGTATAGCATGGCGGTGATGGTGAATTGAAAAAGGAAAAGAAAATAAAGAATTAAAAAAAAAATTAAAAATGTAAATAAAAACAAAAATTATAAAATTATAAAAAATTGACACATGACAAGCAACAATTGGTGCATACTTTTACCTTCTTTCTTATAAGTAGGTTTAATCGAAAAATGGGATATTTATATTACTTTTAAATTGTTCAGTGGGGTATTAGGGTCCTTGCAAAGTTTGAGTGTCTTTTTAAAAAAAGTGTTATAGTTAAATGGGGTAATTACACTATAAACAACTTGTGTATCAACGTAGTATGTGACACTATGAACAACTTGTTGATACACGTTATTTAAACGATGATTTATAACTTTATTTAAACGTTATATACACTATGAACAACTTGTGTATCAACGTAGTATATGACATCTTGAACATATTGAAATAAATATAAAACTTTGAACATTGCTTAAATTAGTGTATGAAATTAGATATTAATTGTATATCGAATTTGAATAGGTGTTAGTGATATAAGAGTTGTATGTGAACTAAGATGTCTGAAAAATATGAATGAATTATGTATACCTGCATATGTATAAAAACTAGTATGTTAAAAGTTGTATCTTCATTGAATTAAAATACATATTAATTACTACATTTTGTTTCTTACCTGTCCTCACATCTCGACAATTCACTTCCCTACTGAATTTCAGTCGGACAAATATATTGATTTTACTATATACAATATATACTAATCACATAAAAATTTATTGTACACATATATATATATATATATATATATATATATATATATATATAGTCTTGTTTTATATTTTTGTAACTAGTATACGTACCCACGCATTACACGGCTATATATGCATTTATGATTAATTTAATTTCATTAAACATCAAATAGTTGAAATATTTTTACATATTTGTCCTTTATTATTTTTATGTAGTATTGATATATTAATATATTTTTCATATTAACAATTTATTAGTTAAAAATATTTCACATGAAAGGTAAAATATCATAAGATTAAATGACATGTTAATATATTTTGCATATATTTCTTTTCAAATTCAAAAGATTCAAAATATTCTTTACATTCTTAAATTTGTGTCAAACGATAATAGAAAAGTAATTTAAAATAGAGTCAATATAAAATAATGTCATATAATAATAGAAACATGTCCATGATATATACATTTTGTATTAATCATTGAAAATAATTAATCACAAATACTGAATAAGTTACTTTTGAACTTTCGAAAAAGAAAATAATAATTTAATTTTTTATCAATGATTATATGTCGAGGAACTTATCAATTTTTCTAGTATTCTATTATAGTAATTATTGCGTAAATTCCTTTTATGACTATTATTTTATTATAATTTTTAGTACTTATTATTTTAATACAACGTGTAATCTTTATTTATCATTTTCTTCAAATTGTTATTTTTGTTTAATCATAAAAAATAATACTTACAACAATTTCTGTTTTTATTAACTTAAATATATTTCAATACAACGTATAATTTTTACTTACTATTTTCTTTCCCGTGTTATTTTCTTTAGTCATATATCAATAATACATACAACAATTTAATATTTATTAACATAAATACCTTTAGTAATAATTCTTCAAATGTTCTATTAATAATTATGATTGAAATTATTTATGATTACTATTAAAGTTTCTACATAATTGAGATAAAAATTGAGGTTACTTACACATAAAAATATTTTTGAACAAACAAAATAATTGCATGCACTATTAGAGAGTACCTTCTAGTTATATAATTATCTTACAATTATGATAAAGTCAGAAAAGTGTAACTATCTTCAAAAACTATAAATATTAAATTCAAAATTTGAACTTTTAATTAGCCAGTCTCAATTATTTAAAAAATTACAAATATTTTTATAATTTTAAAATAACTAACTTATCATTTTAAAAATAATTTTATAATTCCTAATTAACTATTTAAAAATTTATATAAATTCTATATTTTTTAAAAATGTCTGAATTCCACGTTATAAAAAAAATAATCTTAATTTTGAATTTGCTTTGATCTAATATTTTGAAACACGTTACTATTTGTCTCGATCTCATATACAATGGTGCATATTCACTTATTAATTAAATGGTAATTTCTAATTAACTAAATGACCTATTATTTATTTCAATATCGACAAAATAATTTCAAACTATCTGATATCTTGTAATATAAGAAGTCTTTTTTATACATTTAATTTTTAGAATAGTTGTATATTCTATAGGTTTGAATTGAAGGTTCTAAATTTCAAAGACAAACCATTTATTTTAAGTATAGTAAAAAAAATTAAAAATTATATTTTAAATAAAATTTAATTGAACAAACTTTTGTTCATACTTTAATATTTTATCACTCACTAGTATATTACTAAAAAGCTATAAGAAAGTGGAATAATATGCATAAATCATGATATTCTACATTTATCGATACATTATATTAATAATTCCATAGCAATTAAGATATTCAATTGGACATATTTAGCATTTTAAAAATGTGAATATATTACCAATAATCCAACAATCAAAAACATGTTAGTGTAAATGATTGAGTAAAAATTAACAGAAAATGAAAAAAAAAATAAGTATTAAATAACTTCACTAAATTAAATTTAAAAAATAACGTACAATCTAAAAAAATATTAATCGCCGTAAAAATATCAAAGATTACAAATATAAATAAATAAAAATATAAAACTCATTTGATTTAAAGAATTTAAGTACATAATATCACAAAAAACAAATCAAATTGAATGAAATAAACTAAAAAGTTACAATAAGACATTATACTTGTCAATATCATTACTTGCAGAGGATTTTCAGTTTGATAAATATGTTCTTCTTTTTCTTGGACTTTCACTTTTTTAATTGCAAATATATTCAAATTTTCTTTGGCTAGCCATCAAATAATCTATCTATACACCCCATAAAAAATGAAGATAAGAAGAATGAAACTAATTTAACAAACAACATTACACATTTGAAGAAGAATAGATTCATGGTTCAATCATTTGATTTAAAGAATTTATGTACAAAATATGACAAAAACAAATCAAATTGAATGAAATAAACTGGAGAAAAAAATAAGACATTATAGATTTAACAATATTATCATTTGCAGAGGATTTTCACTTTGATAAATATTGTTCTTCTTTTCTTGAACTTCTACTATTTTATTCGCAAATATATTCAAATTTTATTCGGCTAGCCATCAAAAAATTTACCTATTCACCAAATAAAAAGATGAAGATAAAAAGAATAGAATAGAAATAATTTAACAGACAACATTACACATTTGAAGAAGAATACATCCATAATTCAATAATAAACACATGTTAGTATAAATGACGGAATAAAAAATTAACAAAAAATAATAAAATTAAAAAATTATTCGATTCAAATAATTCAATAATATAAAAACATGTTAATATAAATTATTGAATAGAAAAAATTAACAGAAAATGATAACATAAAAAGTATTAGAATAACTTCACTTAAATTAAATAAAAAATAACACAATTATATAAAAAAAAAATATTAATCACAGTAAAAATCATCAAAGATTACAAATGTAAATAAAAAAGGAACATAGAAAACTCATTCGACCTAAAGAATTTAAGTACAATATATGACAAAAACAAATCAAACTGAATGAAATGAACCCAAAAAAATTCACAAAAAAACATTATAGATCTAACAATATCATCATTTGCAGAAGATTTCCATTTTGATAAATATTGTTCTTCTTCTTGGACTTTCACTTTGTTATTTGCAAGTATATTCAAACCTTTTTTTTTCGGCTAGTCGACAAATAATCTACCTATTCGCTCCATAAAAAGATGAAGATAAGAAGAATGAAAATAATTCAACAAATAATACTACACATTTGAAGAAGAATAAGATCAATTAATTTTTTTAATGAACTTTATTTATGTATATATAGGGAATAGAGATAATGGATAGAGTAGTTTTAGATAACCACTTTAAATTCAAAAAGTAACTACTTTGCCCTTTGTTAAAAAAATAGTTACGTGAGATGGTTACTTATTTTGAAAAAAACACATTTAAAATATTTTTTTTATTTTTTAAAAACTAAAGCATATCTTCATTTAACAGATTTTTTTTAATGTGCGGGTAGTTTTGCTATTTATTTATTTATTTAAAATGATGATTGATGCACGTTTTTTATTTTATTTTTTCTTTGTTACATTTTCTATTACTATAACCTATTTTGACATTTTTTACTTTTTTGTCTGTTGGTATTTTATTTTTATTTTTTTGTATTTTAAATAGTTTGTTTAAATTTTATTTTTTTTATTTTAGTGATGTTGACATTTGTCATTCTAATTATTGACGTGTGTCTATATTTATTTATTTAAGTATTGATTATTAATAATTTAAAATTATTTAAAATACTGAAAATTTGTGGTGTTGACATGTGCCTTTTTTCTTCTCCTTTTATATATATATATAGATTATATATATTCTACTTTTTACCATCTCATAACTCTTTGACCAGTCAACTCTTCATCGGGATCGCTTGAATCAAATTTTTCAGTACTAATTATTTTGGTGCATCCAGATACATGTATCTCGAGGGTCGAAATATATGATGTCAAAATTAGGTGTGATGATTTGTTTTAGATACATTGTATCCAAGTTAATTCGCATGTATCTGAGATACATAACACATCTATCTCGCTTGTCTCGCCTCTCTCTCATCTGGCTCGCCACTCTCATATGTATTTGGTATCCCAAATATATGTGAATCACACTCACATAATACAGATACATGTATCTAGTGTGATCGTCTCCCATCTATCTCGCTCGCCTTTTCTCCCTATTTTAGTTTATCTTGTAGCAAATATACATGCATACATCTAGTATATCTTCCTCAATATATGATAGGAAGCTCTTAATTGATGATAATATATATAATATTTTTAAAATATAAATACTAATAATAATAATAATAATAATATACTATATAATAGTGAAATATATCTAATTGGGTCGAGAAATTAAAGACATGGTCATTAACCTAAGTTTTTGTGTTTAATTCCATGTGAATGTCTGCCAACAAACATTCACGTTGAGTCCATATATGTATTTTTCCACTTGGGACTACCGTTTTTTTTTTCATAGTTAGGCATCAATTAATATTTTGCTAAAACCTAACCCTAGTTGTTCTATGTAACATTTATTGTCCATTGTCTTATCTACTTAAACAAATCTTCTTATGGTATTTAAATAGTACCCTATTCATAATTACTTGTTCACTTTTGAAGTGGATGAATTAAAAATTTAAGATTTTCAAGAATTGCTATTTTTTAAAAAGTAATTAATTAAGGGTATAATAGGTAAAAAAAAAAGTTATCTTTTCTTGATTTGTCAAAATGGACAAGTAAAAAAAAGCAAATTAAAAGGTAAAAAAGGAAAATTGAACAAGTAACATATCGTCGTATTTTCCGAGTTACTCACTTCATATATTATATATAATTAAATCTTATAGTTTTCTGATTGGGAATTGCTTTTCGTACTCATTATATATATAATATAAAGTAAACTGATAAATAATCATGTGCCATCAACCTTACACATTTATGTATTTCAAGACTAGAGTTTTGTGCTTTGTTAAAAAATATTTAAAATGATCCCATAGTTTTTATTTAGTCGTTTGATTTTGACTATTCGGCATGAGGTTTAAAAAAATAAAAGAAATATTTAAATTTTATGGTTTTAAATTAAAAATATGTAAAATGTATCAAAATATTTCATATTGTAATTTTATGGTTTTAAATTAAAAATATGTAAAATGTATCAAAATATTTCATATTGTAATTTTAAATATGTCATGTGGAAAATTAAAATTAAAGAGTTATTAAAAAATGGATGAGACATTCTTTTTTAAACAGACTAAAAAGGACAATAAGACAAACAAATTAGGAGTAAGAGACCCAAAAAAGGAAAAGAAAAATCACATTTTCTTCCTATCTTCCTCACTAAGACAAAAACTTCACTCTTTCTTATTTATATCTTTGAGTATTTGTTTGTAATTGTCATGTTCAAAATGAGAAGCTAAAATACTAAACATAAGAAGTTATATTTGTCTTTATACTTTCATAAATAAGTTATATTTGTCCTTCATTATAGATTTTCAACATATATTTTTCTTTATACTTGAAAAAAAAGAGTCATATTTATCCCTACATGTTTTCCACATATTTGACATTTTCATTTAACTTTAGAATCATATATTTACTTGTACCCTAAAAAAAGGTATATTTATCCTTTTTGCGTTAAATACTCATGTCTCATCTTAATCCTCCTACATAAATATTTATTTCTAGGGGAAAAGGACAAATATCGTAAATGGTATGCAGATACCCGCCGTCATACTTATGAGATATTAGTGCCCGTGCCATAAAAAAACTAGAGCATATATATTTTTTATACTAACGGGCATACACGTGTCATAATCTTATCCACCGATCCGACATTTATTAAATATTGAATCGACGGATAAGATTATGCCACGTGTTCCTATTTAGTCTTCCGTTAGAGTAAAGTGCATATATGCTCTAGTTTTTGGACGGCAGGGGCACCAATGTCTCAAAAATATGACGGAGGGTATCTACATACCATTTACGATAGTTCGGAGATATATTTGTCATTTTTCCCTTATTTCTATTGTATTAAATCTTCATTGTCTGGCCTTAATTTTCCTATATGACGCCTACACCGCATTTTCTCCAATTTAAATTTTTTAACTCGGATCCACTAAAAAATTAAAACACAAAAAATTCATTATTCATTTATAATGGATAAGATTTCACCATTCAAATATAATCCAAATTAAAACACAAAAAAAAAAATTGTTCATCAAGAGTTGACACCTTTTTAGAAATTTATTTTATAATCAATCAACTTATATTTATTTAATCCTTTTTAATTGAATAAATACACACGCAAAATGTGAACAACTTACTTTTCTAAGAAATATATGTCACATCTTCAATTTATAAGACCAAAATACACACACACATATATATATATATAGATAGATTAATTAGTACTAAAATAAATTGTTAACTTATTAAGTATGAGTCAAAGGAGCCAACACACCACACGTTATAATTTATATGCACTCCATGGCGGTGGTCAACCACTTTCGATTTGATTTTCTATGATTTATTCTATCACGGACATAATTAAATCATTTGAAAATAATAATAAATTTAAAATTTAATTTTTATGAATTAATATTTATTTATTTTTCAAAATATACACATAGTTCAAGTTTGATGCATTGAATTCTATTAAATTTATTGTGTTTAATCTTAGATTCATCATTGTCTGAAAATAATTAAATGTAACTAGTTATAAAAACATTAAAAATTCACACAACGATTATCCAATCTTTGTAATTGAAAAATGACCAATGTCAAGGAATTTTAGATTTCACACGTGAAATTTGAGATATTGTCATAAATTTTCACATGTGGAATTTGAAAAATTGAAACTCCATGATAGTGCTATTTTTCAAATATGTTTAAGTCTGAAGAATGACTATAGTGAATGGGGATGCGGTGGGGGTGGAGGGGGGAGTTTAATTTCTACTAATGATGTTAATAACACGTAAAATAAGTCAAAGTTATCTATTATAATAACATGTAAAAATATGATACTGATTCAATTTGGTCAAGTGGTATTCCTTCTGTTTTAATTTGTTTATCTTACTTTTCTTTCTTAGTTCATTTAAGAAAATTTCTTTTTTGACAATTTCTTAAATTGAAATTTTCATATAGCATCTTTAAAATCACGTGATGAAATAACGTACACTCTATATATCTTTAATTTAACACCACAAAATATAAGTCTTCGTTAACTTTTTAAGTTTTATATCAAGTTAAAATCAGACAAATAAATTGAAACAAATGAAGGAGAGAGGGTGGGAGTATTTTATTTTGCCAATCAATTGTACACACAACTAACTCCTCCTTGTATAAATCATTATAAATAGTGTGTTTCCCAACTCATTATAAAAAAGCAATTTTGAATTTTTTTACATTAGCATTATATGCAGTGATTGTATAATGAGTTTTTTTTTTACAAGTATTAGTTGGTATGGTAATATGTTTGTTACCATTTAAAAATTAAAAAAGAATTATCAATTAATGTTTATCATAAAGATTTTCCTATAATATATTTATATTAGCTAAACTCTAAATTATTAATGGGTGTGGTAGCATGTTTGTTACCATTTTCTATTGGCAATGTGTATTAGCTAAACTCTAAATTCATTACCTTATAAATGATGATTTGAATGTGTAGAAATATTGCTTACACATACTTGAATTTATAATCTATTTGTTCAACCTTCTAAAATTGGTCTAATCTTGAAAAATGTTTTTCAAAAGAAAATAATTTTGATGATAACTAATTGTGTTTGAACCATAAATTTAAATTAGTACATTTTTAGAAGTAATTAACGGTTGGTCAAACTTTTTATAAGTGCTTTTAGGTGTATTTTTCTCAAAAGTAGAAAAATAATTTTGGTGAAAAATTATCTTTTTAGCTTCTTAATACTTTCTCAGTTCACTTTTAATCGTCATGATTTCTTTTTTTAGAGTCAAACTATAAGAATTTTGACTAACATTTTATTATTGATATGCAAAAAATTGCACTTTATAGTGTTTTCGTATAGTTTTTTAATATCTAAAATTTTTATTTAAAATATCGAATTAATGTAATTTAATTTAACTTTGAAAATTAGTCAAATTGACTTTCGAAAAATGCAACATGATAATTAAAAGTGGACGGAGAGAGTAACAACTTTTGCTACTCTCCAGAAGCATGTATTTTCTCTTAAAAACTTGACCAAACACCTTTTTTTTTTAAATAAACACTTTTAACCTTCCACAAATTTGGTCAAACAGACTATTAATATCATCATGTTATACACAACATGTGTATACGATTATTTTTTTTTGTCTTATATCTTAATATTATATTTTTCAGGAATTACCAATACAACAGAGAGCAGATGCAGTAAACAGTTTAGTATATGAAGCAAATGCAAGAATGAGAGATCCGGTTTATGGTTGTGTTGGTGCAATTTCTTTATTACAAAATAAAATTTCACAATTAGAAATACAACTTGCTATGGCCCAAGCAGAAATATTATGCATTTAAATGCAGAATAATAATAATAATAATTATAATTTGTCTGAAATTCAAATTGATAATAATGATAATAATTTGCAACATGAGTACATAAGCTTGTTGCAAATTATTAATAATACGAATTAATTAACTTGTTTTGTTCATTTTGTTGTAACTTGTAACACAATATTTTGGACTTCTAACAAATTGATGAAATGTATTTTAGCCTTTTTGAGTACTAGTTAATGAAATTGATCTAAGTTTTATGTATTGACAGTGTAAAATTGACATTATTGAACCTTTTGTTAATTTTCAAATAATTTTTGCTCTACGTTGTTGAATCTTCCTTTTTATCAGTAGTATTAGCTTTATTTTGTCCTTCAATTTTGACTATCATCGATATCTTTTGGTATTTCGATTATTATATTATTGTATTGTTATTATTGTTTTCTATCTGTTGTGTAATGTTGTGCAGTTCGTATTATTTCAATTTTGTTATTGCTTCCACATATGTTTCTCCTTTTTAAAATTGTTTGGCATGCTTTGGGTTAGTCGGGGATCTATTGGAGCAACCTCTATATCTCTATGAGGCAGATGTAAGGTCTGGGTACACTTTAATTGTTTTACATCCCATTTATGACGTTACACTGAATATACTATTGTCTTAAAAGGACATATCTAACATGGATAAATAATATTTATGGAGGATAAATAAGAAACTCAATAGTTTTTTTTAAAAAAAAATTGTTTTATGAAAATCACTTTATTCGAACCAAACACATCATATATGGCAACCAGGCCTAGCTAATTGTAGAGAATGTGTATATTTGCATATATCTACTTGTATATTTATATATACCATTTATATACGTCATATATAATTGAGGATGTGTGAAAATTAGGGGAAATGGCTTTTTAAGTCGATGCATATATATCCTCTTGTTTATATATTTTTATGTGAGTTTATATCAATGTAAATTTAATATCATATACAACAATATAGACAGTATAATGTTTTCTGACTTATTTCGTATATGAATTTAACCTTAAATCAATTCAAATCACCATTAATATTTCTCAATTTTGTATAAAATTTTGTCTACGTATTTTTAATGAATACATTTTAAAATATTTAAAAAAATTCAATCCAAATTTAAATGTGATTTTGGTGTTTTGATAAATTTTCAACAAATGAATCAAGAGGATTTTGTGGTAGTCAAATAAATTGCAGCTATATACCACTAAAGGATATGGTGGAGTGGATGAAGTTGTTCTTCTTTTAACCAAAGGTATAAGGTTCGAGCCCGGGTATAAAACCCCCGAACTCCACTGCAGTGGTGGTCAGGGTGGCTCACGAGGAGGATATGATGAGCAAAATCCAATAAACTGTTGAAAGTAAAAATTACTATTGCAGCTGCATCCACCCCACAACCCATAATGCAAAACTTAAGCCAGACCACTGCTATCGCTACTTTAATCGATTTTTCAGTAGCATTTGTGTATGATGCAGGATCAACACATGTACTATTTGGATTAATCAGAATTTCAATATGGGTACCAAACACCCGAAGTTGTTCACTAGAGGGACAAGGTGTCACCCAACTGTGTAATAAAATGAGTTGGGTGAGTGCTGGTGGAAGATAGCAACTACCTGTGAGAATGATCAAAGGTTCAAAGAGTCGAACGATCCAATGGATCTAGCCTAGTGGTGTGGAAGAAGACTTGAGTGATCAAAGGTTCAAATCCTAACAAACAAGAACATCAAGTGAGTTCATTCCGTTGGTGAGTGCTGGTGGAAGAGAGCAACTAGCTGGTGAATTAGTCGAAATAGTATGGACTATAGATGCTACCATAATAGTTTTGAGCAGACTGTTCTAAGACAAGATAGCAAATTGGTACCGGTACAATCCTAAACTCTCAAGACCTGGTCAGCACTAGAAGGAAATAAAGCGTACAAGCCGAGTTGACCAGAATCTTGACATGATATACTCAACGCAGCAAATACAACCCTCAGCAGTAACATAGCATCTTAACTACTACTCTATGGCTTAAAAGAAAATGGTAAAGGAGAAACACTTTTTCAAATCTGGAACAAAATCAACAAGGATTGATCCATAAAGGAGTCTGTTCATCTTCTCATTAAAAAGCTAGGCATGCTAAAACCATGAATACAAATATTCAAAAGGCTGCAGAATAAAATATGTATTACTAAACAAAGCAAAACATAGAGTTCAAACTACAAAACTTAACTTTATCATGCTGTAAAGCGTGAAATTGACTTGAACAGTGGATGAAGCAACCTGGACAGTTTAAGCAGGGGTCGCAGATTGAGCAGCCAGCCTCTTCCTTGCCTCCTCGATGATGGTCAACTTAATTCCTTTACCTTTGGGGAGTGAAACCCACGGCTTAGTACCCTTACCAAGAGTGAACACATTTCCCAAACGTGTAGCAAATTCATGACCCTGTGAATCTTGAATGTGGAGGGTCTCAAAGCTACCCTTATGCTTCTCCCTGTTCTTAATAACACCAACTCGTCCCCTGTTTCTACCTCCAGTCACCATCACAACATTCCCAACGTCAAACTTGATGAAATCAACAATCTTATTGGATTCCAAGTCCAGCTTTATGGTATCGTTGGCCTTGATGAGAGGATCAGGATAGCGGATTGTTCTTCCATCGTAAGTGTTCAGGTATGGGATCCCCTTCTGACCAAACTGCACAGAGCGGACCTTGCAAAGCTTAAACTGCAAATCGGAAGAACATCATTCAAATAAGAGCAGTATACCACCAATAAACTATACAACGTCAGAAAATGACTCTAACAAAGACATTCGTCACAAATGCAAAAGTTAAAATATTAATCTACCTTGGATTCCTCGTCCCTGAGCGAGTGAAGACGGAATCGGCCCTTAGTGTCATAAAGGAGACGGAAGTTCTCATTAGTCTTCGGAATTGAAACGACATCTGTATATAGAATGTGCGTTAGTCATTTTCAAGGGTGAAACAAGCAAGACAGCCGAAAGAAAGAGAATGACATATGAAAATTTAATAAAAACTTCTATTGACAAACAGACCACCTAGCCATAGTACTCCAGAAGTTCCAATTAATGTGACTCTCCCTACTTTAGAATGTTCCCCGAAATATTTAACACAATTCTCTTTCTACACAATGTTAAGAAATCAAATTTCATTAAACTGTTCAAAGAATTAAACTTTAATGTGATGTTTTATGTATCAAACTAACTTTTCAACCAGTACTTCAGTATTCTTTTCAAGTATTACTTATAATAATAGACAATTGTTTAGACTCTGTAAATATCAAATACCATTAGTACAACATGAATTGACGGTGCATTAGAAGGAAAAAGTAGAAAAAGAGCATTTACCCATGAAACCAGCAGGATATGTCTTATCTGTCCTAACTTTCCCATCAACCATAACTTGTCGTTGCATCAGAATTGAGATCACCTCTCGGTATGTGAGAGCATACTTCAACCTGTTTCGCATGATAATGACCAATGGCAAGCACTCCCTTGATTTGTGTGGCCCAGAGGATGGCTTGGGGGCCTATAGAGCAAAAGACAGATTTTTTTTAGCTAAAGCAGCTCCAAATCATCTCGAGTTACTTGGAAAATACTCAAAGATAATTCACTTACAAATGCTCCACCAAGTTTATCAAGCATCCAATGTTTTGGGGCATTGAGCCTCTTCAGATGCTTCTTCAAACCTCTAGCCTGCAAATAAATGAAATAAATTTTCCTCGATATATCTTCAACATGCGTTTTGTTCCCAAAAATGAAAAGCAACACCAAGTATGCAATATGATGCATAATAGAAAACCAATCAACCACTTTATGATCTAAGGATCAATAGACACAAGGGATGGCAAAATTGTCTTAAGAAAGAAAACACTCTTCCATAAACAAGGTTCGCACAAGTCATGACTCATACTCATCTTCCGGAAATGAAGCCATCAGATCATGTAAAGGGCCAACACTCATCATAGAACTATAAATTAAGCCATATAGATCATGTAAAGGGAATAAATCAACCCCGAATAAACACTCCATCTTCCATAAATATGTCACAAAACTGAGTAACACACCAAGACAACATAATAGACTGATAAAGTAATCGAACAAGAAAAAAATTGATGACACAAAAATTAATTTATGAACATAAAAAGAAATGTATACATACAACCAGTACTCAATCCACAACTACAAGTAGAAACACTAAGCTTATTTGAACCGATCTGGGATACTATTAGCTTTCAGGTCACATATCTATAGCAAAACTACAATACACAATCTAAAGTTTCACTCGCATAATATCAAAACAAGTAAATTTTAACTCCAGAATCTCTACACCAACTAATCCTTAAATCTCAAAAGACAAAAGATAACATGAATGACTACAGAAATGGAACAAACCCAATGTTTCCTTCATAAGTTCTAGGTCTAGTAGAAAAATTTCCATTCTGATTCAATGATATTAATCCATGAAAAAAGTTGTAGCAACAAAACTAAGCAAAGCATAAAAGATTGATAAATAAATGCATCATAGTACATACAGATTTAATGAGTGTAGAAATGGAGGATAGAAGAACGAACCATTTTGATGGTCTAAGAATTTCTCTGTATTTTTTGCAGCTTCGATGAAGAAGACGAGAGAAATACTAAAACCCTAGTTTTTTTGTTATAACTTTGCAAGCCCTCTGGGCTCTGGATAAGTTGGGCTGGCCTTTTAGTGTGTTACTAATTTGGGCCTCCAATTACTTCTCATAAGAAAAAGTGAAAAATTATGTAATTAGGCAAACATGTGATATGTAATTACAATAGAGCAACTTTCATATATAGCAAACACAAAATTCATATTTGTATGTTATAGCAAAGTTTGCATAATTGCGCTCCATAGCAAACATAAATATGTATATTTCGTTATACATATACAAAAGAAAGCAGGTGTATAATTTGTTTTGGTATACATATACAAAAAGATCAATTGTATAAAGTGAGATAGACGAGTGAGCGAGCGAGATCTGGGAGAGTGGCAAGTGAGATCTGCGAGAGGGGAACGAAAAAATATGTATATATACAATTTTCACGCATTTTATACATTTGCGTTTTTGTATAAAGTGAGAGAGGCGAATGAGAGAGCGAGATCTGGGAGAGTGGCGAGCGAGATCTGGGAGAGGGGAACGAAAATATATGTATATATACAATTTTCTCTCATTTTATACAAACACAAACACATTTTATACAATTTGCGTTTTTTGTATAAAGTGAGAGAGGCGAGTGAGAGAGCGAGATCTGGGAGAGTGGCGAGCGAGATCTGGGAGAGTGGCGAGCGAGATCTGGGAGAGTGGCGAGCGAGATCTAGGAGAGGAGAGAGAGGGAAACGAAAATATATGTATATATATAATTTTCTCTCTATTTATACAAACACAAACACACTTTATACACTTGCATTTGTATAAAAAACGAGAGAGGGGAGGGAGAGAACGAGAGTGGCGAGCGAGATTCAATAGGAAAGAGGTGAAATAGCAACAGTTTGCTATGGGGTACAATTAAATCAAACTATATTTATAGAATTTAATTTGAATTAATAGTTTGCTATTATATACAATTTTCCCATTATAATATTATTAAGAAAAAATTATAAAAATTCCACCTTTTAGTTTACTTATTACCATTATTCCCTGTAAGTTTTACAAATTTCCAAAATCCCTCATTTCTGCGCATCAGATTAATGTATCAGCGTTTATATTATTGTATCTCGTACATTAGATTAGTGTATCATGTATAAAATGTACATCAGATTAGTGTATTATGTATAAAATGTAATGTATCTTACTTAACGATTAATGAATCTCGCGTATCAGATTAATGTATCAGCGCTTATATTATTGTATATGTTTGATGGATTTCTGTAATTATAAACTTTTAAGGGATAAATTGTAATTTTGCCTTAAAAATATGTGATTTCTGTAATTTGCCCATATATTATTAGGGGTCGTTTGGTTTGAATACAAGTTATGCTGTGATAAGTTATGTTGGGATTAGTTATACTGTGATTAATTATTCTGGCACTATTTTTTATTGATTTTTGGTTTGTTGTACTAAAATTAATAACCATTACATACTTCCTAAAAATAAGTTGTTTGATTACAAAAATACCCTCTTATTTAACTTTTTGTATATTTTTTTGGTAGAGTTTTAGTTAAAACCAAATTTAACTACTCAATCCATCCAACATAGAAAATCCACCAGTTACCCATTTTAAAACTAAACCCAACCTATTTTTCTCATAGAAGTAGAAATACATCCCAAAAAATGAACAAAAATTACACTAGTAATATCAAAGGAATTCACATAAGAATTTGTTAGGAAGCTGAAAGGATCTTAGAACCTTCTCAAAAACTTTCCTCTTCTTCATCATGCCAGCACTAGGAGCATCACTGTCAAATGCACGTACAAAAATATGTTAAGACAACCAATTTTGGCACATATAAAAAATGACACAAATAAAAAAAAAATGGAATCTTGATAAGTTTCTACATAAATAAATGTGTTAAAATAATATGTTTTGCACATAGTATGAAAGGCAATGGATCATATTAAGTGACAATTTCATTAGTTTGGCTTCCAGACAGTAGATGTAATTATAATAGGAATTTGTGTTAACTCATAATCAAATGAGATTATATGAAAGTTACATTCTTAAATGCCATACTCACTTTCAGCTTTGGTAAACAAAAGAGACACAAAAACAGAGTTTCCATATCCAAAATTGTTAAACCAGAAGCATTGGAAGAAAGCAAACACTAGAACTATGTCTAAGTTGCAAACGATTATAGACATATATAATAAAAATAATTGAAACAAAGAGCACAAAATCAGATAAGCAAAATCTGCCTTATAATGATCCAAAAACTCATCGAATCGGACCTAAAATAGAATAACATAAATAAACGATAACTCTTAACGGGTTAACGATTAAATCAATAAAGAAAATAAGTAAATCTTCTAACCCAAGAAGATTTGCACAACAAGGAAATGACTAGCTTAGCTAAGTTATGAGCAACATCATTAAGATATCCACAACAACAATTATGACAACACCTATTTAGCCAAAATGCATCAATAATGTCAATTTTGTATACAAGTGTTGAGCCACTGGACTATAGCAATGTTTGAAAACATGAAATCGTGACATTTTCCAGCATTAAACAAAGGCACCAGCAGAATATACTTCTATTTAAGAACCCTCTAATTGTGCAAGTTCTCTAAACAACTATGTTTAATCAGTAGAAATACTTTTAAAAACGTTCAACTCGTGAAGTAAGAGAACTACTACAGGTAGCCTGACTAAATTGGATTTGTGCTCGAAAAGTTTTACTTTTGAAAATAAAGTGCTTCCTATAAAAAATGATTCCATAACAAAGCTTGTATAAATTCAGACATGATAAGTTCAAAAAGCTAGGCTAAGGGATATAAGTTACATATCTACCTCGAATGGGTATGTGCATCACAATCTCTTCACAGACTCGTACAACATTGAATTTCCTATTCAGAACCTCTAGGAGTACTTTTTTCACCAATTACAGTAAGCCTTGCATCAAAGCAACGGAAAAAACTAGCTCATTTATCAAAACTGGAACCAAAGCCCTGCATCAAAGCAATAGAAAAAACTAACTCATCTTGCAAAGGAACAATAGGCCTAGACTAATAGAAACTTGTATCTTCATAGTAACCCAGAAACTTGACCAAAATTGTAGCAATCCCTACAACAAACCAACCAAAACTACAACTAAAACAACAGCTAAAGCGAGAGTAAAATTTCAAAAATTATTCACCAAAATATTTGTTAAAACTGAAACAAAAGTCCTAAATCAAAGCAACATAAAAAAAACTAGCTCATCTGGCAAAGAAATAATAGGCCTAGACTAATAGAAACTTGTATCTTCATACTAACCGATAAACTTGACCAAAATTGCAGCAATCCCTACATCAAATCAATCAAAACTACAACTAAAACAACAGCTAAAGCGAAAGTAAAATTTCAGAAAATATTCACCAAAATATTTGTCAAAACTAGAACAAAAGCCCTGCATCAAAGCAACAGAAAAAACTAGCTAATCTGGCAAATGACCAATAGGCCTAGACTAACAGAATCTCGTATTCATACTAACTGAGAAACTTAACCAAAATTGGAGCATACAACAAACCAACCAAGACTACAACTAAAACAACAGCTAAAACGGGAGTAAAATTTCAGTAAATATTCACCAAAACACCAGTTAAAACTGAAACAAAAGCCCTGCATCAAAGCAACATAAAAACCTAGCTCATCTGGCAAATGACCAATAGGCCTAGACTAACAGAAATTTGTATTCATACTAATCGAGAAACTTAACCAAAACTGCAACATACAACAAACCAATGAAGACTACAACTAAAACAACAACTAAAACGGGAGTAAAATTTTAGTAAATATTCACCAAAACACCTGTCAAAACTGAAACAAAAGCTCTGCATCAAAGCAACAGAAAAAACAAGACCAAAAACTAATCTATCATAGTAGAAAAAATGAGACCAAAACTGTAGGGAAGCAACATAAGCAACTGCACAAAAATTGATAACTAGTAATAAACTTACAATAAACTTGACTTTTACATGAGATTTAATCTATTTAATATATTTTACATATACAAAAGATTCTAGCATTCTCATGACCTACATTAGTCATACACAAAAGAGTATAAAAAAAACTAGAGGATTAAAAAATGGCACTCCAATCAAAGTTTGAAACTGTTAGTTGAGGAAAAACTATCACACTAGTGCCACCACTTATATACAAAAGCTTATCATACTTCAAAGTTCAAAGTTTATCATTGACGACCATGAACATCATTGTCTGGTGCTCAAGCTCACTCATACGTAAAAAGATTTTCATTTTTTTGACATCTCCACAGATAACCTTTTTAGCTTTGATACGTTGTTCTATGGTGTACAAATCAAATGTAGGAGATTCAATGATGGAATAAATTTGACCACGCATATCAGAGTCGTCACGATTTCCAATCTTGTCGATCAAGGAACCAATTCTTTTATCTTGGCTTTCAATAAAGTTTTTCATAACTTCCGCCATACTCTTGAGAAATGTTTCATTAACATTTTCCACAACCCTCTTTCTTTTCTTGCCTTTTTCTTTTTCATTGACGCTAGAAGAAATTTTTTTAACATATTCTCCTTGCTTTTCAGATGGTCCAGTATGATCATGAGGAGATCCTCGAGCATATTCATTTTCAGTTGTTTGAGTAAAATTATATCATGTATCAGTATTTTCAGTTTCTTCAGTAGGTGCATTAGGTCCATAAGTAGCTTCATCTTCACATTCATCGTCATCAACATTGATAAGAAATCCTAAACTTATATCAGTAGAAAGTCCTGATGTTCTCAACAGCATCCAGTGGCCCTTCTGCATGTTCTCCAGTTGCCCTATCTTTTCCAAAAAATTCTTCCCAATCAGCAAACAGTGGCCATTTTTTATTATTCATGGTGCTTGCACCAGGATCATCCTAGACAAACAATAAAAGAAAGACGACAATTTTATATGTATTAATTATAAATTATGAAGACTTAAGAAATATCTATATGAAGTAATAATATTCTAATAGCAAAATATTAAATACCTTTTAAAATTTATCCCATTCTTTTGGATCATCAATAATTATAGTTCCATCACTGTATTGAAATTCCAAACCACTCCTACCCTTTAGTAAACTTAAGCTTGCATAACTTCTCTTCCAAGCTTTTAATTTAGAATTGACATGTGGTTCACCTTTCAAGCCACTGTCAGGATGACGTTCACGCAAATAGTGCTCTAACTCCATCAGATATCCTGGCCTAAAAGTTCCATTATCAGCTCTCCAACCATTAACACATAACTCTTTCAAACCAATTATAAGAGTACTTTCTTCTATAGGAATCCATGTCCTTCGAGTTTACGGTGTTGATCGTCTTCGTCTTGATCTTTTTGGTGGTTGCATTGAAGATTTCTGGATTTTCATTTGTCTCAATAATCTTGTGAAACAATCATTGTTAGTATTATTACTTAGCATCATAAAAAAAAATCATACACTTCAATGTACAAAAACAATAAATTAAAAACATACCAACACATCACAAAAAAGAAATAAATTAAACACATTACAAATTAATGTAAGTAATTGTTTCTTATATCATAAAAAGCTAAAAGTTGATGCATCTTACAAGAATATCAAAAACTAAAGGGAATAATAATTCAAATGCAGGATAAAACATAAAACAAGCAGAAAATAATGGAAATATCAATTGTTTAAGGGCCCGTTTGGATTGGCTTAAAAAAAGTAGCTTTTAAGTCAAAAATAAAAAATCAAACTGAAATGAATTTTAAGTCAAGAAATAAAAAGTAGGAGGAGACTTATTTTTTGTTTTTGACTTATTTTAAGTCATTTTAAATTTATTTTAAGTCATTCTTGACCTTGTCAAACACTTCTCAACTTATTTTAAATCATTTTTTTACTTATTTTAAGTTATTTTTTATATTTGCCAAACACTTTCAGAAGTCAAAAACTGACTTAAAAGTAGGTTTGACCAACTTTTAAGCCAATCCAAACACCCTCTAAGTTAGCATTCCACATTGATTGAGCCAACTCATCCCTCCATGTGGTCCACTCCTCAGATGATTCAACAACATCAATGTTATCTTGTTGATATTCTGTTTGTTCTTCCACATCGATCACTTCCATCTCTTTACGAATAAAGTTGTGTATCAAATAACAAGCACTAATAATTTTGTTATGTATCTTAACCGAGTACCAAGAAGGGCTTCTAAGAATTTCCCAACGTCCTTTCAAGAGACCAAATGTCCTTTCAATAACATTACGAGCTCTAGCATGCTTCATATTGAAAAGCTCTTCTCGACATTGGGGTGGTGGATTTTCACATTGCCAATCCCTTAACCAATATCTATATCCTCGATAAGGTGAAAGAAAACCATTTCCATTTGTATATCCTCCGTCGCACAAATAATAATTACCTATAATATAAATAAGAAATTAGTTGCTTTTATATAGCATTATTTTTGTGATATAATTTTAATGTGAAAATATGTATAGCATTACCCTCGGGAATTTTCAAAACATTCGTTCGAGATATAGCATTTTGTAATACACGATCATCAACCGTTGATCCTTCCCAATCAGGTAATACATAAGTAAAATTAAGATTTTTATCACAAACTCCTAGTATATTAGTTGCTATTTCTCCCTTTATTGTCCTGTATCTTGGTTTGTCCTTAGATGGAACTCTAATTTGAATGTAAGTACCATCCAATGCACCTAGACATCTCTATAAAAAAAAATGATAACACTATCTCAAACAACAACAAAAATTTCGTAAAATTATATTTATTTTACTTATAAATTAATAGATACCCAATTGAAAGTGCATATACCTTAAACCATCTCCATCGATCGCCAAGCTCATCTTCAGGCACCAGTTTGGGGTTAACAAGTAACAATGGAGCTAGTTTTAGAATAGCTTTCAAGCATTCATTGAAAGCTTGACTTACGCTCTAGTCCGATCTAATATAATCAACCTTAATGGATCTATTCTTCTCATGATGAACCAAAATATTTAAAAGCATTGCTAACTTTTCACTACTTGTCATATATTTGCTATCAGTCAGACCTCCAACTTCCTTAGTTAAGAGAACTAAAGTGTGAAAAGAATTTCTATCCATCCTTAACTTATCAATACATGTTGTGTCACTATCTTGTACAATACAATTTAAATGATATAATTTTAGAAACTCGACTACTCATAAGGTACCTAATCACATGCCTATTTCTTTTTATAGAAATACCATGAATAACCATGAAAAGAAAAATAAACATAACAAGAAATTGTTGGCACAATATATCTACTCAAGAATGATAAAACATTCAATATTGGACTGTAGTTGATGATCCATAAGAAACCCTATTTTTTTCATTAAAAATGAAAAGAGTTAATACACACAAAAAAAATCTCAATATATATAAAAAGAACAAAGTTTTTTCAAAATTTACAAAAACCCTAAAGCATAATATTACAGAAAAAATTGATTTCTTCCATTAAGTAGAAAAAATGAGTGTATCTAAATTATTATGCAATAGATCAGAGAATTATAAATGATGACAAAGAAAGAAAAGAGAAACAAATTCTGGAAAAAAAATTAACCTTGTTAGAAACTTGACAGTTGAAGGTTATTGGTAAAGAAGTTCTTCAATCACCCATCTATAGCTTCAATCGAAAATGAAAAGTTGAGTGTACCCAAATGAAAGAGTGATTCTTACTGCAATGAAGAAGAGAAGAAACCTAGAATACCATAAGTGGCGTTTGTGAAAGCTTATCAATAAAGGGTTTGAAGGGTAGTTTTGTCATTTAATAAATTTATCCCATCACAAATTGTGATGGGATTATTATACCACCCTTTTGGAGGGATAACTTATGTTGGTACTATTTATTAACCCCAGGATAAGTTATCCCAAACTTCCCAACCAAACACTAAATTAAGTGTCATTAAATATTCATCCCAGGACTATTTGTATCTATCCTTCATACCAAACGACCCCTATAGTTTGAAAGAATTATCACTTGTAACTATAGTTAGGATTTTATTGCTATTATCTCTCCTCTCTTTTTCTCTCTCGTCTCTCTCTATCTCCTCTCTGTCCAATACAAATGATAACAAGCAATTATACAAATATAAATGACAAGTGTCAACTATACATGTCTTTTTTAGTGATACAAAATACAAATACACATATATTCAGTGAAACAATATTAATACAAATGATAACAATCAATTATATAAATACAAAGGTTGAACTTGATACGACATAGTTACAATTTATTCATTGATATGTATATTTTAATAAGGCATTGGCCTTAGACCCCCAATTTCAGGGGGCCTCAATTTTTTACCAAGAATAAATTATGTGTTAATTTTTATAGAAAAAATATTGATTATTTACGATAAAAAGTAGTATATATTTAAAATTATTATTTTATTCTCTTCAACCCCATTCAAATAGAAGAAATCAAGAAAATATTGTTTTATTTTCTTCCACTCTCTACTAATACTCACATTATTTTCTTTTAACTCCTTTTACACTCTCTTCTTTAAATTGTTGATAAGTTAGAGTAATATTCTGTCAAAAACATCAATTAATAGTCGAAAAGTATTGAACAAATTGAATTGTAAATTCTTTTTCCATTTCTTCTTAGATTTTCAAGCATTACAACAACCATAGTAAAATGTGGGGTAACCAAATTATCAACTTCATCAAAGCTATGGTTCTAACTCTTATATTTATTTGAAATTTGTCAACTTATTACTTGTAGAACTATGTTAACAATTCATAAAATGATTGCCCAAGTAAAATAATATTTTTCAACGTTGAATTAATAAAATCTTATTTAAAACTAATAATTGAAAAAGAAATCGAATAAATCATTTATATATATAAAAAATAATATTAAGTAATACTTTGCATTTAAAAATGTAAGAAAAATAAATTTTAAATAAATGCATGTGAAGTTTATTTAGATTTTAGGTCTCTAATTAAGATTTCGCTTTAAGCCTCCGATTACGTTGAGCCGCCCCTGGATACGAATTGTATTCGTTAATATTATTGGTACAACATTGATACGAATGATAACAATCGACTACTTGAACTTGATATAACATTGATACAATTGTATTCATTGATACAATTCACATTGATACACATTGTAATCGGATACAAATTGTATTCGTCAATACAACTATATTGATTGATACATATACATACTAATTATATATCAAATATACAAATACAATTGTTGATATATATATATATATATATATATATATATATATATATATATATATTAGTTACTTATATACAATTGTCCAACAATTATACAAATATAATTTGTCTCTCTCCTTTCTCGGGTCTCTCTCTTGCTCGCCTCTCTCCTCTCTCACATAGTCTTCCTCACATTTCTCCACTTCTAACATGTAGTTATGAATCGTAATCAAGTAAACTATAGCTATTTTGCCTCATAATGTTTGAAGCCTTTGCTATTTTTGAAAGTTCCTCACAAAAAATTGGCACAACAAACCAAGTATCAACTAAGACATCAAATTAATATTCATTAGCCATGTTTTAAGAAATTGACATATATATACAATAATAATAACACATTTGATTGATTTACTTCTAATAAATTTATCTCAAATTATTGCATTCCATGATTCTCTCGCTTGATGAACCAGTTGTTGTTTCTGCTAAACATATAGAGTTTGTGTTAAACATACGCAACCGACACTTTTGTACTTCATTATATTCGATCAACATACATTCAGGAAAATCAATGCTTGATTATTATTTTTACTATAAAAAGTTTAATTAATTACATATAGTGTTATTCGAGTTTTTTAAAAATAAATTATAGTATTTTTCATTAACTTGGTTCTCTCTATTGTTCAGTACTCAACCTCCATTAAGAAGCATTGATATTTCAAGGAATTGTCCACAAATTTATTTTGAAAGAAGTAGTTATTCTCTCTTTACACATGACGCCACTCACTCGATCTTTGATTTATCATTGTAAAAAATGTAACTTATCAAATAAATATTTGTACCTTTATTTAATCGTTATATACACTATGGACAACTTGTGTATCAACGTAGTATGTGACATCTTGAACACATTGAAATAAATATAAAACTTTGAACATTGCTTAAATTAGTGTATGAAATTAGATATTAATTGTGTATCAAACTTGAATAGGTTTAGTGATATAAGAGTTGTATGTGAACTAAGATGTCTGAAAAATATGAATGAGTTATGTATACCATATGTATAAAAACTAGTATGTTAAAATTTGAATCTTCATATAATAAATACATATGAATTACTACATTTTGTTTCTTACCTGTTCTCACATCTCGACAATTCACGTCCCTATTGAATTTCAGTCGGACAATCTATGATATACTCTCTTAGCTGGAGACTAACACCTTGTTTGGATGGTTGTTACCCGTTGTATAGTATTGTTGGCCTAAATACCATGTTTCATTTTAGTTGTTACTTAAATTCTATTGTATCGTGTTGTTTAAATCCATCGTTAGGTAACAATGAAAAGGGAAAGGTTGTTTGTTGCATTTAACATTTTGAGTATATAAATATTGAATGAAAAGGAAAAGTGATATATATCCATCAAGCCTCTGTACTCGAGTCTTGTTCATATTCCCACCCAAACAAAGTGAAAAGAAACAATAAACCACAAATGTAAAATTTGTAATCCAAGTGTATCTATACATATTTACCGCAGCTCGAAAAACACCTTACTAAAGACTCAACTGATACAATGGATCTAGCCTAGTGGTGTGGAAGAAGACCTGAGTGATTAAAGATTCAAATCTTAACCCAATCAAGAACATCAAGTGAATTCTTTCCGTTGGTGAGTGCTGCTGGAAGATAGCAACTACATGGTGAACTAGTCGAATTGCTAAACCAACCAAGACAATATAGTTAATTGGTATGGAAGTATGGAACCATAACTACTACCATAATAGCTTTGTGCAAACTGTTCTAAGACAAGATAGAAAATTGGTACCAATAATATCCTAAACTCTTAACATCTGTTCAGCACTAAAAGGAAATAAAGTGCAGAAGCCAAGTTGACCAGAATCTTGAAATGATATACTCACTGCAACAAATCTTAACTACCACTCAATGGCTTAAAAGAAAATGGGAAAAGAGAACTCTTTTTCAAATTTGGAACAAAAAGAAATAAGGTTTGATCCATAAAGGAAGTCTAATAATTTTCTCATAAAAAAGATGGGCATGCTAAAACCAAGAATACAAATATCTGAAAGGCTGCTCGCAAATTAAATTATGTATTACTAAAAAAACCAAAACATTTAGGGTCCAAACTACAAAACTTAACTTTATCCACGCTGCAAAAGCGTGAAATTGACTTGGAACAGTGGATTTAGCGACCGAGACAGTTTAAGTAGGGGTGGCAGATTGAGCAGCCATCCTCTTTCGTGCCTCCTCGATGATGGTCAACTTAATTCCTTTACCTTTGGGGTAGTGAAACCCACGGCTTAGTACCCTTGCCAAGAGTGAACACATTTCCCAAACATGTAGCAAATTCATGACCCTGAGAATCCTGGATGTGGAGAGTCTCAAAGATACCCTTATGTTTCTCCTTGTTCTTAATAACACCAACACGTCCCCTGTTTCTATCTCCAGTCACCATCACAACATTCCCAACGTCAAACTTGATGAAATCAACAATCTTATTAGATTCCAAGTCCAGCTTTATGGTATCATTGGCCTTGATGAGCGGATCAGGGTAGCGGATTGTTCTTCCGTCGTAAGTGTTCAGGTATGGGATCCTTTTCTGACCAAACTGCACAGAGCGAACCTTGCAGAGCATAAACTGATAATGGGAAGAACAACATTTAAATAAGAGCAATATACCACCAATAAACTTTGCAAGGTGAGGAAATGAATCTAACAGAGAAATTCCTCACAAAAGCAAAAAATAAAATATTAAGCTACCTTGGACTCCTCATCCCTGATAGAGTAAAGACTGAATCGGCCCTTGGTGTCATAAAGGAGACGGAAGTTCTCATTAGTCTTCGGGATGGAAACAACATCTGTATATAGAAAGATAAAATTATTCATTGTCAATGAGCAAAACAAGCCAGACAGCCGATAAAAAATAATGAAAATTGAACCAAAACTTCTTTTGACAAACATATCACGTATCCGTAGTACTCCAGAAGTTCCAATTTATATGGCTCTACCTACTTTAGAATGTTTCGAAATGTTCAACACAATTCTCTTTCTACACAACTTTAAGAAATCAAATTCTTCAAAGAATTAAGAATTAAACTTTAATGTGATGTTTTATAGATCAAATTAACTTTTCAACCAGTACTTTAATACTCTTTTCAAATATACCTATAAGATAATGCAGATGTTTAAACCACGTAAACATCAAATACTGTCAATATAACATGAATAGATGATACGTCCAAACTTACACTCCAAATAAGAAGTGTAAACGGTCGTTGTCAATTTACAGAACTCAACCAGAGTTGAGCTTTATCCCACGGAGAATTTCTTTACAGATAAAGTTTCACTATCGCGTTTACTCAATTGTCGTTACTATTTCCTAAACAATTAACAAGAAAAGTAAAATTTGGTTTAATTGAAAAGTATTCTATCAGCAAGCAATTCCAGTCAAAACTTAGTTACATGGTTCACAAAAGATCTCATTGTAAGTTGATTCAATTAATTTAAAGAAACCAGATTTTGTATTCACTATGAAATCGATTATAACGCTCTCTCGTAAATTGAGTGTCAAGTAAATCAATGTTTACAAACTCTTTGCGAATTAAATAAATCTAATGTTTCTCAGCCTAATTAGATAATATTAACTCTAATTCTCTTGAACTTAAGTGTTATCGATATTGGACTTCGCTTAATTTGATATGGTGTTAAAGATCCTTTCTCTCAAAATCCAACTTTAACTCTGATTCGTAAACTTAGTTTAGTTTTTTCCCAACTGATGTTTTTCTCTCGAACAAACACCAGATACATAACTGGCTAAAGCGTGCACTTAATAGACTAAACTTGATAATGAAAGCTGTAAACTACAAGTTGTAAACAAAGATTGCCTTTTACTCATTTTACGAAATCGCAACTAGAATATCATTATTGATCCCACACACCCAGTCGTGATGTTTAGCCACTCATGTTCTTATGCACATAATCAATAATAGATAATGAAAACATGTTAAAAATTACTTACAAAAATAATTGGTAAATCAACAACCACTTGATAATCTCAAGATCGAAATGAACAACGTCCCACAGCTGACAACAATCTGAATCCAAAATATAAAACTAAAGTTTTTCTCTGTTCCTCGTCGTGAAACTTCAGATAATGCATAATAATTCACAAAACGACCTAAAGTAATTCAAAATAGAATGTTTAAAATGAGTTCTAATCAAGTTAGGACTGAGTTGTTGGGCCTTGTCACGGCCACTACCACAACCCGTCAAGGGTTTCACGGACCATGAAGCCCTCTGTGGTCTTGCCTTGGAGCTTCCCCAGAGTGGGTCTTCAAACTTGGTCACTGGAAAATGTACCATGAGAGACACCACGGTCCGTAGTGAGGACCACGGCCTGTGAAGACACCCGTGGTCTTTACTTGGGTTTCAACCTTCTTTCAACTCTTTCTTGCTTTTATACTGGTTCAGCTTCACGGTAAGTACCACGGTTCGTGGTAAGAAGAACGGCCCGTATAACCCTCCGTGATCTTCACTTCGTTATTCTTGCTCTTCATCTTCTCAAGGCCCAGTTCTGCCCCACTTTCACGTGCTCAACCACGGACTGTAACGAAGTTAACGGTTCATGAAGTTGGCTGTGAACTTCACTTAGGCCAACATCAGTTCTGCTTCTTTTTCTGTACAACCCAGATTCTGCCTACACATTTAACAAACCCATCAAATAATCCCAAAATATCACTTAATTCCAGTATTAGTTCATAGTTATTAAGCATCAAATGTGCCACGATTTTGCGGCACATCAATAGATGGTGCATTAGAAAAGATAATGAAAACAGAAGAAGTAAATAAAGAGCATTTACCCATGAAACCAACATGATATGTCTTATCTACCCTAACTTTCCCATCAACCACAACTTGTCGTTGCATCAGACTTGAGATCACCTCTCAATATGTGAGAGCATACTTCAACCTGTTTCGTATGATAATGACCAATGTCAAGCACTCCTTGACTTGTGTGGCCCAGATGATGGCTTAGGAGCCTATAGAGCAAAAGACATAATTTTTAAAGCTAAAGCAGCTCCAAATCATCTCGAGTTACTTGGAAAATACTCAAAGATAATGCACTTACAAATGTTCCACCAAGTTTATCAAGTATCCAATGCTTTGGGGCATTGAGCCTCTTCAGATGCTTCTTCAAACCTCTAGCCTGTAAATAAATGAAAGCCTAAGTTTTTATATAAAATTTCCTCGATATATCCTCAACATGCATGTTGTTTCCAAAAATGTAAAAGTAACGCTAAGTATGCAACATGATATATAACACAAAACCAATCAATCACTTTATGGTCTAAGGATCAATACACATGCGGAATGGCAAAGTTGTCTAAAAAAAGAAAACCATCCTCCATAAACAAGGTTCACAGAAGTCATGACTCATACTGTAAGGAAAAGTTATAGCATCAGACCCATTGAATGGGCCTATCCAATACCACTTGAAGTAAATGGCCAAAATCATCAGAGAACTATAAATTAAGCCGTATAGATCATGTAAAGGGTATTGGATCAACCCCGAATAAACACTCTATCTTTCGCAAATAAGTCATTAAACTGAGTACAACACCGAGACAATCGAATAGAATGAGACAGTAATGAAACTAAAAAAATTGATGACCTAAAAATTTATTAATTACCATTAGAAGAAAAGTATATAACCAATACTCAATCCACAACTACAAGTAAAAACACTAAACTTATTTGAACCGATCTGGCACCCTATTAGTTTTTAGGTCGCATCTCTACAACAAAACTACAATAAAAATTTCACTATCAAACAAGTAGATTTTGGCATCAATGACATGAAACTGATTGATCACAGAAATTTTTTTGAACAAATCCAATGTTTCCTTCACAAAGTTTTTATTTTTCCACCGACCCAGTAATTCAAATATGTTTCTACATGATATAATCCATGAAAAAAATTCCCTTCAAATTCTATGATATAATCCATGAAAAAAATTGTACCAACAAAACTCAGCAAAGTGTATAAGATTGATAAATAGATGCATCGTAGTACATACAAAAAAAAAACTTAATCAGTGAAGAAATGAAGGTTAGAAGAACGAACCATTTTGTTGGTCTAACAATTTCTCTATATTTTTTTGCTGCTACGTTGAAGAAGACGAGAGAAATACTTCAACCCTAGTTTTTTTGTTATAACCTTGCAAGCCTATGGGCTATGGATAAGTTGGGCTGGGCTTTTAATGGGTTACTAATTTGGGCCTCCAACTACTTTTCATAAGAAAAAGAGATTAGAACAATAAAATTGTATAAAATAGCAAATTATTAATTCAAATTGAATTGTATAACCATAGTTTGATTTAATGTAACCCATAGCAAACAATTGTCATTCGCCTCTCTCCCTGAATTTCTCGCTCTCCACTCTCCTGATCTCACTCGACATTCTCTCCCTCGCCTCTTTCACTATACAAACACAAATGTATAAAATGAGTCTGTGTTTGTATAAAGCGAGAAAAAAATTGTATATACAAATACATATATTTTTGTCCTATACACTTATAATTATACAAATACAGATCTTCCCCTGCCTAGTTTTCTTTTGTCTTTCTCTCTTTCTCGCTTTATACAAACACAAATATACAATTGATTCGTATATGTTTGCCAAAATATACATATTAATAGTCATATTCATATATGTATACCGAAATATACATATTAATAGTCATTCATACATGTATACTGAAATATACATATTAATAGTCATTTGTATATGCATATTGAAATATACATATTAATAGCCATATTCGTATATGTATATCGAAATATACATATTAATAGTCATAACAAACATGAAGTTTGCTATGGAGCGCAATTATACAAACTATAACTACAACATACAAATATAATTTTTATGTTTGCTAAACCTAAAATTTACTCTACAATATATTACCAACTAATAAGATGTCAAATTAGCATTCATTAGTCATGTTTTAAGAAATTATGTATGTGCAATAACGTATTTTGTAGATATACTTCTAATAAATTAATATCGGACTGTCGTACTTCATGAGTCTCTTGTTTGGCGAAGTAGTTATTGTTTCAGCTAAACATGTGCAATTTGTGTTAAATATATACGGTCGAATTAAGTTTTGATTTTTTTTTACTCTGCGAAAGGTATCTTAATTACATATCGTGTTATTCGAGTTTATTTTAGAGGTAAAATATTATATCTTTCGTCAATTTTGGTTCTCTCTATTGTTCATTCAACCTCTATTAAGATTGTCATTGATATTTCGAGGAATTGTCCACAAGTTTGTTTTGAAATAAGTAGTTATTCTTCTTTTTCAGTATGACAGATGACGTTATTCATTCAATATTTGATTTAACATGTAAACTTATCAGATAAATATTTGTGAATTTAAATGTCATAAACAATACGAATAACTTGTGTATCAATATAGTATGTGACATCTTGAACACAATGAAATAATTATAAAATTTTGGACATAGCTAAAATTAGTGTATGAAATTAGATATGAATTGTCTGTCAAATTTGAATAGGTGTTGTGATGTAAAAGTTGTATACAACACGTATTATTGTGAACTAAGATGTCTGAAATATATGAATTAATTATGTATAACATATGTATAAAAACTAGTATGTTAAAAGTTGAACGTTTATATATTTCAAATACACATGAATTACTATATTTTGTTGGAGTCCACTTTGCAATGAAAAAGTGGCTCCTGATTCAGAGACTTTTACGTTAGGTTATAAATTTTCTACCATATACAAAAAAAAATCTTTGCTTCAAGTGTTGAGTCGCAAGTATTCCATCAAATCAAGAATAATCGTAAATAGAAGAATCAATGGATTACATATCTTTTTTTTAAGATTTTATAGAGATTGTAAGCTTCGCATAAATTCAAATACAAATACTATTTTTTGCTTGCTATTTTCCTTTCTTGTTTGTTGTATTTCAGGATTGAAAACTTTAGACGCAAACAGTGTGATCATGTCATTATCTTAATATTTTCTTCTCATTTTTTTTATATCGTTTTATCTTTATTTATTATTTAATAGTTATATATATTTCATTTTTTTACTATACCTTTTCATAGCAGTTTTATCTCATAGCCTATTTTTCTTACAGATTTATCATCCAAATTATGAATGTGTGATTATATAACGATAAAGAATGACACAATTTATCAAAACACTATATTCATTAAAACAATACGATAAGTCGATAACTCTAAAATAATATATATTATAAAACAATACGTAACGGATGATACTTCCCTTCTTCAAAACAGTTCCTCATCATTCACCACGCTCCTTGTGTCTCCTCTCTTCTCATTCCACGTGTTTCTCATTCTGCCGTGAAATTTCAAGAACCAAGAATTTTTTTTTTTACTTAATCCCCAAATTCAATCTTGTAGAAACCTCAAACCCCATAAAATACAAGTTTTTTTTCCAAATTCCATGTTGTCAAAAATGGAATTTTCTTTCCAAAAAAATGTAGTCTCATATTTCCTAGTTTGCTTGCTATGTTTTACCCAATTTTCTTCAATTTCTTGTGAGAAAAAAGTTTCCTTGACTTTGTATTATGAAAGTCTCTGTCCTTACTGTTCCAATTTCATTGTTAATTACTTACCTAAGATTTTCAAGAATGGGATGATTGATATTGTTGATCTTAAGCTTGTTCCATGGGGCAATACTAAACTTCAACCAGACAATACCTTCAAATGTCAGGTAATCCAAGATTCCCCTTTTTAGTGGGGGTTCATGTGTAGTTTGATTTTGAAGCTTATGGATTTGGATTATAGTTCTTTAATATGTACATATTCATCAAATTGCTAGATTACTCTAGCTCCGCCCCTCAATTGGAGGCGGATCCGAAATTTAGCTAGCGTTTGACCATAGATTTTAGAAAAATTACATTTAAATATATGTTTGACAGTTTCCAAAAATGGGCTTAGATGAGGTTTTGGATTTCTGGGACTTCCTCTCATGAAAGTTCAAATTTTTTCAAAGTAAAATGCATGTCCAAACACAATTTCAAGTTAAAATTTGATAACTTTTCATATTCCAGAATACTACTAGTTCAGTTGAACCAAGTAAACTATGACACCTCTGAGTTTAGAGTGTGATATTTATACATTTTGTAATATTTTTGTGTATGTATAATGGCTGATCAAATAAAGAGCGAGTGGAGTTGAACCCATTGAGAAGGACTAGATCTGTATCCGGGGTATAGTTTGGCTAGTTAAGTTTTATTTTGTGGTTCTTACACATGTATATTCCGGAAGTAGCCTCTCTAACTCCCAAGTTAAGGGTAAAGTTTGCGTACACACTATCCTCTCCGGATCCCACTTGTGGGATTACATTGGGTGTGTCGTTGTTGTTGTTACATAAGTATATATTTATATGATGCATAATATCAGGGAAAACTAGAGATTTATGAAATTCTCTTTGTAATGGTTGCAGCATGGAAAAGCTGAATGCTTTCTGGATATTGTAGAGGCGTGTGCAATTGATGCCTGGCCAGATTTGGTAAGCTTCTAATTAAAGTTGTTGGGCATGATTTCGATAAGTTGTGGTTTGCTAGTTGAAAAGCTTAAAAACATCACAGCTCATTTCATCTAGAGCACGTTCAGTTTGATGTATAGGAAGGAATAATCCATGCGTTACTAATATTTGTATTACTAATCCTTGCATAACTTGTGTTGAAACCTATGTTGCTTGAACTCTCAAAAATTGTCATCTTACTGGTGTCAGGTTCTCTAAAAGTGCACTACTTTTGGAGTATCCTACACACAACTGTCAAATTTTTTTTTAAAATTTGGAGAGTCTGAGCAACATAGCTTGAAACAAACAACCCCTTAAAAGATAATGTGTAGCACCACGTTAGTGAGTTACTTGATAAATGATAGGTAGCATGTTACTTTTATATCTCTCTAAGGAGGCTATTCTAAATTCTGGTTGCATTTTTATTGGATTTTTGATGCAGAATGAACACTTTCCTTTCATTTACTGTGTGGAAAGTCTGGTCTACCACAAGAATTATACCCAATGGGAAACATGTTTTGAAAAACTGAATTTGAAGAAAAAGCTTGTTACTGATTGTGTCCTCAGTGGGCGAGGGAAAGAGGTTAGTTCTCTTGATTGATTTACAGCTAATCATAAATCATGTCCTTTCTATTTCTCTCTCCGGTTTTTGTTTTTTGGGTGTTATTGAGCATTTCATGGTAAGTTGGTATTATTTCTGAATTACTTTGCTGTAAAGATGTATTTGAATTTATAATTTCACATCATAATGAGCAAAAAAAAGAACTTTTGTTTTCCATTGTTGTTCTATATCCTTGATCAATAGATGTTGAGCATATGAATATGAAGAGGAATTCTTTCAAGTCAGCTATTGTTAGCTCACAGATATACATTCTTGAGCATAATAGCTTGCGTTATTTATCTATGTATATAGAAGTAGTTGAATTTGAATGTATTCTTCACGAAATTAAGTTTAAGTAGACAGTCATAAAAAATAAAAAGAAAGCAAAGTATTCTCTGTTATATCTTGCTTCGTTATCGTAATAGCTATAGTTCCACCTGTTTGGATATACCTCCTCTTTCTCCCTCTTGGATATACCCTTCAATGTGTTGGTAAATAGCACATAAAAATACTATTCAGGGTATATTACAAGAATAAAAATGGACGTGACAGCGAGAATAAAAAAGAGAAACAACAAAACCAAGATTCAAATGTGGAAAATCATTCTCAATAAAGAATAAATCACAGCTCGGAAGGATCGATTCTTTCAAAACACAAGCAGTCCCTTTAGATATTTCTCCGGTACATGGAATATCCAGTTGAGAGATCCCAGTGTTCTGTTCTGGGATTTCCAAGAAACCTGCTGACAGCACCGCTTGCATGAGCAATGTCATGTGTTGCAAACTGTTGCGTAATTAAACTCCCGATGGTAAAGGAATAAGGAACTTCTCCCATGCTATTTTTCTCTTCCTTTGTTTTAAGACGCATCTTCTTGCTCAACTTTGTACGGCTAGCAAGTGGTGTGCAGATTGACTTAGCATTCTTCATGTTAAAGCAGTCAAGTACACATTCGATGTACTTCGCTTGTGACAACCACACCTTTCTACAAATGACTTGGACAAGTCTCCCGTCAACTTGATCAACTTCTTGTCTTGTCATATAATAATCATGTCATCCATGAACAACAGAATGATAAAAAGTTATAAAAAATTTACAAATGATACTATTTTCTTGTAGAGATTCCATCTCTTTTTGCATGACTTTCATCCAATACCTTCTTAAGACTTTTCGGTTCCTCTCATCACTAATGAGGACATACTTGAGGAAGCATACTTGGATGATTAATGATTTTACCCTTTGCCTTTTTTGATTTCCTTAGAGGTTGCTCTACTTCTTGAGTAGGATCATCAAGTGGCGCCCCTTCCTCAACATCTTCATCAGGGTGCTCTTTCTCAGCAACCTTCTCTACTCTTTCTGTAGTGCTTTCTCCGCCTACAAGATGGCTAGAAGTAGAATTAATGTAACAAGATTATGGGCTATTTTTTTTCCTGGCAACGCTGACTGTTTATTAGCAATTCCACATTATTCTCTTTGAACCTATATTTCTGCTTCTTGAAACTTCTTTTCGGGATCCCACAATATGTAACCGATGAATATGCAGGGATTTTCCAACTTCATTTGTTGCTCCTACAGTTCATGTTCTGAAGCTCTCACATGAACACCTTTAGCTTGGGAGTAGGGCACCTCCTCATTCGTCTAAACTTTCTCCGGGATATCTTAACCAAGTGAAATTAATAGACTTCTGTTGATCAAGTAATAGGTTTTCTGAAGTCTGAACTGCTTCATCTGAACATGACTTGGCACTTGAGCCATTCTGTGCATGTTTCTCACCTTCTCAACCATGAGGCAATTCATCCTTTTAGTTACACCATCGTGTTGTGGTGGGGTTTCGGGAACTGTCTTTTCATGTATGATCCAATGACTTGAACAATACTCATCAAATTCCATTGAAATGTAGTCACCTCTGTTGTCAAGTCTGAGACGCGTTAGTGTTCAAGTTTGTCTCCATTTCCACTAGAACAAGGAACTTCTGAAAATCTTGAAACACCTAGTTTTTGGTTCTCAAGAAATAAACCCACAGTTTTCGGCAAACAAGTGGCGGCTTGGCTAACGAAATTGTAATTTTAACCTTATTCTCATGATTTATGAGAGTAGCATATAGAGGAGAAGTGAGTCAAATTAATTAAAAAATTCAAAACAAAATTGCTAACATAGTGGTAAAAGTACTTCAGAAATTTGTAGTGGTGCAGGTCAACAAATGATGTCTTCCTCGTTTCTTGCTATGATGAGACCGGAGAGGATTTAAGTTACTCACATGCGCTGTTTGAGATTGATGAAATTGTGTAGAATAACTCAGCAAGCTAGTCCTAGCATCCATTTGTTTGCTTGAATTCCAACAACAGAAAATCATTATTATCGAGCTTATCGGAAGCAAATTTGATTCATTAAGAGCTTTGATGGTACAATGTTTTGTTTCTTATAGTAACATCTTATGTTCTGTGAATTAATGTTACTTGATCTTATGTGCAGCTCGAACTACAGTATGCGGCTGAGACGAATGCCCTTCAACCTCCACATAAATATGTACCGTGGGTTGTTGTTGATGGTCAACCACTTTATGATGTTAGTTCTTCTTACTCTACATTTCAGAACTTGCATTGTTTATTATCTAGTGTTATAGTCCTTTTTTCACTGTTTGTCGAAATATATTTTCGAGTTCTTTTCCTGCATGCACGCCGAGAATAAACTCCTTCTCCCCTCCCCCCCCCCCCCCACACACACGCACCCAGCATTTCCCCTGAAAACTATTTCACAATAATATGAAAGTTACCAGCATTACACTTTAAGGAGCGGGCTTCAACCTTCTGGGCTGATATAGAGCTTTGTACCTTTGAAATTGCCTTGGCTCTCAACAGTAAACAGTTGCTCGAAGTCTTTTCTATATCTATCTGCTATCGAAGTTTTTGTTTTGTACAATTTTACAACAACATACCTAGTGTAATCCCACAAGTGGGGTCTTGGGAGGGTGGTGTACCTTGTGAAGGTAGAGAGATTGTTTTATGGTTTGCTGTATGAAAATTCTTTACTCTTGACAATATATTTCATTGTTGCAGGACTACATGGACTTCATTAGCTTCATCTGCAAAGCGTACAAAGGAACTGCCCCGGTCCCTAGTTGCAGCTCATCCATCAATGTCATTAAAATTGGAAGGAAATTTAATCCTTTCTGTTTAAAGCAGACAGCCATGTCAAAGTTATCAACTGTAAGTTCGGCTATCACATCATGGTTGAACCGCGCTAAGCTCACTGCATCTGCATGATACTATAGAGCTCGTTGGTGCAGACACACGTTTTTCGTTTTATGAAATGATGAGATACTGTAGTTGGTTTATGCACTTGTTATGATGGATGATAATGAAGAAGGTGCTCAGTTCTCTCTAATCAGCTGTTGATGGGAAATGTTGTAATATGAGAATTCAGAAACACCCTCTCTACCTTCGTGAGGTAGTAGTAAGGTCTGTTTGCGTATGTACATTCTATCCACCTCAGTTGTGAGATTTCACTGGATATGTAGTTGTTGGTTGAATTGTGATGTGAATATAGAAAGTGTGGGTTTTTATAAGTTGTCTACATCTAAGTAGCCATGACATTGATTTATGATCTTATTATGTTTTGATCTTTTTTAGCACCATTGCGCACAGTTCAGGGTGAAAATAATGGATCCAGTTGGGTTTTAAATTGTACTATGGGTTATTAGCTTGTTTTGGTCAACCTTCTAATATTAGCTTATTTTAAAAAAATACTCCTTTTGTTTCTAATTACTTGTCCATTTTAACTTTTTTAGTTGTCTCTAATTTCTTATCCATTTGACAAATCAAGAAAAAATAATTTTTTTATCTATTATATCCTTAATTAGTTACTTTAAAAAAAGTAGAACTTCTTGAAAATCTTAAGTTTTTAATTCATTCGTTTCATAATTAATAGGGTAAAATGGTAAACACACTATGTCAATCATTGTTTTCTTAACATGTGTGTCAGTTTAAAAGTGGACAAGTAATTATGGATAGATGGAGTACTTTTGATGAGAAGTGATTTATGTTTGATCAATAAATTTTAAAAACAATTTTGAGAAACAACTTAATGTTTGGTCAAGTTTTTAAAAAATGTTTTGAAGTGTATTTTCTTCTTAAAAATGTTTTTCAAAAAAAGTTTTTTGAGGAAAGATAATCTTTTTTTTAGCTTCTGAAAAACAGTTTATTTTATTTTTTACACTTATTTTCTCTGTAAATTTGATCCAACACCCTCATTTTTTAAAAAAAAAAAAAAACTCTTTTTTGACGTAAATAAGAACTTTAACATTTTTTTTAGAAAGTGGCACTTGACTACGGGTGATATCGATGAGATCTGAAGTAGCTTTTAAATAAAATATAATTCACGTGGAAATTTTTTTATTCATATACAAGACAGCTAATAAAATCACATTATTTTATTCCAATAGAAAAAGTATATAAAAAATATAATTGAAATTTATGAATAGTCATGTGAAATCATGTGCACATAATATTATTTTAGAATTTCTCGTTTCCTATGGCGTTCGCATTATGTTTTTAAGTGATACCGGTATTTATTTTAATTAAAAAGTAAAAAAAATGAACAATTTATTATATAATAATAGTATAGACTGTTTTCACTGATCAAAGTGAAGAGGCAATTTTAAGATTGATTTCAGCTTTATCTATGATAAAATGATGATTACATCAGCACAAACTCTATAAAAGTCAAAAACACAAAAAAAATATCCCATATTCCATCATCTCAAAATGGGATTTTTTCTCCAAAAAAAATTATCATCATTTTTCCTATTTTCCTTGCTATGTTTCATCCAACTTTCTTCCATTTCTTGTGAGAAAAAAGTTTCATTAGCTTTGTATTATGAAAGCCTCTGTCCTGGTTGTTCTAATTTTATTGTTAATTATTTACCTAAGATTTTCAAGAATGGGATGATTGATTTTGTTGATCTTAAACTTGTTCCATGGGGAAATACTAAAATTCAACCCAATAACACCTTTAAATGCCAGGTAATCCAACAATCTCTTTTTTTCTTGAACATATCATGTGTTAGTGTTGAGTTTTAAATTAGTTTTTGTATATAAAAATCACTATTTCCGGCTATTCGAGAGATATTTTGATTGAATCATTGAGAAAATAACAAATAGTAGTGTTTTCACATGGAATAATTAAGATACCTGTTGATGGTGGGAGGTGTGAGGTATCCCGTGAAATTAGTTGAGGTGTGCGCAAGGGACTTATGATGTTCTCTTTGTTGTAATGGTTGCAGCATGGTCCAGCTGAATGTTTTCTGGACACTGTAGAGGCTTGTGCTCTAGATGTCTGGCCAGATTTGGTAAGTTACGGAGCAATTTACTTGCACATATATAGTTCAGTTATCGAAAATTGATGATTCTGCGACTATGCTAAAATCTGGTTACATTTTTATTGGATATATTTGATGCAGAATGAACACTTTCCTTTTATTCACTGTGTGGAAAGTTGGATCTACCATAAGAATTATACCCAATGGGAAACATGTTTCCAAAAACTGAATTTGAAGAAAAAACTCGTTACTGATTGTGTTGGCGGTGACCGAGGTAAAGAGGTTAGTTCTCTTCATTGATTTACATCTAATCCCGTTCACTCGTCTGTTTCTATTTTTCCCTTGAGCCGAGGCTCTATCGGAAACAACCTTTGAAGTAAAGGTAAGGTCTACGTACATACTCTCTCCCCCCATCTACTTTGTGGGATGATACTAGGTATGTTGATTTCACATCGTAGTGTTTCCACATTTATTGCTGTAAAGAACAAAAAAATTCATAGATGTGGAGCGAACTTGATATGTTAAGAACTTCGATTGAATTTTTTCAGCAATAGTATATCTTATGCTGTGTGAATTAAACGTCACTTAAATCTTATGTGCAGCTTGAACTACGTCATGCAGCTGAGACACCTCCACATAAATTTGTGCCATGGGTTGTTGTTGATGGACAACCGCTTTACACTGTTAGTTTCTAATTCTATATTCTTGCATTTTGCAATATTATATACCTGCTACAGTCCCTATCGGAAACTACTTCTCTAACTCTCAAAGTAGAGATAACGTCTACGTACACTCTACCCTCCCAGACTCCCCTTGTGGAATCACATACACTGGATTTGTCTTTCATATTGCCTTTTGCTTTCAACAATTCTTCATAAGTCTTTTCTACATCTATCTGCTTCCAGAAGTGTTGTTTTGTACGATTTGTGACTAATGTAAATGACCTCTATGTGGGGGAGGGGAATCGGAAGTTTTGTAGATGATGGTTGTGATCAAGAAGTACATAGAACTCAGAAAATCATTGATTATGGTGTAGTATGAAAATTCTCCTCTGAGTACGACTTGGTCTGTTAATCGCGTTAAACCATCCAAACGCTATGTTGCTCTATGGTCAATCTTCAAAACTGCCACCAGGTGTCTGTCAGATCCTTCAAAAGTAGCATTGTTACGTTGGAGGTTTAGCATTGAGTGTTTGAACAACATAGTCCAAAGGAGTACCGTTAGCCCTCAAAAGTACTTTCCTTCTAACGCGATGACAATGTATTTTCATCATTGCAGGACTACAGGGAATTCATAAGCTACATTTGCAAAGCTTACAAAGGAACCACGCCAATCCCCGGTTGCAGCTCATCTGATTCTTTAAGTTTCACTTCCAAGTTATCAACTATAAGTTCAACAATTACATCATTTGTTGAACAGAGAGTTAAGCTTGCTGCATCTGCATAATCCACAGACTGCTCTCTATCGCGCGCGTAAACTATATAATAGAGCTCCTTGATGCTGGTTATGTTTTATGAAATGATGAATTGGTGACTGCATTTGTAAAATATTTATCATAGTTTGAATGATAATGAAGTTGTTCAGTTCTCTAATAAGTTGTTTATAGAAATTGTTTGCTTTTGTTATACAATTTATAGCACCTTATCACTTATCAGCATGAGACTCGGTTATCTCGAGCAAATACTCTAAAAGACATTGATCGTACGGACATTCTTTTGCATAAATTATGACAAATTGAATTTGGCTGTGGTCTGTGGATATATCGGCAAAAGTCATTTTTTTTAATTGAACACTATACAATTTCGAAGAAAAAAAAGGAGCTTTGCCGTTGAGAAAAAAGAAGAAGGCAATTACTTCACTTTACTCGAGCTAATCAGGCTTGATGTCGGGATCTAGAAGAAGATTTGATTCACCAATAGGCGAAGAAGCAATTCCAGTATATATCTACTATTGTCATCTCACCTCATTCAATCTTAATGACATATAGTTCAGTATTTGATGTTAAAAATTAATTTGATAGAATATGATCTTTTAACTTGTTTTATTTTCTTTTACTTATTATAATTGAAAAAAAATGATTAGATTAGAGATTTGATTTAACATTGATTTTCCTATTAAAAGTAGAAAAAACAATTTTCATAAGTAATAATCTAAATGATATTCATGAATTCGTGACAAAAAATCATCACAATGAAAGATCCGAACAAACAACAATG